>NC_057804.1:441055199-441395571 GCF_018294505.1 Triticum aestivum | reverse complement strand
GGGGATCACCGGAGAAAAAGCTCGGCACGGGGGGGGGGGCTAGAGGGATGGCTAGGGCGGCGGCAGACCGACGGTGGGGAGTGTTTTCGGGGCGGGCGAGGCGGTGCACTGCTGGCCTTGGGCGAGGGGGGCTGCTGTTTGGCCGGTGCTGGCTGGCGGCTCAGGGGGTGGAGGTTGAAGATGAACCGCAGGCCCTTGATTTTGTATCCAACGGCTGCAAAATCGACTGACTAGAGATGAAAAAGTCAGTCGAGTGACGTGTAGAATCACCTTGCTAGTGCGTTCAGTTTGGACAGCAAAATTCAGTTTCGAAAGTTAAGTTCAGTTTCGATAGTTAAGTTCAGTTTCGACAGTTAAATTCAGTTTCGACAGTTAAGTTCAGAGATAAGCGGCTGATGTATTTTACATCTAGCACTTTGTGGTTATGTATTTTACGTCATGTATTGGAGATGCTATTAGAATTCCACTCAGGTTAATGTTGTTCGTTGTCTCTCTTGTCCTACTTCAGCCTTGGCGTCGTACAACTCACCGGAGCTGCTCCAACGACGAAACCCTCCATCATAGTGGAGCAGTACCTCGGTCTCCATCTCCAGACGCCTAAGATCTTCTTCCCCTCCTCCGACAGCCAAGTCTGCCAAAGCATCCTCACCGGCCAACCCAATCACGCTAAGATCGACATGGCTTCGCCAAAGAGGTTGTACACTTGCTGCATCTCTTTTTTACTCTACATGTTATATATATTGTCCACTGAGCACACGGATTTGTTCCTTTAGTGTCTCCTTGAAAGAAAAAATGTAGGATTTTTAATTTTCACTTGTCCTCCTTTTCCAATTCCTATTCATGAAGCACAAGACTAGGAGATAGTAGCATAATAGCATTATAACCGTACATTTTCTTGTGGTTTGACTTAATCTCACCATGCTTCTTTGCATCATGTGATCTTCCAATTGTTGTGAATCAAACACCCAGATTGGCAGAAATCTTGTGTTTTTAAATTCTCTGTTTTGCACGTGCATTCCTATCCTATTCCTGTCTATTTCCTATCCCATGCATTATTGGAATCCTCCAATTCAAACGAGCCCTTACAGAATTACTTCTCTTACAGATAGTTGCCAAAGTAAACCTTGCGTGGTATGTCCCACTCCTGCTGCACCGTCGTCCACCCCAGCTCAGCAGCTCCAACGACAGAAGGGTCCAGCACAACAGGGATCCGGCCTCCAGACTGTCTTTTGCCGCCTCAGATCTTCTTCCCCGCCGCCGGCAGCCATGAAAACTGCATTACCATCATCAACCGAGCAGATGACCTCGAGGACTACACGGGTCCGCAAGAGAGGTCGCACTCTTTCGTGTCTGCTTATGTTATGCATCGCTTAATATTACATGCTACTTTATCGTCCTGTTCACCGATTAGACTCTAAGTCAGCTCCAAACTAATGGTCAAACTTGAGTTTTTAAATGGTTGTGGGGTACATATCGGGGCCGTAATCAATAGTATCTATCTACTATCTGGTTAATCTTTGGTGTCTACTATGAGTTTCATGTTTGGTGGGAAACAAATAGTAAAGAAGCCATTATCTGTATTTTTTAACCGAAGCCATTATCTGCCTACTATTATTGGTTTTGGGTCTATCCACAGGTTGCTACCATCACTCTGGATTTCTGCATGCACTCCTTACATAATTTGACTATGTTTTATTCCTATGCATGACAGTTATTGTAAACAATGGAACTGAACATGTGGAGCAAAAGAGACGAGCCTTGCTTGGCAATAAAATTTCATGCAGATGTCGCTCCATGGTAGGCGCAAAGGCATCCCCCCTCCACACATTTCGGATTGTAATCGAGAGGAAGATATCTGTTCTGAGGGGGATTCAGAAGGAGAAGACAACTCCTATTTACCCCCTGAGGTCTTCGCTCTAACTTGGCATGCTGATGTTGGTTATATCATGCATATGGTGTCTTGCATTGCTTACTTTATACATCAAATATGTCATCTTCTTAGTTTAGACATCCTTTGTGTGAATGCCATATGTTTAGTTTATTCATCGTTTATGTGAATTATGCAACACCATCTTGTTTAGCCTAGTCGGGGCTGTTAACGGGTTATCGGATCCAAAACCCGACCCGATAGCTTAACGGCGTTCCGTTATGGTGGATGCCACGTGTCGGTCACCCTTGACGAAAGCACTTCTGTGACGCGCGATTTGTGGTCATGGAAGTGGACACTTCCGTGATGATAATTTTGGTAATGTCATGAAACACTTCTACGACAGCATAGTTATGACTATCTTGATTCTGTCATAAAATCGTCATGGATGTACATGCATGACAAAAAACATGACCTACTATGACAAACACGTATCATCAGGGAAGTGTATTTTTTTGTAGTGAGTGCTACCGTCGTACTAAGCAAAATAAGATGCATAAAAGATAAACATCACATGCAATCAAAATATGTGACAACATATGGCCATCATCATCTTGTGCTTTTGATCTCCATCTTCAAAGCATCGTCATGATCTCCATCATCACCGGCTCGACACCTTGATCTCGATCGTAGCGTCTTGGCCGTCTCGCCAACTATTGCCGCTACAACTATCGCTATCGCTTAGTGATAAAGTAAAGCAATTACATGGCGTTTGCATTTCATACAATAAAGCGATAACCATAAGGCTCCTGCTAGTTGCTGATAACTTTTACAAAACATGATCATCTCATACAACAACGTATATCACATCATGTCTTGACCATATCACATCACAACATGCCCTGCAAAAACAAGTTAGACGTCCTCTACTTTGTTGTTGCAAGTTTTACATGGCTGCTATGGGCTTCTAGCAAGAACCGTTCTTACCTACGGCACAAAAACCACAACGGTGATTTATCAAGTTTGTTGTTTTAACCTTCAACAAGGACCAGCCACAGTCAAATTCGATTCAAGTAAAGTAGGAGAAATAGACACCCGCTAGCCACCTTTATGCAAAACTAGTTGCATGTCTGTCGGTGGAACCAGTCTCATGAACGTGGTCATATAAGGTTGGTCTAGGACGCTTCATCCAACAATACCACCGAATCAAAATAAGACATTGGTGGTAAGAAGTATGAAGATCACCGCCCACAACTCTTTGTGTTCTACTTGTGCATATCATCTACGCATAGACCTGGCTCGGATGCCACTGTTGGGTAACATAGCATGTATCTTCAAAAAAATTCCTACGCTGACGCAAGATATATCTAGGAGATGCATAGCAACGAGAGGGGGAGAGTGTGTCTATGTACCCTCGTACACCAAAAGAGGAAGCGTTTGACAACACGGTTGATGTAGTCGAACTTCTTCTCATTCCGACCGATCAAGCATCGAACGTACGTCACCTCCGAGTTCTGCATACGTTCAGCTTGATGACATCCCTCAAACTCTTGATCCAACAAAGTGTCGAGGAAGTAGATGGGTTCCGCCAACACGACGGCATGGTGATGGTGATGGTGAAGCGATTCGCACATGGCTTCACTTAAGCTCAACGAGAATATGATCGGGGTGTAAACTGTGGAGGGGGGACGCACACGGCTAGGCAATTGTCTTGTCTATGTGTGACACTCCCTCCCATATATGTGAGAGGGAGGAAAAAACCTAGGGATGCCCCAAGTAGGAGGGATCCTACTTGGGCTCCTGCCCTAGGCCAGCGCCCCCCTTTCCTTCTTTTGGCGATGAGGGGAAGGAAGGAGGAGGTGGCGCCCCCCCCCCCTTTCCTTTCACCCACCAAGGGGGAAAGGCAGGAAGAGGTGACGCCCCCTCCTTTCCTTCCTCTAGGGCTTGCGGCCAGGGAAAGGGGTGCACCATCCCCTTGTGGGCTGGTCTGTCCCTCCCTCGGCCCATTAAGCCCATATCTTTGCCGGGGTTGCCCGAAACTCCTTTCCGGTGACCCGATATGTACCCGGTACTCTCCGGAACACTTCCGGTGTGCGAATACCATCGTCCTATATATAAATATTTACCTCTCGACCATTTAGAGACTCCACATCATGTCTGTGATCTCATCCGGGACTCCAACAACATTCGGTCACCAAATCACATAACTCATATAATACAATATCGTCATTGAACGTTAAGCGTGCGGACCCTACGGGTTCGAGAATTATTTAGACATGTCCGAGACACCTCTCCGGTCAATAACCAATAGCGGAACCTGGATGCTCATATTGGCTCCCACATATTCGACGAAGATCTTATCGGTCGAACCGTTATGACAACATATGTTATTCCCTTTGTCATCGGTATGTTACTTGCCCGAGATTCGATCATTGGTATCTTCATACCTAGTTCAATCTCATTACCGGCAAGTCTCTTTACTCATTCCGTAATACAACATCTTGCAACTAACTCATTAGTCACTTTGCTTTCAAGGCTTCTTATGACGCGTATAACCGAGAGGGCACAGAGATACCTCTCCGATACTCGGAGTGACAAATTTTATTATCGATCTATGCCAACCCAACAAACACCTTCAAAGATACCTGTAGAGAATCTTTATAATCACCCAGTTACATTGTGACGTTTGATAGCACCAAGGCATTCCTCCGGTATCCAGGAGTTGCATAATCTCATAGTCGAAGGAATATGTATTTGACATAAAGAAAGAAATAGCAATATAACTAAACGATCATAATGCTAAGATAACAAATGGGTCTTGTCCATCACATCATTCTCCTAATGATGTGATCCCGTTATCAAATGGCAACACATGTCTATGGTTAGGAAACTTAACCATCTTTGATCAACGAGCTAGTCTAGTAGAGGCTTACTAGGGACATGGTATTTTGTCTATGTATCTACACATGTATCAAGTTTCCGGTTAATACAATTCTAGCATGAGTAATAAACATTTATCATGAAATAAGGAAATATAAAATAACAACTTTAATATTGCCTCTGGGGCATATTACCTTCAACTCCAACCCCGAGGAAGCACCTTATGGTGTCCTGGACCTGCTGTAGATTGGCTTCGCCTCCTACGACCAACGTGCTTGCGCCACCCCCAGCCGGTTAGGTGGTGTTGTGGCCTGGTTCGTGGGATGGGTTGGGGTGTCGTGGAGCTGTGGGCGACGGGTGCAGTGACTGGGCTTATTGGGTGGTGGAGGTCAGGGCGGCAGTCTGAAGTTGTGGTTCCATTGCGCGTACGCGAGGTTGGTGGCCTTGGAATCCATTGTGGCATGAACTCCAAGGAGTGAAGTCCGCACTCCTTCATGGTGTGTGCTACATGTCGGTGCTATGTGGGCTGCAAGCCCGCGAGTGCGTTGGCTTCGGCGATGTGTTCTGGCCAAGCACGATCAACAAAGGATGTTGTTTGTTGCCTTGTTGACGATAACAACCTACCTATGATGCTTGACTATTTTGACTTGGGCGGATGCTGGGCCTGATGTGATTATGTTGGCTTTGATGATCTCCAATAATCCTTAACATTGACTTCGGCTGATGCGGCGACGATGACGTCCCTTGGCATCATTGCCCTTCTTGGGGCCGTCGTCGTGGAGCCCCTTCACATCCCTCATCATTTGGTCTCGAGTTCTCTAGTGGAGAACCCAAGTTTCAACATTGGCTAGAACTAGCATTAGGGACATATCGGCAACTCCCCCCATAGGGGCGTCAACTTGGAGGTTCGATCTTCCGTCAGACGACATCGCCTGTGTGGTCTTGCAGTTTTGGCACAACTAGTTTTGCTAAGAAGACTGTGCAAGACCTCCTGGTCATGTTATTGGGTGTCGCCTCTAGTTGTTTGGGTGGCACTCGGTGTTACGAGGCTTGGGGCTGGTGTGTGTCCCTGGGATGTATTGATATTTGGCGAGTTTTCCTTAGGATGCAAATATCTCGCGAACGTTCGCTGAGAGAGAAATTACCAACAAACGTCTGAGTTGTTTGGGACTTGCCATGCACAAAAAGGAAAATTGCCATATGAAGGGAACTGCCAGCGAACACAGTGTATTTTTTTAACAAAATGTTATTTGTTTGATTCCCATCACATGGTTTTAGGGAAGTTCGCTATGAGATCTTTCATGACGAACGTTCACCCATTATTATTTATGTTTCTCTATTTAATAGAAAAATGGCAGACTGTTGGCTAGTTGAAAAAAACTAAGATTAAGAAATGTTCCCAATAGCCATGCATCATAGGTATGTCACGCATCATACCGATTGTTGACGATACCGACCTATCTAGGATACTGGAACATATGGATTCGGAGAAATGAGAAAGTTTTCAGGGCATTACAACATTCAACTCAATCCTGGAGATTTCATCTCAAGCGAGATTTAAAACTTCTTAGACACAAGATCAAGAATAAGTATGAACACAGTTTCTCACAGTGGATAGACAATAACATGTAAAGACATGAACTCCATACCTAGAGCAGGCATTGGTTAATCTTTGTCCTAACTTTGACCGTTCTTGGGTTTCTACTATATTTTTATTTTTATATATTTACCATAGAACAATTGTTCTATGGTGTTGGGCTAAAAAATGATGCGCTATCACTGGTTCCGATGTCTCAGAGCATCTACAGTCCAGCTCGTACCCTTGAATCATACTGAAGCATTTGTGAACGTGCCCGGTCACTGACCAGATAGGAGAGAGAAGGGAAAAAAGTGACCCAACCGGACCCCTTATATCATACTGATACGCCTGGGCTATATGCAAACTCACATATTGATACCAAACATGGGGAGGACATGAGAACATGCGGCGCACCTGGTCAGTTTGCCACATAAGACATAACCTATCACGTAGTATTTCTATTCTTTTTCTCTCTTCATCTTCACAAATCACATGCAAGTGACCAAACGGACAGGAGGGGTACCATGTTGGATGGTGAAGTGCATCCGGACATAATGTAGTCGTTGAGGGAGTCCTGGACTAGGGGGTGTCCGAATAGCCGAACTATCATCATCAGCCGGACTCCAAGATTATGAAGATACAAGATTGAAGACTTCGTCCCGTGTCCGGATGGGACTTTCCTTGGCGTGGAAGGCAAGCTTGGCGATACGGATATGTAGATCTCCTACCATTGTAACCGACTCTGTGTAACCCTAGTCCTCTCCGGTGTCTATATAAACCGGATGGCTTTAGTCCGTAGGACGAACAACAATCATACCATAGGCTAGCTTCTAGGGTTTAGCCTCCTTGATCTCGTGGTAGATCTACTCTTGTAACACACATCATCAATATTAATCAAGCAGGACGTAGGGTTTTACCTCCATCAAGAGGGCCCGAACCTGGGTAAAACATCGTGTCCCTTGTCTCCTATTACCATCCGCCTAGACGCACAGTTCGGGACCCCCTACCCGAGATCCGCCGGTTTTGACACCGACATTGGTGCTTTCATTGAGAGTTCCTCTGTGTCGTCACCGATAGGCTCGATGGCTTCTTCGATCATCAACAACGACGCAGTCCAGGGTGAGATCTTCCTCCCCGGACAGATCTTCGTATTCGGCGGCTTTGCACTGCGGGCCAACTCGCTTGGCCATCTGGAGCAGATCGAAAGCTACGCCCCTGGCCGTCAGGTCAGATTTGGAAGTTTGAACTTCACGGCTGACATCCGCGGGGACTTGATCTTCGATGGATTCGAGCCACAGCCAAGCGCGCCGCACTGTCATGACGGGCATGATTTAGCTCTGCAGCCGGACAGTACCCTGGAGGCCGCACTCGAGCCCGCTCCGATCTTCAATTCGGAGCCGGCTGCGCAGATCGAGGACGGATGGCTAGACACCGCCTCGGGGGCTGCAACCTCTACGGCGATAGAGCCGAACACTGACCTTGTCCCTCATGAAGCTCGTGACTCCGAGGTGCCGGACTCCTTGCCGGACTCCGAACCTCCCGCGCCCCCTCCAATTGAATCCGATTGGGCGCCGGTCATGGAGTCACAGCAGCGGACATATTTCAACACTCACCTTTCGGCGACATCTTGAGTTCGCTAAAGTATCTCTCGTTATCAGGAGAGCCTTGGCCGGACTACGGTCAGGACGGTTGGGATGCGGACGACGAAGAAATTCAAAGCCCACCCACCGCCCACTTAGTAGCCACTGTCGACGATCTAACCGACATGCTAGACTATGACTCCGAAGACATCGACGGTATGGACGACGATGCCAGAGACGAGCAAGAACCAGCGCCTACCGGGCACTGGAAAGCCACTCCAACTCATGACATATACATGGTGGATACACAAAAAGGAAGCGATAATGAGGAACAACGGGACAGGGCGAAGGGCAACTCCCCCAACAAACAACCAAAACGGCGACGCAAGTGCCGCCCGAAGTCCCGCCTCGATAAAAATGGCACCCATACGGACCCGGCCTTAGAGCAGGGCGAAGCAGTGGACGGCAACCATGCCACCAAGCAACCATCCGAATATGACGAACTGGACAAGCAACCCATCCCCGGCGAAAACAAGAGCCTAGACGATCTCACGCCGAACACATCGCCGGAGCATAAGAACCATCATAAAAGGCTCGTCGCCACTGCAAGGAGTTTGAAGGAGCAAAAGCGGAAGCTCAAAACAGCGGAGGACGCACTCAGAATGAGATGGAGCAAAGTACTCAATACCGCAGATAAATATGGCGCTAGTAACCAGGCAAAGAGCTACCCAAAGCGCAAGCTGTTGCCCGAATTTGACGAGGAGGCCTTAGAGCCCCCGCAGTCAAAAAAGAAAGAGGCCGCCTGGCCGGATAGACGACCAGATGACAGGCTAAGAGCAGCAAGGGGCGCCGCACACAAGCCGGCACACGATCAGCATAAAGATCCTCGGAAAAAGGATGACCCGGTCAGGTCCATCTATGGGCCAAAAAAGAAGACTCCAGGAAGCAACACAACCCGCCGAGCGTTTGAAGACAATGGCACACCCAAATACAGGGGCGCCGCACACCCACTATGTTTCACCGACGAGGTACTGGATCATGAATTTCCAGCGGGATTCAAACCCGTAAACATAGAGGCATATGACGGAACAACAGACCCCGGAGTCTGGATTGAGGATTATATCCTACATATACATATGGCCAGAGGAAACGACCTCCATGCCATAAAATACCTACCCCTCAAGCTCAAAGGGCCAGCTCGGCATTGGCTCAAAAGCCTCCCAGAAAATACCATTGGAAGTTGGGAAGAGCTCGAGGATGCGTTTCGAGCAAATTTTCAGGGGACTTATGTCCGCCCTCCGGATGCAGACGATTTAAGTCATATAACTCAACAGCCCGGAGAGTCAGCACGCAAATTCTGGAACAGGTTCCTCACCAAAAAGAACCAAATAGTCGACTGTCCGGACGCCGAAGCCTTAGCAGCCTTTAAGCACAACGTCCGAGACGAATGGCTCGCAAGACACCTCGGCCAGGAAAAACCAAGAACAATGGCCGCACTAACAAGCCTCATGACCCGCTTTTGCGCAGGGGAGGACAGCTGGCTAGATGCAGCACCAGCGACCCGAGTACATCCGAAGTCAGGGATGGAAATGGGAAATCACGACGCAGAAAAGATCAGCGCCGGAATAAGGAAAATGGCCCAAATAGCACGGCGGTCAACGCCGGATTCAAAAGCTCTCGGCCGAATAACAAAACACTGCCCCTCAAGGACAACAGTGACGAGCTATCCAACCTAAACAAAATTCTGGATAGGCTATGTCAAATACATAGTACCTCCGGGGAGCCTGCAAACCATACCCATAGAGATTGTTGGGTCTTCAAGCAGTCTGGCCGACTTAACGCTGAACGCAAGGGGCTCGACGCATAAAGCGAAGATGACGAACCCCACAAGCAGCACGCCGGAAAACAGAAGACTTTCCCACTAGAAGTCAAAACAGTGAACTCACTTCATGTGATAACACGAAAACTCAGTGCGGCACCTGCCATACCAGGACACCATCCGCAGAATGGGGGTAGACCCTACCAAAATTCGCCGTAGCAGCACTTCCTTCAAAGGAGTGACGCCAGGCCTTCAAGCCAATTGTACAGGCTTTGTACCACTAGAGGTTGTGTTCGGTTCATCCGACAACCTCGGCCGCGAAAAGCTCACTCTCCATATCGCCCCATTTAACAGTAGCCCTTAAGCACTACTGGGACGCGAAGCTTTCGCCCGCTTTAATGCAATACCACATTACGCGTCTCTTACGCTTAAAATGCCCGGTCCATGCGGCATAATCTCATTAAAGAGTAACTCCGAGTATTCCTCGACCACGGAGAACGTGAGACTGCCTTGACAGCCACACACTAATCCGACCTTGCAGGTCAAAGCCCCTAAAAACAGGTCATTCAGACCTCGGACACGGTTAGGCGAGTCCGGCGTAACTAAACAGGGGGCTTCCCAGCCGCATACCCCTTTACAAGGGGCCGCGCGTATAAACGATGAGAGCCAATAAAGCTCAACTTTATTCATCTTCCAAATTATACTTTATTTTAAATACAACTTTTGCACGATATTTCTTCCGAACTAAGTCCTTCTCTTTTACAGATGAAGCACGTGCAACACCCGTCCAGGATACAGCACAACGGAGACACAGGCGCAGACGTGCAGCAGGGACCCGTTGCAAGGATTCTTTTCAGATTAAGACCCTGCGTAAACCTTTCTTACTGTCTCTTGTTGATACACATCCCCCGGTTTTCTACCATAACCGAGGAGGAGGCTGGCGTTTTGGCATCGGCCGCGTCAGAAGTTCCCGCCTGTACCTGGACACTAGGGGCTTAGGGCATTGTTCTGCCCGGTATTATAAAGACCGAACACCCCAGGGAGTGTTCGGCGTCTCGAGTTAGGCCCTATATGCATCAGCTCCGAATCATGTCTTTGGTCAAATGTTGGGTTTGCCCGGCTCCTGTGTTTTGCTGCCTTATGTTCCGCTCCATCGGCTAACGCGGCACCAGGAGAACTACTGCGATTGTGCCCCGGTTCGGCCGGGCGAGCACCTCAGTAGAGAAAGCCGAAAACTGACTGTCATGATATAGCGAGAGACTGGTCAACCACTCGATCGACTATTGGAATGTTTAGAATTCCTCCGCTTTGACGAAGGACCGCTTCCCGGTCAGGCACATACGCGCCCCGAGTTCGGAGAGCGCGGTGCCTCTAGGGGCTATATAGTAGCCCCACCTTCGAGCTCCTATGGCTAAGTGAAAGTGATAAAGCATTATAGTCCGGTTGCCTAGTTTGCTATGCTATCACCTCCTTAAAAAGGACCAAGACGTTGGATTAAGTGTGAAAAAGCGCTTTTCTTTTTGCAAACACCCCCGCACCATGTGCGTGGGGGCTGAAGCCAAAGACTGCCATCTTTCAGGTTATACATACACATACGGCCGCACAGGAGATAGTTCAATACTTGAACGCACAAGTATAAAAAGCTATGGCATTATAAACATGATCTCACAAATCATACACGTCATTTGAACATGACATCTTTCGAGCACTGCGACTCTATTAAACGAGCGCCCTTCAGGACTTCCTCAAAATAGTGCTCGGCGGGTAATCGGCTTTTGTCCGAACCCCGGGATGCAACAGCGGTGGCATCCATGTCCGCCCAGTATGTCTTCACACGGGCGAGAGCCATCCGCGCACCTTCTATGCATGCCGACCGCTTCATCGCCTTGATATGCGGCACCGCCCCAAGGAATTGCTGCAACAAGCCAAAATAGCTCTTCGGCTTGGGCCTTTCCGGCCACAAATGAGCGACCACATCTGTCATGGCAAGTCCGGACAATCTATTCAGCTCAGCCCACTCAGCCAGCCGATCAGTCAACGGAAGTGGACGCTCCGGACTATGGAATTGAGACCAGTAAAGCTCTTCCATTTCGTGATCCTTCTGGCTTCGGAAGTGCACGACCGCGTCCGCCGCACTCGCCGCCAAATCCAGATAAGGATCCTCCGCACCACACAACTGGCCCAGGTGAGCATACTTCGGATCCGTGAACTTCCTACGCAGAAGAAAGGGCTTTCCGGCCGCAATGTCTCCGGCTTGACACAGTTCCTCCTTCATAGCCCGCATCTCACTCCGGGCATCCTTGACTTCGGCGGCGGCCTTCTTCAGGCCCTCTTGCTCCACTCGGCGTTCTCCTTCAAGAACCTCACAACGGTCGGTAGCATCTTTTAATTTCAAGGCCATTCCGGCCATCTCTTCCCTGCTTCGGCAGTGAGCAGCCTTTTCGGCCTTTAGCTCTTCCGCTGCCTTCGAGGCAGCCGCATCACTTTTCCTGGCTTGCTCCTTGGCTCGAGCAAGCTCTGCTCGAAGGTCTTCCACAGCAGCGGCACCATCTGCATCAAGCATACAAATTGTAAGGAATGGGCGTCAGCTCCCTTACTAGGCGACCGCGGAGCAACCACCTACCTTGTGAATCATCAAGACGTTTATTGACCAGCGCGATGTCCGCATCCGCAACATCAAGTTGCCTCTTCAGCTCGGCAACTCCATCAGTCCGGCTGGCCACAGAATGTTTCGCCAACTGCATAGGAAAGACGACATTCTATTACTGAGATTATGATCCTTGGCACACTGTCGCTTTCGACGGCATACCAAGTCTCAGGGGCTACTATCTATACAGGGCGCACTCCATGTGCAAAACTGTCAAAAGGTATGTCATTTTTTGCGTACCTCAAACCCCGTCAGCAAATTTCCGACGGCCTCATACAACCCGCTTTCGGCGGATGAGATCCTCTCAATTACCATACTCATTAATGTGCGGTGATCTTCCGAGATAGACGCCCTCTTGAGCAAATCCTGCAGCTCCACCGGCCGTACTCCAATGGGTGCCGGACTCTCCGGCCCCGCCGGACTCGGGGAGACCCTCCGTGACGACACCTCAGGGTTGTCCGCCCCGCCCGACGGGGCGGCAGATGGAGGCGTCTCGCTCTCCATCATCTCCGGACGAAGGTCCCCCGAAGTTGAGCTCTGCTGAGATGGGCTGAGATCCGAACTACAAGGTGAAAACTTCGGTTACCTTTGGAAATAATATAGGGGCGTTCCCTATTACAAAATTCCCCTTTTTTACTTACGGCTCGCTGGAGGGCTGATTCCTATGGGGAGACTGTGCGGCCGGGGCTCTTCCCGACACAGGACCTTCCGGTGCAGATTTCTTTCCCCGCTTTGAGGCCTTGGCCTCCGGGTCTTCGGAAGCAGTCCTCTTCTCCCCCTGGAAGGAGGGACTCTAGATTCCCCCCTTACTGAAAGCCTCCTTGGCAGAGGTGGTAGTTTCCTTGTGCCCCCCTTCGCTCTCCTCCGAAGGCGCAAACTCCAACATTTTTACTAACACGGGATCCGGCGTGGTCTCAGGGAGGGGGGCCGGACACCGTATCAGTTTTGCTTGCGCTATCCACTCCTGTCCAAGGGATAGCTGGTTAAAAGGCAAACTCATGATAAATAAATGGACAATACGTCCGGACACAGGGCTACTTACTTGAGTATCCGAGCGATTGCAGCTTAGGCCGGCGTCCTCGGTCAAGTCCAGATGCATCTCTTGCGATCCGAAGAACAGTTTGTACATCTCCGCGGGTGTCAAACCCAGGAAGTGTTGGAGAGCTCGTGGCCCCTCCGGATTAAATTCCCACAGGCGGAGGGGGCGACGTTTGCAGGGCAGAAGGCGCCGGATCAGCATAACCTGTGCCACTACGACCAGATTAATCTCCCTTTCTTGGAGGCCTCGAATCCGGTCCTGCAACAGGGGTACGTCTTTGGACGGCCCCCAGTTAAGCCCCTTGTTGACCCATGACGTCAGCCGTTGTGGAGGGCCCGAGCGGAAGATGGGCGGCGGCTTCTGCCTGCTGCCCCTTGGAGCGGTGATATAGAACCACTCCTGTTGCCACGAGCCGAGCTCCTCCTGAAAAGAGCCCTCGGGCCATGGAGCATCGGCCCTCTTGCTTATAACTGCCCTGCCGCACTCTGCCTGATGCCCCTCAATCATCTTCGGCTCCACATTGAAGGTTTTGAGCCACAAGCCGAAGTGAGGGGTAGTGCGGAGGAAGGCTTCGCAGACAACAATGAATGATGAGATGTGGAGGATGGACTCCGGAGCCAAGTCATGGAATTCCAGCCCATAGTAAAACATGAGCCCCCTCACGAAGGGATCCATCGGGAAGCCTAAACCCCGACGGAGGTGAGACACGAACACGACGCTCTCGCCGGGCTCGGGAGTAGGAATAACTTGCCCTCGGGCAGGCAACCTATGTGAAATCTCGTAGGTCAAATACCTGGCGTCTCTCAGCTTTAGCACGTCTTCTTCCGTGACGGAAGAGGGCATCCACCGGCCTCGTAGGTCGGAGCCGGACATTGTCAAAGGTCGAAGGTACCCGAATCTGGAGCCCTGGGTGTTGGAACTCGGGGCGAGGGGCGGAT
Organism: Triticum aestivum; assembly: GCF_018294505.1. Taxonomy (NCBI): domain Eukaryota; kingdom Viridiplantae; phylum Streptophyta; class Magnoliopsida; order Poales; family Poaceae; genus Triticum; species Triticum aestivum. Next base: position 441,381,222 of record NC_057804.1, on the reverse strand, counting down.
TCGATTGAGGATTGAAGAAAAAGAATGGGCCTTGGTCTCATTATAAAGAGGAAGAATACCAAGAGCCGTCCCCGTGACCGTTTGGAACCCGCCTTCGATGGAGGGTGCATGGCAACGAGCGCGGTTGGGTTACCCACGTCCGTATTTATGAGAATCCCGGAATAAGGGGAACACGATCTCTGCTTTGACAAGACGTGCCAAGGAAACCGCTTCGCTAAACGCGCTGAGGTGGTACAATAAAAACAATTCGAGTAAAGGCTTGGTAGTGGTGTGACGTCACGCCACCAAATACGTCAGCAGATTGAACTTGTGTAAATATTATTCTCTCTACGGTTGTACGTGGAATTTATTTTGCAGAGCCGGACACTATCCTGGCGTTTACAATCTTCTGTAGATTATTCGGAGGAGGAACCCGCCTTGCAATGCCGAAGACAATATGCGCGCCGGACTCGTCGTCATAGAAGCCTGGTTCAGGGGCTACTGAGGGAGTCCTGGACTAGGGGGTGTCCGAATAGCCGAACTATCATCATCAGCCGGACTCCAAGATTATGAAGATACAAGATTGAAGACTTCGTCCCGTGTCCGGATGGGACTTTCCTTGGCGTGGAAGGCAAGCTTGGCGATACGGATATGTAGATCTCCTACCATTGGAACCGACTCTGTGTAACCCTAGCCCTCTCCGGTGTCTATATAAACCGAATGGCTTTAGTCCGTAGGACGAACAACAATCATACCATAGGCTAGCTTCTAGGGTTTAGCCTTCTTGATCTCGTGGTAGATCTACTCTTGTAACACACATCATCAATATTAATCAAGCAGGACGTAGGGTTTTACCTCCATCAAGAGGGCCCGAACCTGGGTAAAACATCGTGTCCCTTGTCTCCTGTTACCATCCGCCTAGACGCACAGTTCGGGGCCCCCTACCCAAGATCCACCGATTTTGACACCGACAGTCGTTTTGAGGATCTGCAGATGCCCCAAACATTTAGGGCGTGTTTGGTTGCAATTTGCAATAGTAGTTGCATTGCATGTCCATCTCCAGCCAGCCTGGTTGTTGAAATGCAGCCTCATATGCAGCAGGTGCAACCTATTTGGTTGCCTGCATCGCATGGAGGGCCACTTACCCCCCAGCTGTTTGGTTGCTGTTTTTGTGCTTAGGGTGTGAGCAGATGCAAACTTTAGCTGTTTGATTGCAAACAACATTTGTGTTCTGCTCGCCCCATTCAAATGTGGTGGCCTTACCACCACATGATCAGCACAACAGCAAGATCAAACAATGCAAGCAACCAAATGAAATCAAACACAACAAGCAAGGAAATGAGAACAAACTACTTAACTACATAGCATAAGTCTAGATTAATAGCAGGGGCATCCTCCTTCCCTACTCCATGCCAGGGTGTTGCTCCTGGCCAAAATATAAACAAGTTCCCAGCACAAGTCTCTCCACACACCATAAAAGTTCAACACTAACACCTTACTTAACTTAACTACACAGCATGCTCGATGTCACCATGGCAGTTGTGCATGCTGCAACGAAACCTGCACATGACTTGAGGAGTCGTGGTTGTAGATCTGAACCTTCAGGCCGAGTCCTGAGATGCACACAACGACGAGGTCGCTAGGGATGATCCGGTGGCGGCGGCAGGAGTAGTTCTAGCCCGGCCAGGCACCATGTGCCCCTTGAAGTTCTAGACCTGCACCCAGAACACGCACCGCTTGTTAGCCGACAGCCTGACCACACACGGGATCCGCTTGATGACCAGCCAGGTGTTCATCACCTCCACAAACTTGTGAGGTACGATGAGCATGGCGAGGTCTTCGTTGTCCTTAATCTGCTGGTAGAAGCGCAACAGCTCCCGGGCCCCCTCCTCGTGGCCCTGCCTCGGAGATCGTCCCCTTGAACGAGGCAGGCTCATGAAGGCGATCCTGCCAAGCAGGTCCACCATCCTGAGCCACCTGTTCGTGGGGATGAAATCCTCGGCGCGCTCAGCTCCGGCCACCACCTGAGCTCCTCCACCCGCCACATCTCAGACAGTCTTCAGTATCTTGTTAGGCAACATGAAAAGTATTAGTATCAAAGAAAGCAAGCAAGCAAGCAAGCAAATGCCACTGATCAGTGGACTTGCCCAACAGCAAGTGCCACTGATCAGTGGCATTTGCTCATATCAGTGGCACTTGCTGTTGGGCAAGTGCACTGATCAGTGGCATTTGCCCAACAGCAAGTGCACTGATCAGTGCCATTTGCTCATGGCCAAATGGCACTGATCAGTGGCACTTGCTGTTGGGCAAGTCCACTAATCAGTGAACTATCATAAGCATGGAAACATCTAAAAATAGCAAGTGCAAGTACCAATAACACCCACGTGCAACCATGCACATTTGGCATCATCCTAAAATGGTCCTACTACATGCATGTATAGCAATCAACACAAACCCTAGCATGAACACAACTACTAGCATGAACACAACTAACTAGCATGATGACAGATCCTAGGACACACTAGCAGTAGCAGAAACAAAATATCCTAGGGCACACACTGTAGGAACCAAGAACAGATCGGTCCGCTTGGATTCGATTGAGATCAAATCCAATCAGATCTACTCCAATCCTATCTAATCCGATCGAATCCACTAACTACTAGCACATGCCTAAGAAAATAAACCCCTAATCTACATCTACGAGCAAGCATTGAGGGGATTGACTCACCGGAGCTTGCGCAGCCGCAGCGAACCGAGGCCGGGGTGAAAACCCTGACGGGAAGGAGAGAGGTGGCGGAGCAGAGGAGGAGCCGGCCCTGGCGACGGCCTACGGCATTGGTCCCGTGCTCATCACCACGCCGGAGGTCGAGGAGGATAGCCCGCCGACACCAGAAATCCCTTGGACGGGGGTCAAGAAAACCCCCCTGCCCAATGGGGTCCCAAGAAGCGGCGACTCCATGCACGACGCCGGCCCCGAGCCCAGGACCACGAGGTCCGGAATCGGTGGCGGAGCAGGAACGGCCGACACCGCATTGGTCGGCAGCAGATGAGGGACGGCTGTCAGTACCCCGACTCAATGCCACATCGATCTAGCATGTAACACCTCATATCACTTTGCGGCCTCACGCACGGTATTCCCACGGGTGTCGTCTTACCTTAGCCCGGGACCGTTTGCGCCTTTTGGCACACGTATATGACAGTGTCGCTAGCATCCATATGATAAGGAGCCCGGGCTGACATGGCTAGTCGTAAACCCAAAGTGGCACAGACTTACAGGGACAGGCATCCATGACCCAGCATCGAACGTGTCGGTCATCAGCGAGTGAATCCAGGCTGTAGCACTGGGCTAGCAGGACTCCGGTGAACCGGGCTGTAGCGGGCTAACAGGACTCCGGTATTCATCGCGTGACATTTCCCCGAAGGGACAGACACAGGAACGAAGAAGGACACATGCCGGCCAGCCTAAGTGTTCCGGAGCAGTAGCAAGCTACCATGGCTCAGTGAAACACTAGGAGACATTTCCCCGTAAGAGAGGCTACTAAAGATAAACAACTAGATGGTCAGATCCCACACATACCAAGCATTTCAATAACATACACACAATATGCTCGATATGTGCAAATACAACATGGCATCACAACATGACTCTACGACTCAAGTAATTTATTCAATAGGCTCCGAGGAGCGAGATATTACAAACATGGGTCTCATGACCCAACAATCAGAGCATACAAATCAAAGCACAAGCGGAAGCTATCATGTCTGAGTACAGACATCTATAAATGAAAAAGGCTGAGAAGCCTGACTATCTATCAGATCCTGCCGAGGGCACAAGATCGTAGCTGAGGTAACAAGCTAAACGTCGAAGTCCACGTGGAACTACTAGTGAGACTGAAGTCTCTCTGCAAAAACATAAAATAGGCAAACGTGAGTACAAATGTACCCAGCAAGACTTACATCAGAACTAACTACATATGCATCATTTTCAACAAGGGGATGATGGGGTTTAACTGCAGCAAGCCAGCTTTGACTCGGTGGCTATCCTGAACTACGACTGCAATGTAACTCTTTTGAGGTGGCGCACACGAGTCCACATATTCCCCATATCAATACACCACTATGGATCCGCTCCCGTCTCCCTACGAGAACGCCATCCATAGCACTCACGCTTATCTTGCGTATTTTAGGGTATCCACTTTCACTTGTCTATGAACTGATATAAGCAACCCAGAAGTCCTTTATCGTGGACACGGCTATTCGAATAGATGATGTTAACCCTGCAGGGGTGTACTTCTTCATACATGTTTCCACCACTTAGCGTCTGCACATGACATGTGCTCGGCAGACTTCAAGCGAAAGCCGACGTGGGTGTAGACCACGACCTACCTAAACACCTAAGTCTCTAGTCCAGGTTTATCGCCTATTCGGGTTCCATCCATGAGGAGATCCGGCCGGAGTTTCGCTCACAGCCCCAAACGATGTGAACAGGGTTCCGTGACACCAAACGGGCGCCCGGTATACCTGGCCACGTGCCTACCGCATCACAGCCCACCCCTACGGTCAGCGCTGTCCATGGCCTCCAGCATACTACAAACACCAGAAACTACTTGCAACTCCTGGACAGAGGACAAGGGTGAATAAGAAGTCGAGCGGGGTCATATTTCAGGGCCCAATGTATGGTAGTAGCTGAATCATGGATCACAAACACAGAACTCAGTTCTTGAGGACGGCTTCAATGAGACAACCCACCATGTACTCCTACATGGCCTCTCACCGACACCTTTTACCAAATCGTGTTCACACACTTAGCTCACACACAGTAGGACATGTTCACCCACCTCTGATTCATCCCCGATGAATCAGACCTGACTCAACTCTAAGCAGTAGCAGGCATGACAAACAAACATGAATGAGTAGGCACAACAGGGCTCAAACAACTCCTACTCATGCTAGTGGGTTTCATCTATTTACTGTGGCAATGAAAGGTCATGCAAAGGATAAAGGGGTTCAGCTACCGCAGCAAGTAACAAATATGTCGTTGTTGTCCTAATGCAGTAAAAGAGAGCAGGAGCGAGAGGGTGGGATTTTATCGGAATGAACAAGGGGGTTTTGCTTGCCTGGCACTTCTGAAGATAACGTTGAGTCTTCATCAGTGTCAACGATCACATCATCGATATCACGTCTATCGAGAGGGGACAAATACCGGCAACACAGAAGGGAACACAATCAATGCAATGCACAATATGATGCATGATCATGACATGGCAAAATGAATGTGTTTTGGGCTAATGCAACTAGCAACAGATTAAATGAAGTTGGTTTGAATACAAGATTCAAATTCAGACTCCATATGTGATTATTCAAATGCCATTTAATTGATTTGTGCTAAACAGCATCTATAAGTTGTTCTAACATGCATGAAAATGGTACAGATGGATTCCTTGAATTTTTCTGATAATTTTTCATATATAAATTATTTAATTTGGAGTTACGGTTAATTTTCTATGATTTATAGAAGTTATAGGCATTTTCTGGAATTTCCTGATTATTTTTAAATCCAGAAAATACTTATTGCGTCAGCCCCACGTCACAGTGACGTCAGCAGGGTCAACTGGGCTGTCTCGGTCAAACCTGACGTGTGGGGGCCACACGTTAGTGACACGGGTTAAACCGGGGGGGGTTTAGTTTAGCTTAATTAAAGATTAGGGCACTAGGGCCCACATGTCAGTGTCAGCAGGGGGGGTAATTAAATTAAAATAAACTAAACTAATTAACAGGGGGGCTGGCCCCACCTGTCATCGACCCAGGGGGGGTCAAACCCCTGGTCAGCAGGGCCTAACCTGCCGGCGGCTTGACGCCGGCGAGGCCGAGACGGCGGAGGCCTTCGGGTTTCTTGCTCCGGCGGCCAAACGCCGTGCGGAGAGGCTCTGTGGGTTCCTAGCGCTCGTGCGCATCCGGAGGAGGTGACGGAAGGACGCGGGGTGGTCAGCACTCGCCAGAGCGGAGCTTGCGGCGGCGGCCGGAGTTCGGCCATGTGCGGGGTTGGGCTGCGGCGCGCTAGGAGAGAAACTGATGGTCCAGACGGCATCCGCGGGCCACCAGAAGCGCGCTGGTGCCACGGGTTCGAGCAGAGGGGCTCGGGTTAGGAGAGCTACGCGGCCATGGCGGACGGCGGTGCTCGGGAATGTGGCCGGGGGTTCTACGGCATGGGAACGAGTAAAATGAAGGAGGGGAAACGGAGTGGAGCTCACAGGGGTTGCGACGGTGGCCTCGGGGAGCTCGGGGAGGCACCGGAGCCGACGAATTTGACGAAGATGGCCGGCGGTCCCGAGGTTGAAGAAGACATCGAAGGCGGTGTTGCGGCACGTCTGGGGCCTCGTGGCTCGTTGAGGAGGTAAAGGGAGGACCGGCGGAGCTTCCTGGGGCGTCGGTGAGGCTAGGGGTGGCCGGTGGCCATGGGTACGGCGATGATGACGGCGAGCTCCGCTCGGTGGTGTGCGCGGGAGGGAAGCAGAGGAGGGAACGGGGTCCAGGGGAAGAGAGGGGAGGTGCAGGGGGCGAGGGGGAGTGCGTGGCTCCCTCGGGTGCCTCCAGCGGCGAGCAGGTAAGCAGGAGGTGGCCGGAGCGTGCGCGCGCGCGTCGGGCACACGCCCTCCTGCCTACTGGCAGGAGGTTGAAGACGGTGGCGACCACGGTGGGCTAGGCCGCACAGTGCTGGACCAGCACAGGAGCTGGGCCGGCTCTGGTGGGCTGCACGGTGAGGCTAGGTAAGTCCAGGTAAGTTTCTGTCCTCTGTCTTTTATTTCTGGTTTTCTATTTTGTTCTGTTTTGTTTTGGTTTAGTAAAATACTAAACCATTTTATAAAATCCTGAAAATAATTATGTGGCTAGAACTAAGATATACCAAGCCACATAAAATGTTCCAGAATTATTGGATATATATTAATTATATATAATATATATATCCAATGCAAATAGTTATTAAATTAATTCAAATGGGCAAAATAAATATTTCTGTGACTCCAAGAAATATTGGTTTGAATTTTTACCTCTTACCAATATTTCTATAGAATAACAGGAACATTTTCTTGGACTCATTTGAGAGGATTTAAATGTTGGTTATTTTTAGAGGTTTCCTGAGGCTTTTGAAAATTCCTCAATTCAAATTTCATTTGAATTTAACCATGATACACACATGAGCTAGCCTAGAGCACTACCAGCAGCTAGGGATGTGACAACTCACCCCCACTAAACAAGAATCTCGTCTCGAGATTCAAGCGTAGGGTAAGATGAAGGGGAAACGCAAACTAGTATAATCTTCACGATCCAGGTGGCACTTCAAATGAACGTTGATTCAGTCACCATCATTGTCTTGATGTCTTGCTCTGAGAAATCCTGTCAACATGACATGGAGGGAAGAAGACTCTAAAAGGGTCGATCTCCTCGAAGATCGAACAACTCACGGAATGAGACATAGGACCCTCTCTTGGGTTGAGACACGAGATACACATCAAGAGGGGTGGAGAGGAACGGATGACGAAGGTTCACTAGGTCGACAACGATTCCACACCTAAGAAGTTGGTGAACGGTTGTCAACGTAGCGAGGAGTTGAGTTGCCATGATACCACAACGAGACACCTGGAGGAGGGTGATTCGTAGATTATTATCTTAAGTGGCAAAAAGAATTACCTTTGATATAGAGATCATTGAGACTCTCTATATCAGCCTAAGGCAAATCACAGCAATCGATTGGCGGGGGTCGGTAGAATGGCATACTCGGACTTGGATGATGTGGATTACCTTGTTGAAGACAACGTAATGGATGAATTTCCTTATCACCGGAGATGGAAGAGACCCGTGGTAGAATGGCACATTGGCGGTGCAAGCTAGGAACAAAATGCAAATGCTGGGAATGATTCTAGTAACTGGGGAAGAACCCAACAATAGGGAGTGAATTCACTGTCTGAAAAGGTCATAGCATTGCCGAGGAAACTGAGAGGAATCCCAGTTAGTGCCGATGATAACTCGTAGTGCTTGTGCGTGCTCTCAAGAACTTGAGCATTTCCACATTCATCAAGGTTTTACCAATATCCGTGTCAAGGATCCTGGCAACACAACTTGCTACCACGATGAATGGTGATGGAGGATGCAGATGCAAAGGAAGATAACACTTTCTCAGATTTCACCTTAGCGAGGCCAAGGAAATAAAATCTAGATGATCGACCGAGAGACATTTAGCACTCCGCTTCTAATGTTCTCCTTGATGTGCTAGTGTAACCCATTCATAGAAATGGTCTGGTATCTAGAACATCAAGTAGAAGGTCGGACTTCGGGATCTCAAAATCCATAGGGGCAGCTAGGGAGTAAATCCTACGAAATCCCTATGGGGAGGTGGCCAACTTCCTAAATCAAGATATTATAATAACAGGTCTTCCGGCTGGGTGTGTTGGCCACGACATCCACTTTACCGGTTATCGAGGGACCGATATTATAATTCTTGGGAAATGTTCCAACCATCACATCTGCCTGAGATTCAGATCTGGTTGGTGTCAGGATATCCCAGACTCATCAAGTCTAGAAAGAAAAACGGAAGTTTGCAACACAAATCGACGAGATGATGTTGCGAGATTCTCGGGAAATGAACTACGATAGTAAGCTCCAAAACATGAGCTGGTTCTGCTACAAACATGTGAACATGTTGTCCCAGACAAGCATGACCACAAAGTAGTCTTATAATAAAACACTACCGAGTTCAGGAGGGGGAACCATCAACGAGGATATCGAAGTCCTTACATAAGTCCGGATTAGCTCTTATGAAGGAACTCCTTCTCCTTGAACAAATCAACCAGTGGCTTGGTGTGCTAGGGATACATATAGATTGAAGGTTGCAAGTCTTCAAACCACAGCATTCTTCGCACGTGTGCATGACTGATTTGGAATGATTCCAAAGAAAGCAACATTGACTTTCTCGAATCCACGGCGGCGACTTGCATCAGATGCACATGAATTAAAGGAAGTCACTACCTTCATCCAAACATATGCTTCATGAGCTAGCATGAACAAATGCTTTCAAAAATTTCCAACACTAGCTTAATGCTCAACAAAATCATGGAGGAGATAAGGATGTTGTCAATGGGCTCAACAACAATTCATCTGGGTTTCCTTTTAGAAGGAATTCCATAGTTAAGTGAACACGGTGATAGCATTGGTCAGACCAAAGATGTAATGGTGTATGCTCGAGGGATCAACCACGAATAAGACAACATTACGAGCATCGTTGGTACTGATTTGATTTGACGATAGCCCACACTCAAATCAAAGGATTGATAAGACAATAGGTCCAGCAACTGATCACAGGGACCAATCGATGAAGATATCATCTTTCTTCAACACACACTACACAAGAATATCCCTTTGGAACGAACTAAGTTAGGCAAGCTTTTATCTTCCAATTCTCCAAGTTGTTGTCCAGCTTAACCAACTAGCTCAGGGATATCTAACCGATTCTTGGAAAGAAGGTGGTTCATAAGAAACCAACTTGATCACGGGCTCAACATAACGGTCAGGTGACGACCTGGTGATACTTCCGAGAAGACATTCAGAAAATCACGAATCACCGGTATGTTACTAAGCTCGAGAACAATCTCGCTTTTGAGGGCAAGACGATATAATCAAATGAGTGAGGACTTGACAAGATCCTAACTCATCAATCGAAGGGTGCACCGAAATAAGAACTAGGTAGCACGATAAGTCTTAGAAGGATGATTTAAAAACCAACATGCTAAGAATGAAATTATTATCCTTTAACTACCAAGCAACGAGGTTGCTGGGAGTATTGATTTCACACATCACAATTCACTTGTCGGTATTCCGGTTGCATCAACACGAAGGCCGAGGAATGAACAGTGATGGCAAGAAGTATCACTATACCAAGAGTTCATGGGATGGTGTGCAATTCCTATAACAATCCCGATATAAAGATGGTAATACTCCAAGGTAGAACAGAACAAAAACTGGATTAGCAATTTGATCTGCGGAGCACAACTTCTTTGACCCAATCCTGGATATGGAAGAGGTACTGGAGTTTGTTTCTCCTAGTCATTCTGCGATAGAATGGCTTGACGGACCACAAGAGTAATAGGCATCGATAAACGAACGCACGCATACTCTTGACTATCAATTGATAGACGAAGGTCAGTAGACAACTAAAGAGGGACAACTCAAAGGAACACACGATTTTCTGAGTTGTGGATGCATGGTTTAGCATGTTGAACCAAGTTCAACATGTTTTTTCCGGATAACCCATGCAGAAAGGTAGAACTGGCAGAGCCACAATATATAATGGAGAACTCATCAAGAATAATCATGTTGTGATATTTCAGTTCAACGAGGAACTTCTGCCATAAGTAGTTCATGGTATTTGGAAGAAGAAGATACCACGGACTTCAAGGACTATCACAAAGGTTACTAATATCCTAAAGGCACTAGCAATTACTATCAACATGAAGTAGGTAGAGTGAATCTCGGGTTCAAGAACCCAGGAACAGAATACCTATTACTAAGTAGCATCACGGGATGCTTTCGAGAATAAAAGCCAGAATCATCACACTGGGAACACAAATCATGGCTAAATTACTAGATGATCCCCTAAGACACCTAGGGTCATAATAATATCTCCAACATATATGTCGAGGCAACAGAGTACCTCAACTCACCGATTAGTGTGGTTAATCTGGCCCATGGGAACATTGAAACGGGAAGAAAGGATTTGCAAATGCATCAGACTACTTAGAAACCTGGGATGACTCGGACAGCATAACGGTTGTAAATGCTCAGAAAAGATTTGAGACATTCACAAAAATGGTGGCATAACCACTTAGAAGCACAATATCAAGGTTTCGAGATCAACAGTTAACATACAGAAGATAGTAGGAACTGAACTGAGGCTTGAATCAACAATCTTATAAGTCTACGGATTAGTAACACGTGATCCTGATAGAAAAAAAAGAGATAGCCTAGTTCTTAATCCCCGTAGGAAAGATAAGATGACTCAGATCAGGAGGGCATAAAGTATAAGGAGTAAAAAGAGCCTTACGTTCCATCCCACAATCAATTCCCTTATATAACTAAGGAATTTCTAGACTCAACTTCGACCAGTTTGGCTTGGTAATCCTACAGGCAGTCAAGCTCTGATACCAACGCTGTCAGTACCCCGACTCAATGCCACATCGATCTAGCATGTAACACCTCATATCACTTTGCGGCCTCACGCACGGTATTCCCACGGGTGTCGTCTTACCTTAGCCCGGGACCGTTTGCGCCTTTTGGCACACGTATATGACAGTGTCGCTAGCATCCATATGATAAGGAGCCCGGGCTGACATGGCTAGTCGTAAACCCAAAGTGGCACAGACTTACAGGGACAGGCATCCATGACCCAGCATCGAACGTGTCGGTCATCAGCGAGTGAATCCAGGCTGTAGCACTGGGCTAGCAGGACTCCGGTGAACCGGGCTGTAGCGGGCTAACAGGACTCCGGTATTCATCGCGTGACATTTCCCCGAAGGGACAGACACAGGAACGAAGAAGGACACATGCCGGCCAGCCTAAGTGTTCCGGAGCAGTAGCAAGCTACCATGGCTCAGTGAAACACTAGGAGACATTTCCCCGTAAGAGAGGCTACTAAAGATAAACAACTAGATGGTCAGATCCCACACATACCAAGCATTTCAATAACATACACACAATATGCTCGATATGTGCAAATACAACATGGCATCACAACATGACTCTACGACTCAAGTAATTTATTCAATAGGCTCCGAGGAGCGAGATATTACAAACATGGGTCTCATGACCCAACAATCAGAGCATACAAATCAAAGCACAAGCGGAAGCTATCATGTCTGAGTACAGACATCTATAAATGAAAAGGCTGAGAAGCCTGCCTATCTATCAGATCCTGCCGAGGGCACAAGATCGTAGCTGAGGTAACAAGCTAAACGTCGAAGTCCACGTGGAACTACTAGTGAGACTGAAGTCTCTCTGCAAAAACATAAAATAGGCAAACGTGAGTACAAATGTACCCAGCAAGACTTACATCAGAACTAACTACATATGCATCATTTTCAACAAGGGGATGATGGGGTTTAACTGCAGCAAGCCAGCTTTGACTCGGTGGCTATCCTGAACTACGACTGCAATGTAACTCTTTTGAGGTGGCGCACACGAGTCCACATATTCCCCATATCAATACACCACTATGGATCCGCTCCCGTCTCCCTACGAGAACGCCATCCATAGCACTCACGCTTATCTTGCGTATTTTAGGGTATCCACTTTCACTTGTCTATGAACTGATATAAGCAACCCAGAAGTCCTTTACCGCGGACACGGCTATTCGAATAGATGATGTTAACCCTGCAGGGGTGTACTTCTTCATACATGTTTCCACCACTTAGCGTCTGCACACGACATGTGCTCGGCAGACTTCAAGCGAAAGCCGACGTGGGTGTAGACCACGACCTACCTAAACACCTAAGTCTCTAGTCCAGGTTTATCGCCTATTCGGGTTCCATCCATGAGGAGATCCGGCCGGAGTTTCGCTCACAGCCCCAAACGATGTGAACAGGGTTCCGTGACACCAAACGGGCGCCCGGTATACCCGGCCACGTGCCTACCACATCACAGCCCACCCCTACGGTCAGCGATGTCCACGGCCTCTAGCATACTACAAACACCAGAAACTACTTGCAACTCCTGGACAGAGGACAAGGGTGAATAAGAAGTCGAGCGAGGTCATATTTCAGGGCCCAATGTATGGTAGTAGCTGAATCATGGATCACAAACACAGAACTCAGTTCTTGAGGACGGCTTCAATGAGACAACCCACCATGTACTCCTACATGGCCTCTCACCGACACCTTTTACCAAATCGTGTTCACACACTTAGCTCACACACAGTAGGACATGTTCACCCGCCTCTGATTCATCCCCGATGAATCAGACCTGACTCAACTCTAAGCAGTAGCAGGCATGACAAACAAACATGAATGAGTAGGCACAATAGGGCTCAAACAACTCCTACTCATGCTAGTGGGTTTCATCTATTTACTGTGGCAATGACAGGTCATGCAAAGGATAAAGGGGTTCAGCTACCGCAGCAAGTAACAAATATGTCGTTGTTGTCCTAATGCAGTAAAAGAGAGCAGGAGCGAGAGGGTGGGATTTTATCGGAATGAACAAGGGGGTTTTGCTTGCCTGGCACTTCTGAAGATAACGTTGAGTCTTCATCAGTGTCAACGATCACATCATCGGTATCACGTCTATCGAGAGGGGACAAATACCGGCAACACAGAAGGGAACACAATCAATGCAATGCACAATATGATGCATGATCATGACATGGCAAAATGAATGTGTTTTGGGCTAATGCAACTAGCAACAGATTAAATGAAGTTGGTTTGAATACAAGATTCAAATTCAGACTCCATATGTGATTATTCAAATGCCATTTAATTGATTTGTGCTAAACAGCATCTATAAGTTGTTCTAACATGCATGAAAATGGTACAGATGGATTCCTTGAATTTTTCTGATAATTTTTCATATATAAATTATTTAATTTGGAGTTACGGTTAATTTTCTATGATTTATAGAAGTTATAGGCATTTTCTGGAATTTCCTGATTATTTTTAAATCCAGAAAATACTTATTGCGTCAGCCCCACGTCACAGTGACGTCAGCAGGGTCAACTGGGCTGGCTCGGTCAAACCTGACGTGTGGGGGCCACACGTCAGTGACACGGGTTAAACCGGGGGGGGGGGTTTAGTTTAGCTTAATTAAAGATTAGGGCACTAGGGCCCACATGTCAGTGTCAGCAGGGGGGGTAATTAAATTAAAATAAACTAAACTAATTAACAGGGGGGCTGGCCCCACCTGTCATCGACCCAGGGGGGGTCAAACCCCTGGTCAGCAGGGCCTAACCTGCCGGCGGCTTGACGCCGGCGAGGCCGAGACGGCGGAGGCCTTCGGGTTTCTTGCTCCGGCGGCCAAACGCCGCGCGGAGAGGCTCTGTGGGTTCCTAGCGCTCGTGCGCATCCGGAGGAGGTGACGGAAGGACGCGGGGTGGTCAGCACTCGCCGGAGCGGAGCTTGCGGCGGCGGCCGGAGTTCGGCCATGTGCGGGGTTGGGCTGCGGCGCGCTAGGAGAGAAACTGATGGTCCAGACGGCATCCGCGGGCCACCAGAAGCGCGCTGGTGCCACGGGTTCGAGCAGAGGGGCTCGGGTCAGGAGAGCTACGCGGCCATGGCGGACGGCGGTGCTCGGGAATGTGGTCGGGGGTGCTACGGCACGGGAACGAGTAAAATGAAGGAGGGGAAACGGAGTGGAGCTCACAGGGGTTGCGACGGTGGCCTCGGGGAGCTCGGGGAGGCACCGGAGCCGACGAATTTGACGAAGATGGCCGGCGGTCCCGAGGTTGAAGAAGACATCGAAGGCGGTGTTGCGGCACGTCTGGGGCCTCGTGGCTTGTTGAGGAGGTAAAGGGAGGACCGGCGGAGCTTCCTGGGGCGTCGGTGAGGCTAGGGGTGGCCGGTGGCCATGGGTACGGCGATGATGACGGCGAGCTCCGCTCGGTGGTGTGCGCGGGAGGGAAGCAGAGGAGGGAACGGGGTCCAGGGGAAGAGAGGGGAGGTGCAGGGGGTGAGGGGGAGTGCGTGGCTCCCTCGGGTGCCTCCAGCGGCGAGCAGGTAAGCAGGAGGTGGCCGGAGCGTGCGCGCGCGCGTCGGGCACACGCCCTCCTGCCTACTGGCAGGAGGTTGAAGACGGTGGCGACCACGGTGGGCTGGGCCGCACAGTGCTGGACCAGCACAGGAGCTGGGCCGGCTCTGGTGGGCTGCACGGTGAGGCCAGGTAAGTCCAGGTAAGTTTCTGTCCTCTGTCTTTTATTTCTGGTTTTCTATTTTGTTCTGTTTTGTTTTGGTTTAGTAAAATACTAAACCATTTTATAAAATCCTGAAAATAATTATGTGGCTAGAACTAAGATATAGCAAGCCACATAAAATGTTCCAGAATTATTGGATATATATTAATTATATATAATATATATATCCAATGCAAATAGTTATTAAATTAATTCAAATGGGCAAAATAAATATTTCTGTGACTCCAAGAAATATTGGTTTGAATTTTTACCTCTTACCAATATTTCTATAGAATAACAGGAACATTTTCTTGGACTCATTTGAGAGGATTTAAATGTTGGTTATTTTTAGAGGTTTCCTGAGGCTTTTGAAAATTCCTCAATTCAAATTTCATTTGAATTTAACCATGATACACACATGAGCTAGCCTAGAGCACTACCAGCAGCTAGGGATGTGACAACGGCGCTCGCAGCATCGAAGCCAGGTCAGCCTGGCCAGCCAGCACTCCTGGATGCTGACGATGCGCTGGTCGACGGGGGGGTCAGAGGGCGGCACGGCGGTGGGCGAGGCGGAGCCACCGAAGGAGAGGAGAGGAGAGGGAGGGGCGGTGAGGGAGAGAGGGAGCGGTGGGAACATTGAGCGGGGGACGGTGACAGGAGAGTGGGGAGGGGCAGTTATGAGGCGTCCCGTCCGTCTCCCGCGCTGCTCGAGGCGTCCAACCCCGTCGCACGCGTGGCCGTGCCGAGTCAGACTCGCGAGAAACTGCCGATTCGGCGGTTTCTGCCGGGCCAGGCTGCGGCCTGCTTTAAGGTCCGTACGGGCCGCTAACCGCGTGCAGCCGAGACAACCAAACAGACCGTGCACATCCCGCGCGGATCTGATTGGACTGCATGCGGGCAACCAAACATGCCCTTAGTTACATGTCCCATGAAGTCTTTACCATTCTGCCCATTAGTTGTCGTAGTATGTTTTCATCTCATTTTCTCCCACCCGGCAACTCCCACACCACTGCCAGTCGCTGCCACCGTGGCAGCAGATCCACATCCAACCGAACCGAGCCCGAGTGACTCGCCTCGCCATGCCAGTGGCAGACTGGCAGTACGTTATGCCCAGTTCGCAGTTACTGCCGCTGGTTCCTTGTTGGAGAAACAAAATAATCACGACGGGGCGATGCGGGCGTCGCGCCCCGTGAGCTCGCAACCCCGCACCTAGCTCTGCCGTTGCGTGGGAGCTTTCACCGGTATCTTTGCGTCGCATGCAACGCTCCACCTTCGCGAAAGCAATCCTTTACCGTACTCACTTTTAAGGCGTCGGCAAATTGGAAAAAGAAAAGAAAAAGGAAAGATGGAGCTACTGCCCAGCTCCCGTCTTGCTTTCTCTCATCGAATGATGTTTTGCTCGATTGGTTAGTTGCTCAGCAAGATGAGTGCGTGCACGAGCTACAAACACGGGCTGTTTGGTTGGTTACGACGCGAAAAGATTTCATGAGTTATGTGTGTGCCGTGGTCCTCGCGCGAAGGGTACGGGTTCTTATTCGTGCATGTCGAGACGAGCACTGCTCTGCTGGGGCCGGCGCACGGCGGTACTGATCGGGAACAAAAGGCATCCGTGCGCTCGAGCGACGTGTGTAGTGCCGTTTATGGCCCAGCAAGAGGATGGACGATACAGGTTGATTTGTTGTTTTGTTGCCAAGTGGAGCATCATGTGGCCGTGGTGTCTCGCTCACCGTGTGTGTGTGTGTCATGATGATTAGAGTTTGAGTCCAACGGGGATAGGAAATCTGGCCGTGAATCCATGATATTGCGTAGTCCGGTTGGTAGGATGAGAAATGTGGTATCTAGCATGGTTGGTGGCGATTTGACACGACCGAGCACGCAGGAGTCGTACGGTATCTTTGTGGATTTGAAAATTACATCTACAGTAATGAACTTGACTCTAAGGTTCACTTTGGTCACTATATTCACGAAATCGCAAGTTACGGTCACCGGGCTCGCTGAACCGGGTCACTATATGGTAACCCATACCGTTTCGGCTCGTATCGGCCCGATTTGACTAGAAACCCGCTTTGACTCGCCAGCTGGACATGACACGTCGACAAAACTTAAAGAAGCGAGCAGCGACCGAGCTATTTTGCATTCCCCCCCCCCCTGTTCGGTCGAGACGCTTCACCTTTTCATTGATGCCTCGGAGGCAGAGGAGAAGAGAAAGGAAAGGGGAAGCGATCGCGGTGCTGATCGGCTAGGGTTTCGTCGCCGCTGGCGGAGGCATCCACCGACGGAGCGACGGCGGCCAGAGGGTTCGTCGACGACTTGAACCATGGTGCCTCGTCGCCGAGCAGAAGGAGACCCACCACCTGTGTATGGTAAACCCCTGTTTTCTCCCTGAACCTCTGTAAAACCCCCCTTTTCTCTCTGAATCTAATCGATTTGAGGTCGATTAGGTGGTTGCACGCTCTTATTTGCCTTCAGATTTTGATGTTACTGCTAGGGTTTCCGTTCTACTATGGATTTTAGGCAGTTAATCTAGGGTTTTATGTAAATCTGCAGATGAAATTGACTACTTATCAAACTTCAGTCTTTGCATCAATTTTGGTGGTTATTTCCTTGGAGTTGGTAAAAATCGTGCATATGTCAATGGAGAAAACATGTGGTATGATTATGTGGAGGGGGATACACTTACTGTCGAGAAGTTAGAAGATCTGGTAGAAGAATTGGGCTATGATGTGAAGGGGAGATTGCAAATGTATTACTGCATGCCTGGTAAACCAATGACTGAAGGTGGTCTTGTGAAGATAACTTGCAATGACAACTGTCTTAACATGAGGGCACATGTAACATTTGGGCACAAGTTTTTGCAAATGTATCTTGATCATGATGAGAGTTTCAGGCAGTTTGACTGGGATGATGTGATAGAGTTTCCTGTAGCAGACCTGCCTACTATTGTTAGTCCTATCAAACCAATTCAGATCATTAAGGAGGAAGCACTAGAGAAGCATAAGAAGAAGATTCAACAGGATTTATTGGATAGGAAAATTAAGGAGGAAGCAGTGGAAAAAATGCAGTGTACGTTTGTCACTCATGTCACCATTGCAGATGATGCAGACCTAGCAGAAGAAGAAGCTGCAGAACAAGCTGCAGAAGAAGCACTTGCAGAGCAAGAACCAGAAGGAACAAATTCTGCAGAAGAAGCAGTTGCAGAGCAAGCAGCAAAAGAAGCAGTTGCAGAGCAAGCAGCAGAAGAAGCAGTTGCAAATGAGGAGGAAGATGTGGAGCAGGGTGAAGAGGATGGCTCTGTTGCATATGACAGTGAAGGGTCAGTTTCTGATGCTGAAGTAAATGGGAGTGAACAAGGATCAGACTATGCTGATGAGATTGTAGATAGTGATTATAATGTCAGTGATTTAGATGATGATCTTAAAGAGGAGACAGTGGAGGAGCCTACTGATGTTCATATCAGAGCAAAGTCAGACCCTGTACAAGGATCAGATGAAGAAGACCTTGAGCTCCCAGATTCTGATGATGAAGCAGGTGCAAAGTACAAATTTAAAAGCTTTAGGAAGGAAGATTTGCATGATCCACAATTCAAAATTGGACAAGTTTTCCAGTCACCAGAATTGTTTAGAAAAGCAGTGAGAGAATATGCTTGCAAAAATAGATTTGACATCAAATTGCCAATAAATGACAGGAAAAGAATTTCAGTAAAATGTCAGTCCCACTGCCCCTGGAACATTTGGTGTAGTTATGATAGCAGAACAAACTACATGGTCATGAAGAGTTATAATGATGAACACAAATGCACCACAACTGATCAGTATGAAGAATATATGGAAGAGATGAGACTTCTTGATAGTGAGGCTCATGCTTGGCTTGCAGAGAAGAGGCCTAACACTTGGGTTAGGGCATTCCAGACCGATTTACACAAATGTGATATTTTACTAAACAACAATTGTGAGTTTTTCAATAAGTAAGTGGTACATTTATGTGTTCATGTACTTGCTATGTGTTCTTCAATTGTTCATGTACTTGCTATGTGTTCTCTCTTCATAATGAATTAAGTATGTGTTATCTCTTCAAATACTTGTAGATATATTTTGGAGGCTAGAGACTTGCCAATCATCAGCATGATTGATAGAATCAAGTCACAACTTTCAAGCAGACATTATAACAAGCAGCAAGAGGCTAAGAAATTTAATGGTCGAATCTGCCCAAAGATCAAGCAAAGGCTTCTGAAGCACATAGAATGGTCTAATAGTTGTTACCCTACTAATGCTGGAGAGGGAATCTTCCAAGTTTCTTCACATGGTAGGGAGTACATTATGGAGTTGCAGTTCAAGGCATGCACATGCAGAAGGTGGCAATTAACTGGCATTCCCTGCCCCCACTCCATAGCTTGCTATAGAGATGAACTAATTGATCCTGAGAAAATGGTGCACAAGTGTTATGATCTTTGCAATTTCTCCAAAGCATATGCTTACATTATTATGCCTTGCAAAGACAGGAGGGAGTGGCAGAAAATGGGTGGTTGTGTAATTAAGCCTCCTTTGTATGAGAAGAAACTAGGGAGAAAGGCCAAGAATAGGAGAATGCAACCAGAGGAGGTAATAGCAAAGAAAGGAGGGAAAAAGATTACAAGACATGGCACAATTATTCATTGCAGCCATTGCAACAATCCTGGACATAATAAGAAAGGGTGCTCTGCCTTCAAGCAAGGCCTACCTGCAGCAAAACCTATGCAGAAGAAAATGAGGAAGAGGCCAAGAGCCACATTTGAAGAAGAAGAACAAGAACCTACTCTGTCACAGGTAACATTTGCAAATATTTCAGTGCTCGATATATCCATTTTAGCTTGTGGCTAATATTTCAGTGCTCGATGCATCCATTTTAGCTTCTGGCAAATATTCCAGTGCTCGATACATCCATTTTAGCTTAATTGGAGAAGTGAAAAAGAAGCTTTGAAAGCAGAGGCAAGAAAAAAGAGAGAGCAAGAACTTGAGGCCAAGAAGCTTGCAGCAGCAGCTAAAAAACAAGAACTAATGGAGGCAAAGAAGAGGGCTGCAGAAGAGAAGAAAGCAGCAGCGGAAGCAAAGAAAATTATTGCACTGCAAAAGAAAGCAGCTGCTGCAGCAAATAAGCACAAGAAAGTTAACATGTTTGATGAATTCAGGTCCTGAATGACCATTTAATGTAATGGATGAAGTATTTTGCAATTTCTAGATGTTAAGACAAGTTCAGTTACTGTAGATGTAATTTTTTCTTCAGTACCGTATGCTTTTCAAATACTTATGTGTGTTATCAAGGAGCTATGAATGACCAGTTTCTGTTATGCTAAAGAAATGGTGTTATCAAATTCATGTTCATCATTTGTTCAATAGTAAAATGCATGTTCAGTTCAGTACTGTTCTGTGTTATCAACTGCAAATTTTTAAATTTCAGTCTTATTCCTTCTTGTCAGTGTTCAACATGTTATTAAATGCATGTTCAGTAAAGGAAGAAACATTTTCCACTTCTCCAATTTCCAACAGCAAAGTTGTCTCCACACAAAGATTTCTATTAACACTGACATCAAACAACACAAAAGTCTCCTTCTTACTTAGCAATTGCCAACATTGACAGCAATCACATCCTAACTAGAACTAACACTAACACAAAGAGAATTGCAAATAGCAGTACAACTGCTATCTTCATTACAACAACCAAGTCTGTAACACCTCCTGGAAGTGAATTTAGCAGCAGCAGCATCTTCATCATATCTTCAGGATCCACTTCTGTCGTGTTCTTCTTTTTCTTCATCTCTACTACTTTACTATCCACAGATTCACCTCTCAAATGTCCATTTACCTTCAAATAATCAATGTAACTAGCTTCCTAGTGCCAAAAGTTGCAAGGTTTCTTCCCTGCCTATTTGACAAAATCAAGAACAAATCTCAAAATCAAATCAAGAACAAATCTGAAAATCAAATTAAGAAGAACAACATCCAGTCAATGTTCTTGTGCTAACCTTATGATTCATACACTTGTACAAGATCCATCCAGGATGCTTTTCAGTGGTGGACTCAAACCGCCTAATCTGGCGAATCTTGCAATCAGGGCATTGGATCAAAGGAAGCCAACCCGCACCGGCCCCCGATGAGCTACCCGCGCCGGACATGGGAGCAGAGGATGCAACTGTTGGATCCAAGCGACAGTGGAGGGGATGAGAGATTGCGCTAGGGATTTAGCAGTCGGATGAGGGGAACGAGAGGGGAATCGACAGGGGAGGGGAGAGGATGAAGAAACCCTCGACGTGTCATGTCCAGCTGGCGAGTCAAAGCGGATTTCTGGTCAAATCGGGCCGATACGAGCCGAAACGGTATGGGTTACCGTATAGTGACCCGGTTCAGCGAGCCCGGTGACCGTAACTTGCGATTTTGTGAATACAGTGACCAAAGTGAACCCTAGAGTCAAGTTCAGTTACTGTAGATGTAATTTTCTCCGGACGATCAGACGATCACAAAATAAATACGATTCATGTTTGCAGTTAACCACACGTACATGACCGACCGGAAGGGAGCATGGTTGCGTCGGTCACTCGGCCGGCACCGTAAATTCGTCCTCTCGGTGCCGGCCGCCTCCAGTGCCCACCATGTTAGAGCACTTACAACCGGACATAGCAAATATGACCCCTTAAGCGTCCGAGGAACGCGTTCGGTCAGTGACCGGGTGTGTCCGTCACAAGCTTTATGTTAGGCGCAGTACTCGTACAGGAACTTGACGCGTTTTCCATGGATAAGATGGCAACGAGCCCCAAATTATCTGTCCATGCAGCCACACTCTTTTTTTTCATATGTCCGATTACTTACACGTGATTGGTGAAGATGAAGAGAAAGAAATAAAATAATGAATAAAGAAAGAGAAAAGGTGGTCCGTGTGGGGTTGCGTCATACGTGGCGGAATGACCGGACGCATCCGCGACCCCTCATATCCTCCTCATATTTGAGATGGATACGAGGGTTCGCGGACAACCCAGACGTATATGGATGGTATGAGGGGTCCGATTGGGTCACGTTTTTTTTCTTCTTTCTCCTATCCGATCACTGATCGGGCGCGTTCGTGGGCGTATGAGGGATAGTTTGAGGCGTCCGGGTGTAGATGCTCTTAGGCCGGGTCATCGAAACCGGTAATGGCGCGGCATGCACGCGCGTGGCGCTGGCACCCAATTTCCCATCCGCCAAGCGAGTAATCATGTGAACAACTCCAACACGGCTATCCATTTTATTCGTGTTGGTCCGTTCGTTCCGTGACGCTAAAAAACAATGGCACAAAGCATCAACTCAACCGTAAAAGTTGACCTTCCTTATCAGTTTTGGACACATTTCTATCTTAAAATTGTGCGCGTTTTACGTTCATACAGATAAGAGACAGACGTGCTGCTCATGCGCTTGGCATCCGCCAGGGACCCGTGTGTTGGCCGCCCAACTACCACCGCCGGTGCTATTAAATAGCATGCGCCCGCACGTCAACGAGACAATGTAGTCCACACACATCATTTTTAATGGCGATTAGTCCAATCCACTTCTTTCTACCGGTCTTCATCTTCTCTTGTCCCCCCACCCTTCTGACGAGCAAGCCCTAGCCACCACCTTGGGCTTCTTTAGCAAGTGCAGTCGCAAGCACGACCACGAGGCAAAGCTCGTCGTCTGGGCGCTGGTCGGCTAACTTCACCATTGCACCATGGCCGGCGC
This sequence comes from Triticum aestivum, assembly GCF_018294505.1. Taxonomy (NCBI): domain Eukaryota; kingdom Viridiplantae; phylum Streptophyta; class Magnoliopsida; order Poales; family Poaceae; genus Triticum; species Triticum aestivum. Next base: position 441,358,599 of record NC_057804.1, on the reverse strand, counting down.
GCGTGCGCCTCTACCTTCCAGTCGCAAAACATGCACCTCAACCACTAGCAGCATCGCATCCCGGCGTTGTGGCCGGATGTTAATCTGTCGCACGACAGGCACCTCAACCCTGACAGGGTGCCCGTGCCTGCGGTGTCGTAGTCTGCCCACACACGGATGGACGAGATTCGCCACCACCATGCTGCGCTGCGGCCGAGCTGCGCGGCCACTAATAATCCCCAAGTACAAGGAATGGTTGTAGCATTTTCCAATGATGGAGGTGGTCAGTATGGAGTGTCAAACCCACACTGAGCTAAAGGTAGGATTCGTATTCTCTCAGGTCCTATCTTCTACAGATACAACCATACATACATCAAACATTTCCTTTATCCAAAAATGAGAAATAAATCTACGCCGCAGGTATAAAACGATAAGTTTACTAGATACTAAAGAACATATAAAATAAAAGTTAGGTGCTGCCTAGGTAAAAGTACAATATAATACAAATAGCGAGCGTAGAAAAGTGGTGTTAGGGTCTGCGAAATTGTCCCTAGGGCTAAGTTACTAAGCTGATTAACATCATTGCAGTTTTATATGCAGGGGATGCCTGTTGATGGTGTCTTGGACTAGGGCGTACCAACCTAGTTGGCCCATAGTCAATGGGTCGGACTTATGGCCCACCGATCTCACAAAGGAAGGACTCTCGAAGCCTCACAGTTTGGCGTGCTCAAGAAGGACTCTGCCGAAAACTTGATGTGTACTCCAAGCATTATTTCGGCAGCCGCCATATATATATATATATATATATATATATATATATATATATATATAGATAGATAGATAGATAGATACATAGGCAACCGACCATGTGTAACCCTGATATATCTCCAATGTATCTACATTTTTTGATTGTTCCATACTATTATATTATCTGTTTTGTATGTTATATATACATTAATATGCTATTTTATATTATTTTTGGGACTAACCTATTAACCTAGAGCCCAGTGCCAGTTTCTGTTTTTTCCTTGTTTTCGAGTTCTAGAAAAAGACACAATAATTTTTCTTGGACCAGAAGACACCCAGGAGACTTGGCGAGGAGGCCAAAAGACCTACGGGGAGAAGCCCTAGGGGCACGCCCCTAGGCTTTTGAGCCCCCCGTAGACCTCCTAACCCTAATCTTCGCTCCATAAATACCCAAATATTCCCCCAACATCAGAAGCATCCACGAAAATACTTTTCCGCCACCGCAAGCCTCTGTTCCTGTGAGATCCCATCTTGGGGCCTTTTCCAGCACCCTGCCGGAGGGGGATTCGATCACGGAGGGCATCTACATCTACTCTATCGCCCTACCGATGAAGCGTGAGTAGTTTACCACGGACCTACGGGTCCATAGCTAGTAGCTAGGTGGCCTCTTCTCTCTCTTTGATCTTCAATACCATGTTCTCCTCTATGTTCTTGGAGTTCTATCCGATGTAATATTCTTTTGCAGTGTGTTTGTGGAGATCCGATGAATTGTGGATTTATGATCAGATTATCTATGAATATTATTTGAATCTTCTCTGAATTTTTATATGCATGATTAAATATCTTTGTATTTCTCTTCGAAACATTGGTTTGGTTTGGCCAACTAGATTGATTCTTCTTGTAATGGGAGAGGTGCTTAGTTTTGGGTTCAATCTTGCGGTGTCCTCACCCAAAGACAAAGTAGGGATAGCGAGACACGTATTGTGTTGTTGCCATCAAGGGTAAAAAGATGGGGTTTATATCATAATGCTTGAGTTCATCCCTCTACATCATGTCATCTTACTTAAGGCGTTACTCCGTTGTTATGAACTTAATACTCTGGATGCATGCTGGATGGCGGTCGATGTGTGTAGTAATAGTAGTAGATGCGGAATCATTTCGGTCTACTTGACACTGACATGATGCCTATATTCATAATCATTGCGTTGGATATCGTCATAACTTTGAGCTTTCTATCCATTGCTCGACAGTAATGTATTCACCCATCATATGTTTTCTTTCAAGAGATAAGCCTCTAGTGAAATCTATGCCCCCCGGGTCTATTCACCATTATATATTTTTAGATCTATAAAACCAAAAAAATGCCTTGCTGCAATTTATTTACTTTTATTTTGTTTTATGTTTTAGTAATATATATATATATATATATATATATATATATATATATATATATATATATATATATATATATATATCAGATCTCATCCTTGCAAGTGATCGTGAAGGGATTGACAACCCCTTTATCTCGCTGGGTGCAAGTGTTTGATTGTTTGTGCAAGTCCATAGATTGGAGACTTGTTCGTACCTCCTACTGGATTGATACCTTGGTTCTCAATATAAGGGAAATACTTATCTGTACTTTGTTGCATCACCCTTTCCTCTTCAAGGGAAAAACCAACGCAAGCTCAAGAAGTAGCAGGAAGAATTTCTGGAGCCATTGCCGGGGAGGTTCTACGTCAAGCCAACCAAGTACCCAACATAAATTATCATCTCTTGCATTAAATTATTTGCCATTTGCCTCTCATTTGCCTCTCCCCCACTTTTAAAACGTTTTCAGAAAATCACAAAATATTTGCCTTTTTCGCCCTTCTTCTATTCTTCTTTTCCTTTGCTTTTGTTTGCTCGTATACTAGATTGCTTGCTTTGTCACAATGACTCAAGATAATACTAAGTTGTGTGACTTTTCCAGGACTAATAATGATGATTTTATTAGTCCTCCGATTGCTCCTGCTAGTAGTGCAGAATCCTATTAGATTAATGCCACTTTGTTGAATCTTGTTATGAAAGAACAAATTTCAGGCCTTCCTAGTGAAGATGTCGCATCCCATCTAAATACTTTCTTTGAGTTGTGTGATATGCAAAATAAAAAAGATGTGGACAATGATATTGTTAAATTGAAGCTATTTCTGTTCTCCTTTCGAGATCGCGCTAAAACTTGGTTTTCATCTTTCCCTAAAAATAGTATTGATTCATGGAATCTATAATACCTAAATAGTTCATCCTCACTACCCTATTTCTCTCAACATGCAAGCTATCCAACTCAGCAGCTTTGCCACATCAGCAATAACTCTTATTTATCTTCACTTAAGCAATTTTTTTCAACAAGTCGTGTTGTTTTTTGTTTCAGGGGTAACAAATCATGTTGGAGCCGAAGCGAGCCTCTTTGGCTTCCGCAACTGATGGGGCTGCGTAATAACCGATAAAGAGAAGCCCACCGATGGATCTCTTTTTATCCCTTCCTCTTTCTGGCAGCAGAACAGGCGTTGCCACCAATTCACCACCCACGGACCATCGATGCCCTGCACCGACTGCTCCGGCGTTCTTCCATGCGGGCGAGCAGAGGCACCCCATGGCGCCACCTCCTCCTCTCCTTCTCCTGGTGCGTGAGGACCTTGACAGACTGACCTCCATCGCATCATCGATCTGGCCGCCGCCTCACATGCGGCTTGATCTCATCTGGGAGAGATGGTGAGGGGTGGGGGCGGCGGAGTAAGGGGAGAAGGAGAGGGAGATCCGATGCAGGACTACCACGCTGTTGACTTGCGGCACCCAACCCTGACCACCTTGACGACTATGCCTCCTGAAGGACAACCTCCGCCACCTCCCTGCTGCCAAGAAGCGACGAGCCCGCTTCCTATGCGCCCGCATAAATTCCCCTTCAGATAGTGGAGCGGCATCGCTCCCTCAGGTTGGTGTGTGCACCTTTGCTCCAAAATTGTGTATGCCTGCCAATTCATGCAAAGTTAATTTAATGTTCCCTCTTGCATTATATTGATCTTAAAAGCACATGTATTGTATCATAATTATAGAATTACTAATCCATACCATTATAATTATTTCAGATTCGTCACAGATCCATTCTCTTTTTCATGAAGTTGGCTGGGGCTTTGGCAACATGACAACTTTAATTTGTAATATAGAAGATATAAATCAGTGAAGTTGATGCCATAAAACTCATGTTTTAGCACTGTACGAACAAACTTTGAGATCTATATTGCCATCCCAATAGATGAATACATGAATTACATATTAAAAGTGCATCAATGTTCTGTCATTCAACACCATGTGTGGGTATATCATTGACAACCAATGGTTTTTTATGCCTGAAAAATACTTCATCGCTGCAATATGATGGTAAGATATGTTCTGATTTCCTCTAAGGAAACTTCATAATTCAAACATGGTTTTATTTTTGCAGCATTGTAGAGTTCTTTTGAGCGTATGGGATTCCAAATTATATTCTGATTTTTCATTCACAATGCTTTCTTGATTCTCATTATCTTGACCTTCATGGTAATAATTGCCACCTAAATCTAGTAAATAATCACTGGTTATGCATGGTTCAGTATTTGTGCATCACCAGCTGTAAAGGGTTCAGTATATCAATTCGTTGAAGTTTGTTGCTATATTCATATGTACATTTCAATGAAATGTACATGATTTCATTTTTGTTGGTGGTGTAGACTCATTGGATTATTCCATTTTTTATCAATTTGATTGTGGGAATGACCCAAATTTTCCAAATGAGTAGTGGAGTGGGTGCTCAAATCTTCATCTTCCGGCTGCTTTAAAATGATTTGGCATGTGCAAGTAATGTTCCCTTCTTATTGAGTAACACGGGGAAAAACCTTCATGAAATACTATAGAGAACTAAGCCATTACCAATCTAGGTGCAATCAACTTTGTGACCATGTTTATTACTCTCACTTACAATTTTGTTGCCTTTTACTTATGGTTTGGCAAGGGTCTTTTACGTACCATCTCATGGTAGTATTTTTTTGTTCTAATTGTATAGTTCATCTATGATGAGAATACATACAAAAATAAATAAAGTGGGATGTGTTCTTGCCCCGTTCTGCTACTTGATGCATCTGTCTTTTTCCTCCCATGTCATGACGTCATCTGATCAATCTTTTTGTTGGGAATAGTAATATATATTGCTTTTTTATTCCTTTTGTTGATCTATTCGTCAAAAAAATATCTATTGCCATTTTCTATAACTATGAGATTCCTTATTGACATCTATTGTTACTAATCCAGCAGGGCTCCTGATTCCATGGCGTGCCTTAGTCTTTTGGCGGGCATATTTAAAGTTGAGGGATCTTTTATTCCATTTGAATTTGCTATGGAAATCTTCTGCATGCTCAAGTGCTCATGTCAAATAATATAGTTGTATTTTCCTTCAATTATTCATTTGCCTTGCAATGTTGATGGAGAAAAGGCAACCGAATTATTCGAGGGATAGAGATTGTTAACGAATAGATCAACTAACTATTTTCCATGGAAATTGCTATTTGGAGACCTGGTGCATTTGGAAAGTATGTAACGACCAAGTCTTTGATAATGTACTTCCAAACTTTGGTTGGTGCAGGATTCCCGTTGTTAGCAGTAGCACCTACACATAGAACTGACTGGAGAGTGAAAAGTAAATTGCTCTCTCACCTTTAACTCATAACACTACTCCATGTGATTGAAAGAGTAATTTGATCATTAAAATTATAATTTTACATGATCGTCAATGTTTATTTTTTGACCATACATTCCCGCCGCAACGCGCGGGGAATCATCTAGTAAGTGTAGATATGCTTTTATTTCCAAAAAATTTCCTCCCACTAAGTTCATCTCCCTTAGGAACGATATAATGAATTTTAAGCAACTTTATCATGAACATGTTGCACAATCTTGGGAGAGGATGAAATTGATGATAAGAAATTGGCCTAGTCATGGTTTAAGTTTATGGATGATCATACAAAAAACTTATGTCAGATTGAATTTTGAATCTAGAAATCTTTTAGATTCCACCGTGAGAGATACTTTTATGGAAATTACATTAGGAGAAGATATTAAACTCTTAGATAATATTATGGCTAATTACTCTCAATGGCATACCAAAAGATGTTATACTAGTAAAAAAGTGCATGTGATTGAAGAAATTAATACTTTGAGTGGAAAGATGGATGAACTTATGAAATTGGTTGCTAGTAATAAGGATCCTATTGATGCTAATGATATGCCTTTGTCTACTTTTATTGTGAATAATCATGAATCTGTTGATGTGAATTTTTTTGGCAGGAACAATTTTGGTAACAACGCGTATAGAGGTAATTTCAACCCTAGGCCGTTTTCTAGTAGTTCCTCTAATAATTATGGTAATTCCTACAACAATTCTTATGTAAATTATAATAAAATATCCTCTGATCTTGAGAATAATATTAAAGATTTTATAAATTCTCAAAAGAATTTCAATGCTATGGTTGAAGAAATATTGCTCAAGATTGATGATTTGGCTAGGAACGTTGATAGCATTTCTCTTGAGATTGATCCTTTGAAAATTAGATCTATGCCACCCAAGCATGATATTAATGAATCTCTAAAAGCTATTAAAATTTCTATTGATGAATGTAAGGAAAGAACCGCTAGGATGCGTGCTAAGCGAGATTGCTTTGTAAAAGCGTGTTCTTCTATCTCTTGTGATAATAATGATGACGATCTTAAAGTGCTTGAAGTGACTCCTATTGAATCTTTGTTTTCTAATATAAATCTTGATAAAGATGGGACTATATATGAGTCAAATTTATCTAGAAGGCGTCCCAATGATTCGGAGTTTAAAGATCTTAATGAAAAAATTGATAAAAGTGGGATTGGAGAGGTGAAAACTTTAAGTAGAAATGAACCCACTCTTTTGGATTTCAATGACTTTAATTGTGATAATTGTTCTTTGGTAGATTATATTTCCTTGTTGCAATCCATGTTGAATTATCCTCATGCTTATAATCAAAATAAGGCTTTTATAAACATATCATTGATGCTATGATGAAATCTTTTGAAGAAAAACTTGAGTTGGAAGTTCCTATCCCTAGAAAGCTTTATGATGAGTGGGAACCTACTATTAAGATTAAAATTAAAGATTATGAGTGCTTTGCTTTGTGCGATTTGGGTTCTAGCATTTCTACTATTCCAAAATCTTTATGTGATGTGTTAGGCTTCCATGAATTTGATGATTGTTCTTTGAATTTTCATCTAGCGGATTCCACTATTAAGAAGCCTATGGGAAGGATCAGTGATGTTCTTATTGTTGCAAATAGGAATTATGTGCCTGTACGTTTCATTGTGCTTGATATAAATTGCAATCCTACATGTCCTATTATTCTTGGTAGACCTTTCCTTAGAATGATTGGTGCAATTACTGATATGAAAGAAGGAAACATTAGATTTTAATTTTCGTTAAGGAAGGGCATAGAACACTTTCCTAGATAGAAAATTAAGTTGCCATACAAATCTACTATGAGAGCTACTTATGGCTTTGCATACTAAAGATGACAATACCTAGATCTATGCTTTATGCCTAGATAGGGAAGTTAAACAATAGCGCTTGTTGGGAGGCAACCCAATTTTATTTTTATGTTTTATGTTTTTCTTATGTTCTTGAATAAATACACATTATTACCTCGGTAGTAATTATGTTTTGGTGTTTTTAATTAGTGTTTGAGCCAAGTAAAGCCTTTGGAATACTTTGGTATAACGTTGATTTGATCTTGCTGAAAAATAGAAACTTTCGCGTCCAGTAACATAATTGCTTAAAATCACAGAAGCACGATAAAATCCTGATTTTTATACAGAAAATTGATATATGAATTTCCTATGTTGTCCTAATATTTTATAATTTTTGGAGTTATTGAAGTATACGAAGTTTACATATTACTACAGACCGTTCTGTTTTTGATAGATTATATTTTCTATGTGTTGTTTGCTTATTTTGATGAATCTATGGGTAGTATGGGGGGGTATGAACCATGGAGAAGTTGGAATATAGTAGATATTACAACAATATAAATAAAGAATGAGTTCACAATAGTACCAAAAGTGGTGATTTATTTTCTTATACTAACGGATCTCATGAGTTTTCTGTTGAGTTTTGTGTTGTGAAGTTTTCAAGTTTTGGGTAAAGATTTGATGGACTATGGAATAAGGAGTGGCAAGAGCCTAAGCTTGGGGATGCCCAAGGCACCCCAAGGTAATATTCAAGGACAACCAAGCATCTAAGCTTGGGGATGCCCCGGATGGCATCTCCTCTTTCGTCTTCAATCCATCGGTAAATTTACTTGAGGCTATATTTTAATTCACCACATGATATGTGTTTTGCTTGGAGCGTCTTGTATGATATGAGTCTTTGCTTTTTAGTTTGCCACAATCATACTTGCTGTACACACCTTTTGAATACATGAATCGTGAATTTATTAGAATACTCTATGTGCTTCACTTATATCTTTTGAGGTAGGCAATTTGCTCTAGTGCTTCACTTATATCTTTTTAGAGCACGGTGGTGGTTTCATTTTATAGAAATTGTTGAACTCTCATGCTTCACTTATATTATTTTGAGAGTCTCTAAACAGCATGGTAATTTTCTTAGGTTATGAATTTAGTCCTAATATGATGGGCATCCAAGAGGGATATAATAAAAACTTTCATATAAAGAGCATTGAATACTATGAGAAGTTTGATTTCTTGCATTTGTTTTGAGATATAAAGTTGGTGTATTTGAGTCATGCTGGTGATTAATTGTGGATTGGTAGAAATACTTGTGTTAAAGTTTGTGATTCCCGTAGCATGCACGTATTGTGAACGGGTATGTGATGAAGTCGGAGCATGATTTATTTTTTGATTGCCATCCATTGTGTGGAGGTCGGGATCGCGTGATGGTTAACTCCTACCAACCCTTCCCCTAGGGGCATGCGTGTAGTACTTTGTTTCAATAGCTTATAGACTTTTTCAATAGGTATGTGAGCCCTTTATGACTAATGTCGAGTCCATGGTATACACACTCTCACCCTTCCACCATTGCTAGCCTCTCTAGTACCGCGTAATTCTCATCAGTGCATTAAACCCACCACATACTTTCCTCAAAATAGCCACCATACCTACCTATTGTGGTATTTCCATAGCCATTCTGAGATATATTGCCATGTAACTTCCATTGTTCTGTTTATTATGACACACACCATCATTGTCATATTGCTTTGCATGATCATGTAGTTGATATAGTATTTGTGGCACGACCACCGTTCATATTTGTTATACATGTAACTCTTGATCACTGCACATCCCGGTACACCACCGGAGGCATTCATATAGAGTCATACTTTGTTCTAGAATCAAGTTGTAATTCTTGAGTTGTAAGTAAATAAAAGTGTGATGATCATCATTATTAGAGCATTGTCCCATGTGAGGAAAGGATGATGGAAGCTATGATTACCTCACAATTTGGGATGAGTCTCCGGACTTTATGACAAAAAGAGGCCAAAGAATCCCACAAAAAATGAGAGAAAAACAGAGAAGGGACAATGTTACTATCCTTTTTCCACACTTGTGCTTCAAAGTAGCACCATGATCTTCATGTTAGAGAGTCTCCTATTTTGTCACTTTCATATAGTAGTGGGAATTTTTCATTATAGAACTTGGCTAGTATATTCCAATGATAGGCTTCCTCAAAATTGCCCCAGCTCTTCGTGAGCAAGTGAGTTGGATGCACACCCACTTAGTTTCTCTTTGAGATTTCATACACTTATAGCTCTAGTGCATCCGTTGCATGGGAATCCCTACTTACTCACATTGATATCTATTGATGGACATCTCCATAGCCCATTGATACGCCTAGTTGATGTGAGACTTTTTCCTTCTTTTTGTCTTCTCCGCAACCACAATATTCTATTCCACCTATATAGTGCTATATCCATGGCTCACACTCATGTATTGCGTGAAAGTTGAAAAAGTTTGAGAATACTAAAGTATGAAACAATTGCTTGGCCAATACTAGGGTTGTGCATGATTAAAATATTTTGTTTGATGAAGATGGAGCATAGCCAGACTATATGATTTCGTAGGGATAACTTTCTTTGGCCATGCTATTTTGAGAAGACATGATTGCTTTATTAGTATGCTTGAAGTATTATTGTTTTTATGTCAATACTAAACTTTTGTTTTGAATATTATGGATCTGAACATTAATGCCACGATAAAGAAAATTACATGGTAAATATGTTAGGTAGCATTCCACAGCAAAAATTCTGTTTTTATAATTTACCTCTCGAGGACGTGCACGAATTAAGGTTGGGGATGCTTGATACGTCTCCAACGTTTCTATAATTTTTGATTGTTCCGTGCTACTATATTATCTGTTTTGGATGTTTTATATGCATTAATATACTACTTTAAATTATTTTGGGACTAACCTATTAACCTAGAGCCGAGTGCCAGTTTCTGTTTTTTTCCTTGTTTTTGAGTTTTACAGAAAAGGAATATCAAACGGAGTCCAAACGGTATAAAACTTTCGTGATGATTTTCTTGGACCAGAAGACACCCATGAGACTTGGAGAGGAGGCCAGTAGACTTACGGGGAGGCCACAAGCCCTAGGGGCGCGCCCTAGGGGGCACCCCTAGGTTTGTGGGCCCCCCATAGACGTCCTAACCCTAATCTTCGCTCCATAAATACCCAAGTATTCCCCCATCACTAGAAGCATCCACGAAAATACTTTTCCACCACCGCAAGCCTATGTTCCCATGAGATACCATCTTCGGGCCTTTTCCGGCACCCTGTCGGAGGGGGATTTGATCACGGAGGGCATCTACATCAACTCTATTGCTCTACCGATGAAGCGTGAGTAGTTTACCACAGACCTACGGGTCCATAGCTTGTAGCTACTCCCTCCGTTCCGATTTACTCATTGTGGTTTTATTTTTGAACTAAAACCACGATGAGTAAATCAGAACGAAGGGAGTAGATGGCTTCTTCTCTCTCTCTGATCTTCAATACCATGTTCTCCTTTCTATCTAATGTAATATTCTTTTGCGTGTGTTTGTGGAGATCCGATGAAATGTGGATTTATGATCAGATTATCTATGAATATTATTTGAATCTTCTATGAATTCTTATATGCATAATTAAATATCTTTGTATTTCTCTTTGAATTATTGTTTTGGTTTGGCCAACTAGATTAATTCTCCTTGCAATGGGAGAGGTGCTTAGTTTTGGGTTCAATCTTGCGGCGTCCTCACCCGGTGACAAAGTAGGGGTAGCAAGGCACGTATTGTATTGTTGCCATCAAGGGTAAAAAGATGGGGTTTATATCATATTGCTTGAGTTTATCCCTCTACATCATGTCATCTTACTTAAGGCCTTACTCCATTCTTCTGAACTTAATACTCTAGATGCATGCTCGATAGCGGTCGATGTGTGGATTAATAGTAGTATATGTAGAATCATTTCGGTCTACTTGACACAGACGTGATGCCTTTATTGATAATCATTGCCTTGGATATCATCATAACTTTTCGCTTTTCCATCAATTGCTCAACAGTTATTTTTTCACCCACCGTATGTTTTCTTCAAGAGAGAATCCTCTAGTGAAAACTATGCCCCCGGGTCTATTTACCATTATATATTTTCAGATCTATAAAACCAAAAAATCCAAAAATACCTTTCTGCAATATATTTACTTTTATTTTGTTTTATGTTTTAGTAATCTTTTATATCCATCTCTATCTGTCAGCGTTCTGGATATGGGTGTCAGATTTTGGGTTCCGGCAAAATCCTTGAGGTTCGAACACTGGGGTGCGCACGAAGATTTCCCCCTACCAAATCTCGCTCTCAGCCTCGCCGCGATCCCTAAGCTTAGCTCGATGAACTCACAACACAAGAGACACAAGATTTATACAGGTTCGGGCCACTGTTGTGGTGTAATACCCTACTCCTGTGTGGTGGTGGTGGATTGCCTCTTGGGCTGGTGATGAACAGTACAAGGGAAGGACAACCTCCTGAGGAGAGGTGTTCTTGAGCTGGTGTGGTGATCTACTCGTTCTGGTTTCGGGCCGTTTGTTCTCGTCCCCCTCCTACTATGGTGGCTATTCCTATTTATAGAGGCCCTGGTCCTCTCCCCAAATATTGAGCGGGATGGGATCCAACAACGACCAATTTTGAAAGGGGACAACTAGTACAAGCTATCCTGACTAAAGGTGGTCTTCGCCTGTCAAAGGCGTTGGTGGTGACGCCGTCTTGGGATCCACGATGACCTTCGTCCTACCGTCCTGATGGTCTTCGTCTTGTTGCACTGATATGGAGACCTTTGCTTGATGCCTTGGTACTCCGCGCCTGTGCTTGCCCCCTTAGCACGAAAGGGGGAAACAAGGACACTACGCGCACTGGCGCCCGCCTGGCCTTGGTCGTCATGGCTTGCGTCACGGGAACCTCGCAAGGTACCCCTTGCCTTGATCTCTCCGCCTTCTCGCGAGCCTGCCTGGTGAGGCCGCTCTTGAGGAGGCCTTGTGTCGTCCACCTCGCGAGGCTTGGCCCCCCGCGAGGTTCTTGAGTGTTGGTTGATGAAGACGGGCCATACCGGGCCACTGGTGGAGCCACGCCGTGGGCTGCAGGCAAGCAAGTCTGGGGACCCCCGTTCCCATAACGCCGACAGTAGCCCCCGGGCCCAAGGCATGCTCGGACTTGGCTTAGCGGTGAAGCCAAGGGGCAAGTGCGGAGTGCCGCGGGCCCCAATAGCCTATGGCCTTGGTCGACGCGTGGCGACTGATTGGACGTGGGCGTCTCCTCTTCTCCATGCTGCCCCAATATCTGCCTAGCTAGGCGGCCACGGCACCCTACACAGTTATTCCCCTCTCGCAGGCGGCATGTTCCCTGTCCTTCCTTCTTCCTCGAGCCCCTGCCTCTACTCCCAATCTGACCCGAGCTCTGTCCCCTCCATTTCCATGGCGCCAACTAGCATAGAGAAAGGGAAGAAGCCTCTGTCCTTAGCCAATCCGCCCCCGACAATCGGGCCCCCCGTCGGCCGATCACAGGTGCTGAACCGGGAGGCCATGGGCAAGGTCTGCCCTGTGCTCGCTTCCAGCTTCAACGAGTGGGGAGGGATGGTGTCTTGGCCCATGTCCCGAGCCTCCATTTACAGGACAGCCACTCAGGTTCGGTTCTTTGTTGACGCCCTGTGGGCTGGCCTGGTTCCCCCTTTCTCCGCCTTCTTCAACGCAGTGCTTTCCCATTACCAGATTCACATGCTGCATCTTGATCCCCAATCCGTTGCCCTTCTCGCCGTCTTCGCCTTTGTTTGCGAGGCCATGGTGGGCATTGGTCCTTCCGTTGCCCTCTTGCACCATTTCTTCTTGCTGCATCTGACCGACCCTTCGCAGTGCTCGGGGTGCCTGAGCTTCCAGGTCGTGGCAGAGACGGCCGCCTTAGGGATTGACTTTGATCTCCCGCCATCCATAAGCGGGTTCCGGACAAGGTGGGTGTACGTGGACGTTGGAGTGCTCAGCCCCCTACTCTCGCCTCCATCGTCGCCCGGCATCCCCAACTCCGGCTGGGGCCACGAGAGGCTCGCGAGCCCTCGCCTTTCCTTCATCTGGCTCCGGTTGAAGAGGTTGAGAGACCTTGGTGTGACTGCGCCCCAGGTGGTGAGAGAGTTCCTCCAACGTCGCAGTGCCCATTCCAGCACCATTCCCGGCCGATGTGGGCCCTGGCCGGTGACCAGGATCATATGAGGCTTCAGGAGTCGGGGCTCTCGCCCGAAGCGCAGAGGACGGTGCTTGAAGTCTTGACTGGCAACCCCTCGCCATGCGATATGCCGCAAGGGGGTTGTCTCTTGTATCTCTACTCGAATAGGGTTGAGTTCGCGGGGCAGATGCCTTCCTTTGATGAATGGGGGCTGCGTCCGGTTGGCCTTGTGGGGCCTCGTGAGAATCCTGTCGCCGTGGCTCCCCTCCTTGCCGCCAGCACCGAGCTTGCCCCAAGAGTGGACGCAGGGAGCTAAGCATCGCTTGAGGCCGGAGGCGCAGGTTTCGAGGTGGCAACACCGCTTGAGGTTCCCGAGGCACCATCCTTCGGAACCCGTGAGGCATGCCGTGAGGAGGTCGTTGAGGGGGAGATGCAATCTGCGGCTTCTCAGGCCGGAGCTCCTGAGACCTCGACAAGCCAGCATGAGGCGGAGCCTGATTGCTCTTCCCAGCTTGGAGCTCCGCTTGGGTGCCTCACCAGCCGCGCCCCGTGCTGGCCCCCACGTCCAACGCCTAGGCCGGTTTTGCATGGACTTCACCGTGCTCCGCAAGAGGAAGGAGTCTTTGAGCTGTAGTGGTGGCACCATCCGGCCGTTGAAACATAGAAAGTACACCGCTAGAGACGAGTAAGTACCTTATCCTTGTAATTCCCCAATCGCTGCTTCCCCTCCTGATTGTGGCTCTTCAGGATCCCTCCTACCAAGTCCGCTGAGTCTCCCGAGAAGCAGCCTCCTCTGGCCTTGCCTTCATCGCTAGCCTCGAGCACCCCAGGCCTGCACGCTGCCCCTAGCGCGGGGTCAGCCGGAGAAGCAAGCCTGTCCGCAAGGTGCCTTGAGCCCGTGCCCTTGCCGCCTTTCCTTCGCAACCTTGTCTGGAGCGCGGCCAGCCTACCCAGGGCTCCTCCTCTAGTCATGGACGGCCGCTGGTTGGCGTCAGCCCTGGGCTCCTCCTCAAGTGGCGAGCCTGCGCTAGTCCGGATCCCTTGCGGGGCCTGGCCAGCAACCGTGGGAGCGCCAGCCCCCATCCCCCTCCCGAGAGGGGGCGAACCGCTTCGGACCCCGCCGACGGTGCCCGCGACGGGGGACGACATCAGCCACACGCTCAAGTTTGCACGCGAGCAAAGCGTCATCCGCCACGAGTTCTTCCAAAAGGCGATGTACGCGATGGGCTAGCTTGGTGGAGAACTTGCTGATGTAGATGCTCGCCTTGAAGCCGAGGGTCTACGGCTGATCGAGGAGCGCATAAACTGAAGGTGGCCATCAACCTGGTGCGCCACCAACGCAAGCTTGACAACGCGAAGGCCAAGGCGTCCCTTGCGACCTCGCGTGAGGCTTGCTCCCGAGCCTTGGAGGAGGCCCGGGAAGCATATCGTCGTCGCGAGATTGCAGAGAAGCGCGCGTGGGAGCTCCAAGCCTGGAGCGCTTCCTTGGAGCAGCAGGTGGATTTGCACCAAGCCACCCTTGTGTCGCTGAGGGGGACTCCTGTCGAGGAGGAGGAGGTCCTAAAGCGTGAGGAAGCGTTGACGCTGGAGGCTGCCTAGCGTAGTCTTCAGCTTGAGCGGTTGGAGACGAGGGAGCTCCAGATTGTCGACGCCGTCGGCGCGCGCGAGGCCCGTGTCCAAGAAGAGGTCGACCACCGCGTGACCAAGGCTCACGCGGATCTTACGAGCAGGTATTACCTGAAGCTGAAGCTGGTTAAAGCCAAGGTTGCGGGCAGGACTGCCGCCCTCATGTCTAGGCTAACTGAAGCAGAATGGCGCGCGGAGGCCGCCGCAGCCGCCCTTGTATCGGCGCAGGCCGAGCTGGCCTCCACCCACGCTGAGCTGCTTCCTCTTCAACAGCGGGTTGCCGACGCCGGGTCCATCATGCAGCAGAACAGGGAGGAAGTGCTTCAACGGCAGACGTTGGAGCACATGCACGACCCCATGCAACAGGACCTAAGGAACAGGGCCAACGCGGCCCTGGGCAACATCTGTAACGAGAATGCCCTGCATCACCACGCGACCGACTAAGCCAGTCATCTCCGCTTCTTTACTGACGTGGTGACCCTCATGGAGAACCACTCTGAGAGAGCTCACCAGCTTGTTGAGGAGAGGAGCCGCAGCCTGCTCGGGCACACATTTTCCCGCATCTTTAGTCACCTCCGGAACACCTATCCCGACTTTGTCTTTGATGAAGGAAATATGCCCTAGAGGCAATAATAAAGTTATTATTTATTTCCTTATTTCATGATAAATGTTTATTATTCATGCTAGAATTGTATTAACCGGAAACATAATACATGTGTGAATACATAGACAAACAGAGTGTCACTAGTATGCCTCTACTTGACTGGCTTGTTGATCAAAGATGGTTATGTTTCCTAACCATAGACATGTGTTGTCATTTAATTAACAGGATCACATCATTAGGATAATGATGTGATTGACATGACCAATTCCGTTAGCTTAGCACTCGATCGTTTAGTATATTGCTATTGCTTTCTTCATGACTTATACATGTTCCTATGACTATGAGATTATGCAACTCCCGTTTACCGGAGGAACACTTTGTGTGCTACCAAACGTCACAACGTAACTGGGTGATTATAAAGGAGCTCTACAGGTGTCTCCAAAGGTACACGTTGGGTTGGCGTATTATGAGATTAGGATTTGTCACTCCGATTGTCGGAGAGGTATATCTGGGCCCTCTCGGTAATGCACATCACTTAAGCCTTGCAAGCATTGCAACTAATGAGTTAGTTGTGAGATGATGTGTTACGGAACGAGTAAAGAGACTTGGCGGTAACAAGATTGAACTAGGTATTGAGATACCGACGATCGAATCTCGGGCAAGTAACATACCGATGACAAAGGGAACAACGTATGTTGTTATGCGGTCTGACCGATAAAGATCTTCGTAGAATATGTGGGAGCCAATATGAGCATCCAGGTTCCGCTATTGGTTATTGACCGGAGACGTGTCTCGGTCATGTCTACATTGTTCTTGAACCCGTAGGGTCCACACGCTTAAGGTTTCGATGACAGTTATATTATGAGTTTATGAGTTTTGATGTACCAAAGGAGTTCGGAGTCCCGGATGAGATCGGGGACATGACGAGGAGTCTCTAAATGGTCGAGACGTAAAGATTGATATATTGGACGACAATATTCGGTGTTCGAAAAGGTTCCGAGCGATTCGGGTATTTTTCGGAGTACCAGAGAGTTACGGGAATTCGCCGGGGACTATATGGGCCTTATTGGGCCATACGGGAATAGAGGGGAGAGGCCAAAAGGAAGGAGGCCTGCGCCCCCCTCTGGTCCGAAAATGACAAGGGGTGCAGCCCCCTTTTCCCTTCTTCCTCTCCCCCTCTTTCCCCTTCTCCTACTCCAACAAGGAAGGAGGGAGTCCTACTCTCGGTGGGAGTAGGACTCCCCTTGGCGTGCCCCCTCCTAGGCTGGCCGCCCCCTCCCCCTTGCTCCTTTATATACGGGGGCAGGGGGCACCTCTAGACACAACAACAATTGATCCCTTGGATCTCTTAGCCGTGTGCGGTGCCCCCCTCCGCCATAGTCCACCTCGATAATACTGTAGTGGTGCTTAGGCGAAGCCCTGCGACGGTGGACCATCAAGATCGTCACCACGCCATCATGCTAACGAAACTCTTCCCCGACACTTTGCTGGATCGGAGTCTTGGGATCGTCATCGAGCTGAACGTGTGCTAGAACTCGGAGGTGCCGTAGTTTCGGTGCTCGATCGGTTGGGCCGTGAAGACGTACGACTACATCAACTGCGTTGTGCTAACGCTTCCGCTTTTGGTCTATGAGGGTATGTGGACAACACTCTCCCTCTGTTTTTATGCATCACCATGATCTTGCGTGTGCGTAGATTTTTTTTGAAATTACTACGTTCCCCAACAGTGGCATGCGAGCCAAGTTTTATGCGTAGATGTCATATGCACGAGTAGAATACAAGTGAGTTGTGGGTGATATAAGTCATACCGCTTACCAGCATGTCATACTTTGGTTCGGCGGTATTGTTGGATGAAGCGGCCCGGACCGACATTACGCGTACGCTTACGCGAGACTGGTTCTACCGACGTGCTTTGCACACAGGTGGCTGGCGGGTGTCAGTTTCTCCAACTTTAGTTGAACCGAGTGTGGCTACGCCCGGTCCTTGCGAAGGTTAAAACATCACCAACTTGACAAACTATCGTTGTGGTTTTGATGCGTAGGTAAGAACGGTTCTTGCTAAGCCTGTAGTAGCCACGTAAAACTTGCAACAAGAGTATGTTGTGATGTGATATGGTCAAGACATGATGCTAAATTTTATTGTATGAGATGATCATGTTTTGTAACAGAGTTATCGGCAACTGGCAGGAGCCATATGGTTGTCGCTTTATTGTATGCAATGCAATCGCCCTGTGATGCTTTACTTTATCACTAAGCGGTAGCGATAGTCGTAGAAGCATAAGATTGGCGAGACGACAACGATGCTATGATGGAGATCAAGGTGTAGCACCGGTGACGATGGTGATCATGACGGTGCTTCGAAGATGGAGATCACAAGCACAAGATGATGATGGCCATATCATATCACTTATATTGATTGCATCTGATGTTTACCTTTTATGCATCTTATCTTTCTTTGATTGACGGTAGCATTATAAGATGATCCCTCACTAAATTATCATAGTAAAAGTGTTCTCCCTGAGTATGCACCATTGTGAAAGTTCTTCGTGCTGAGACACCACGTGATGATCGGGTGTGATAGGCTCTACGTTCAAATACAACGGGTGCAAAACAGTTGCACACGCGGAATACTCAGGTTAAGCTTGACGAGCCTAGCATATAACAGATATGGCCTCGGAACACGGAGACCGAAAGGTCGAGCGTGAATCATATAGTAGATATGATCAACATATTGATGTTCACCATTGAAACTACTCCATCTCACATGATGATCGAACATGGTGTAGTTGATATGGATCATGTAATCACTTAGAGGATTAGAGGGATGTCGATCTAAGTGGGAGTTCTTAAGTAATATGATTAATTGAACTTAAATTTATCATGAACTTAGTCCTGGTAGTATTTTGCAAATTATGTTGTAGATCAATAGCTCGCGTTGTTGCTTTCATATGTTTATTTTGATATGTTCCTAGAGAAAAACTGTGTTGAAAGATGTTTGTAGCAATGATGCGGATTGGATCCGTGATTTGAGGTTTATCCTCATTGCTACATAGAAGAATTATGTCCTTGATGCACCGCTAGGTGACAAACCTATTGCAGGAGCAGATGTAGACGTTATGAACGTTTGGCTAGCTCAAAATGATGACTACTTGATAGTTTAGTGCACCATGCTTAAACGGCTTAGAATCGGGACTTCAAAGACATTTTGAACGTCATGGACCATATGAGATGTTCCAGGAATTGAAGTTAATATTTCCAGCAAATACCCGAGTTGAGAGATATGAAGTCGCCAACAAGTTCTATAGCTAAAAGATGGAGGAGAATCGCTCAACTAGTGCACATGTGCTCAGATTGTCTGGGTACTTCAATCGCTTGAATCAAGTGGGAGTTAATCTTCCAGATAAGATAGTGATTGACAGAATTCTCTAGTCACCATCACTAAGTTACTAGAACATCGTGATGAACTATAGTATGCAAGGGATGATGAAAACGATTCTTGAGCTCTTCGTGATGTTGAAATCGACGAAGGTAGAAATCAAGAAAGAGCATCAAGTGTTGATGATTGACAAGACCACTAGTTTCAAGAAAAGGGCAAAGGGAAAGAATGGGAAACTTCAAGTAGAATGGCAAACAAGTTGTCACTCCCGTGAAGAAGACCAAAGCCGGACCAAAGGCTGAAACTGAGTGCTTACACTTCAAAGGAAATGGTCACTGGAAGCGGAAATGCCCTGAATATTTGGTGGATAAGAAGGATGGCAAAGTGAACAAGGGTATATTTGATATACAGGTTATTGATGTGTGCCTTACTAGTGTTTATAGTAGCCCCTGAGTATTTGATACTTGTTCGGTTGCTAAGGTTAGTAACTCGAAACAGGAGTTACAGAATAAACAAAGACTAGTTGGAGGGGAAGTGACGATGAGTATTGGAAGTAGTTCCAAGATTGATATGATCATCATCGCACACTCCCTATACTTTCGGGATTAGTGTTAAACCTAAATAAATGTTATTTGGCGTTTGCGTTGAGCATGAATATGATTTGATCATGTTTATTGCAATACGGTTATTCATTTAAAATCAGAGAATAATTGTCGTTCTATTTACATGAATAAAACCTTCTATGGTCATACACCCAATGAAAATGGTTTGTTGGATCTCGATCGTGTGATACACATATTCATAATATTGAAGCCAAAAAATGTAAAGTTAATAATGATAGTGCAACTTATTTGTGGCACTGCCGTTTAGGTCATATTGGTGTAAAGCGCATGAAGAAACTCCATGCTGACGGGCTTTTGGAATCACTTGATTATGAATCACTTGATGCTTGCGAACCATGCCTCATGGGCAAGATGGCTAAGCCTCCGTTCTCCGGAACAATGGAGCGAGCAACAGATTTGTTGGAAATAATACATACTGATGTATGCGATCCAATGAGTGTTGTTTCTCGTGGCAAGTATCGTTATTTTTTGACCTTCACAGATGATTTGAGCAGATATGAGTATATCTACTTAATGAAACACAAGTCTGAAACATTTGAAAAGTTCAAAGAATTTCAGAGTGAAGTGGAGAATCATCGTAACAAGAAAATGAAGTTTCAACAATCTGATCGTAGAGGAGAATATTTGAGTTACGAGTTGTGCCTTCATATAAAACAATGTGGAATAGTTTCACAGCTCACGCCACATGGAACACCACAACGTAATGGTGTGTCCGAATGTCATAACCGCACTTTATTGGATATGGTGCGATCTATGATGTATCTTACCAATTTACCACTATCGTTTTGGGGTTATGCATTAAAGACAGTTGCATTCACTTTAAATAGGGCACCATCAAAATCCGTTTGAGACGAGGCCTTATGAACTGTGGTTTGGCAAGAAACCAAAGTTGTCGTTTCTTAAAGTTTGGGACTGCGATGCTTATGTGAAAAAGTTTTAACCTGATAAGCTCGAACCCAAATCGGAGAAGTGCGTCTTCATAGAATACCCAAAGGAAACTGTTGGGTACACCTTCTATCACAGATCCAAAGGCAAAACATTCGTTGCTAAGAATGGATCCTTTCTAGAGAAGGAGTTTCTCTCGAAAGAAGTGAGTTGGAGGAAAGTAGAGCTTGATAAGGTAATTTGTACCTTCTCCCGTATTGGAAAGTAGTTCATCACAGAAATCAGTTCCAGTGATTCCTACACCAATTAGTGAGGAAGCTAATGATGATGATCATGAAACTTCAGATCAAGTTACTACAAAACACCGTAGGTCTTCCAAAGTACAGTCTGCACCAGTGTGGTATGGTAGTCATATTTTGGAAGTCATGTTACTAGACCATGATGAACCTACAAACTATGAGGAAGCGATGATGAGCCCAGATTCCGCGAAATGGCTTGAGGCCATAAAATCTGAGATATGATCCATGTATGAGAACAAAGTATGGACTTTGATTGACTTGCTCGATGATCAGCAAGCCATGTTAAATAAATGGATCTTCAAGAGGAAGACGGACCCTGATAGTAGTGTTACTATCTACTAAGCTCGACTTGTTGCAAAAGGTTTTCGACAAGTTCAAGGGGTTGACTATGATGAGACCTTCTCACCCGTAGCGATGCTTAAGTCTGTCCGAATCATGTTAGCAATTACCGCATTTTATGATTATGAAATATGGCAGATGGATGTCAAAACTGCATTCCTGAATGGATTTCTGGAAGAAGAGTTGTATATGATGCAACCGGAAGGTTTTGTCGATCCAAAGGGAGCTAACAAAGTGTGCAAGCTCCAGCGATCCATTTATGGACTGGTGCAAGCCTCTCAGAGTTGGAATAAACGCTTTGATAGTGTGATCAAAGCATTTGGTTTTATACAGACTTTTGGAGAAGCCTGTATTTACAAGAAAGTGACTGCGAGCTCTGTAGCATTTCTAATACTATATGTGGATGACATATTGCTGATCGGAAATGATATAAAAATTCTGGATAGCATAAAAGGGACACTTGAATAAGAGTTTTTCAAAAGAAGGACTGGTGAAGCTGCTTACATATTGAGCATGAAGATCTATTGAGATAGATCAAGACGCTTGATAAGATTTTCGATGAGTACATACCTTGACAAGATTTTTAAGTAGTTCAAAATGGAACAGTCAAAGAAAGAGTTCTTGCCTGTGTTGCAAAGGTGTGAAATTGAGTAAGACTCAAAACCCGACCATGGCAGAAAATAGAAAGAGAATGAAAAGTCATTCCCTATGCCTCAGTCATAGGTTCTATAAAGTATGTTATGCTGCGTACCAGACCTATTGTATACCTTGCTATGAATTTGGCAAGGGAGTACAATTTTTGATCTAGAAGTAGATCACTGGACAGCGGTCAAGAAAAATCCTTAGTGAGGACTAAGGAAATATTTCTCGATTATGGAGGTGATAAAAGAGCCCGGCATAAAGAGTTACATTGGTGCAAGCTTTTACACCAATTCGGATGACTCTAAGTCTCAATCTAGATACATATTGATAGTGGGAGCAATTATCTAGAGTAGCTTCGTGCAGAGCATTGTAGACATAGAATATTTGCAAAATACATACGACTCCGAATGTGACAGACCCGTTGACTAAACTTTTCTCATGAGCAAAACATGATCACACCTTAGTACTCTTTGGGTGTTAATCACATAGCAATGTGAACTAGATTATTGACTCTAGTAAACCCTTTTGGGTGTTGGTCACATGACGATGTGAACTATGGGTGTTAATCATATACAGATATGAATATTGGTGTTAAATCACATGGCGATGTGAACTAGATTATTGACTCTAGTGCAAGTGGGAGACTGAAGGAAATATGCCCTAGAGGCAATAATAAAGTTATTATTTATTTCCTTATTTCATGATAAATGTTTATTATTCATGCTAGAATTGTATTAACCGGAAACATACTACATGTGTGAATACATAGACAAACAGAATGTCACTAGTATGCCTCTACTTGACTAGCTTGTTGATCAAAGATGGTTATGTTTCCTAACCATAGACATGTGTTGTCATTTGATTAACAGGATCACATCATTAGGAGAATGATGTGATTGACATGACCCATTCCCTTAGCTTAGCACTCAATCGTTTAGTATATTGCTATTGCTTTCTTCATGACTTATACATGTTCCTATGACTATGAGATTATGCAACTCCCGTTTACCGAAGGAACACTTTGTGTGCTACCGAACGTCAGAACGTAACTGGGTGATTATAAAGGAGCTCTACAGGTGTCTCCAAAGGTACATGTTGGGTTGGCGTATTTCGAGATTAGGATTTGTCACTCTGATTGTCGGAGAGGTGTCTCTGGGCCCTCTCGGTAATGCACATCACTTAAGCCTTGCAAGCATTGCAACTAATGACTTAGTTGTGAGATGGTGTGTTACGGTACGAGTAAAGAGACTTGGCGGTAACGAGATTGAACTAGGTATTGAGATACCGACGATCGAATCTCGGGCAAGTAACATACCGATGACAAAGGGAACAACTTATGTTGTTATGCGGTCTGACCGATAAACATCTTCGTAGAATATGTGGGAGCCAATATGAGCATCCAGGTTCCGCTATTGGTTATTGACCGGAGACGTGTCTCAGTCATGTCTACATTGTTCTCGAACCCGTAGGGTCCGCACGCTTAAGGTTTCGATGACAGTTATATTATGAGTTTATGAGTTTTGATGTAACGAAGGAGTTCGGAGTCCCGGATGAGATCGGGGACATGACGAGGAGTCTCGAAATGGTCGAGACGTAAAGATCGATATATTGGATGACTATATTCGGAGTTCGGAAAGGTTCTGAGCGACTCGGGTTTTTCGGAGTACCGCAGAGTTACGGGAATTCGCCGGGGAGTATATGGGCCTTATTGGGCCATACGGGAATAGAGGAGAGAGGCCAAAAGGAAGGAGGCGTGCGCCCCCCTCTGGTCCGAATTGGACAAGGGGCACAGCCCCCTTTTTCCTTCTTCCTCTCCCCCTCTTTCCCCTTCTCCTACTCCAACAAGGAGGGAGTCATACTACCGGTGGGAGTAGGACTCCCCTTGGCATGCCCCCTCCTAGGCCGGCCACCCCCTCCCCCTTGCTCCTTTATATACGGGTGCAGGGGGCACCTCTAGACACAACAACAATTGATCCCTTGGATCTCTTAGCCGTGTGCGGTGCCCCCCTCCACCATAGTCCACCTCGATAATACTGTAGCGGTGCTTAGGCGAAGCCCTGCGACGGTGGAACATTTAGATCATCACCACGCCGTCGTGCTGATGAAACTCTTCCCCGACACTTTGCTAGATCGGAGTCCGGGGATCGTCATCGAGCTGAACGTGTGCTAGAACTTGGAGGTGCCGTAGTTTCGGTGCTTGATCGGTCGGGCCGTGAAGACGTACGACTACATCAACCGCGTTGTGCTAACGCTTCCGCTTTCGGTCTACGAGGGTATGTGGACAACACTCTCCCCTCTCGTTGTTATGCATCACCATGATCTTGCGTGTGCATAGGATTTTGTTTGAAATTACTACGTTCCCCAACATTTGACGCCACCATCGCTCCGGTGCCCGAGGCCATCCAGGGCAACCTGGCGTGGTGGGTGGAGGATAACGTGGATGCGCTTGTTAGGGCCTTTGCTTCCGACGACGACAGGGTGGTAGTTGCGGCGGACGAAGGCGACGTGGTCGATGGTGGTGATGGCAGCGTCGGTGATGGTGATGGTGATGCCAGTGACAGCGACAGCAGCACCAGCGATGCATCCAGAGGCAACCCGGGGGACGCGGTGAGCGATATGTCTAACTGATCACGTGTTTCCCTGTTGTTTATCCTGCATACAAAAGCTCGGGCGCGGCCCCAGAGGTCGTAAGAGCATTGTGGGAGGGGATGCCCCTCATGTAAAAAGATTGCCGTTTCTATGCTTTCAGGGCAAAGCTGAATATATTCTTCTATGAGCCTATGGGGTCTGCGGCGAGCTAGTTGTTGTAATTTACCTTTAGCCGGGGCAAGTCCTGAACCGGCTCGTGAGGCCGGAAGTTTCTGAGGATCACCTGAGGGACCTACCGACCAAGTCGAGAGGGCCTCGCGAGAGCAAGTGCCGGCCGTAGCATGGCATGCATACAACGTACGTGCGCTTCGCTCAGCCCCGCCCGCGAGGGGTGAGGGAGTCCCGGATTAGGTGGTCCACGGACAACCGGATTATATACTTATGCTAGACTGTTGGACTGTGAAGATACAAGATTGAAGACTTCGTCCCGTGTCCGGGTGGGACTCTCCTTTGCGTGGAAGGCAAGCCTGGCAATTCGGATATGTAGATTCCCTTCTCTGTAACTGACTCTGTGTAAGCCTAGCCCCCTCCGGTGTCTATATAAACTAGAGGGTTTAGTCCGTAGGACAGGAACAACAATCATAATCATAGGCTAACTTCTAGGGTTTAGCCTCTACGATCTCGTGGTAGATCAACTCTTGTAATACTCATATCATCAAGATCAATCAAGTAGGAAGTAGGGTATTACCTCCATAGAGAGGGCCCAAACCAGGGTAAACATCGTGTCCCCCTCCACCTATTACCATTAGCCTTAGACGCACAATTCTGGACCCCCTGCCCGAGATCCGCCAGTTTTGACACCGACATTGGTGCTTTCATTGAGAGTTCCACTACGTTGTCACCATAAGGCTTAATGGCTCCTTCAATCATCTACAATGATGCGGTCCGGGGTGAGGTTTTCCTCCCCGGACAGATCTCCGTATTCGGCGGCTTCGCACTGCGGGCCAACTCGCTTGGCCATCTAGAGCAGATCGATAGCTACGCCCCTGGCCATCAGGTCAGGTTTGGAAGCCTGAACTGTACTGCCGACATCCGCGGAGACTTGATCTTCGATGGATTCGAGCCCATGACAGGTGCACCCTACAACCACGATGAGCATGACCTAGTTCTGCCATCGAACGGCATTCGGGAGGTCTCACCTGCAGCCCCCTGACTTTGGATCCAGTGCAGATCGTGTCATCCGAGGATGGGAGGATGGACCCCGCCATGAAGGCCGCACACTCAACGACGATAGAGCCAAACACAGATTTCACTTCCAATGAGGTTTGTGTCATCGGACCCTCGGACTCGTCTCCGACCATAGGCTCCAAACCGCGTGTATCCACGCCCACCAGATCTAACTGGGCGCCGATCTTGGAGTTTAGCTCCACGGACATCTTTTAGCACTCGCCCTTGGGCAATGTGCTAAACTCATTAAAATCTCTCCCCCTGTCAGGAGACCCTTGGCCGAACTATCTCCGGCTTGAGTGGGAAGCGGACAATGAAGGAATTCGTTGCCCACCCACCACCCACTTAATAGCCACTTTTGATGACTTAACCGACATGCTTATCGACTCCGAAGACATCGATGGTATGGACGACGATGCCGGAGAAAAACGGGAACCACCGCCCCCAGGGCGCCGGACAACCACCTCATTATACGACATATATATAGTGGACACACCCAAAGAAAACAATGGCGAGGATCAAAAGGATGCAACAGAGGATAATCCTCTTGAGAAGCAACCAAAATGCTGATGCCAACGGCGACGCTCTAAACCCCGCCATGGCAAAAACAGCGATACCGACAAAAGAAATAATAACACCCCGGACGATGCCGAGGATAACGAAGACCCTGCTGACCCAACGATGGAGCAGGACAAGCAAGAAGACGGCGAACATAGTCCGGGGCCGCTGTCCGATCACAGCGATGCCGAAGACAAAACTTATAAACCTGTCTCCGGAGAGGAGAACAGTCTGGACCACAATGTACACATCATCCCGGAAAAACACTTGGAACAAGAGCACCTCCAGAAGAGACTTATTGCCGCTGTGAGGAGCTTGAAGAAGCAGAAGCAACGGCTTAAAGCTGCGCAGGATACGCTCAACCACAGATGGAACAAAGTGCTTGACACTAAGGAAAGATACGACAATGATCGTCAGACAAAGAGCTACCCAAAATGTAAACTGCTTCCCGAATTCAATGACGAGGCTGTCGCTCCCATTCCGCCGAAAAACAATACGGTCGATCGGCCAGACCGACCACCTCGTGGCCGAGACAAAGCGACTAATGACGCCGTACACAAATTAGCACACGATCTACATGAGCACCTGGACAAAAGAGTTGGTATGACCAGGTCCATCTATGGATCTAGGAAGCGTGTTCCTATGCAGGATCACGGCCACCAAACCGACTATACTATTCGACTACCAGCTCGAAATCAACACTGAACACTACAGCTGTCGGACCCATGCCACGATAAAGCAAAATACAGGGGCGCCGCACACCCCCTGTGCTTCACCGATGAGGTGCTGGATTATGAATTTCCAGAGGGGTTTAAACCCGTAAACATCGAGGCATACGACGGAACAACAGACCTTGCGGTCTAGATTGAGTACTTTATTCTTCACATCCATATGGCTCGTGAAGACGATCTCCACGCCATCAAATACCTACCCCTCAAGTTGAAAGAAGCAGCTCAACACTGGTTGAAAAGCCTCCCTGAAAATTCCATTGGAAGCTGGGAAGAACTCGAGGACGCTTTCAAGGACAATTTTCAAGGGACCTATGTCCGACCTCCGGATGCAGACGATTTAAGTCACATAACCCAACAACCCGGAGAGTCAGCCCGTAAGCTTTGGGACATATGTCTCACCAAGAAGAACCAAATCATCGACTGTCCGGATGCCGAAGCCCTAGCAGCTTTCAAACACAGTCCAGGACGAATGGCTTACTAGACACCTCGGCCAGGAAAAGCCAAGGACAATGGCAGCCCTAACAACTCTTATGACCCGCTTTTGCGCGGGCGATGATAGTTGGTTGGCCCGCAGCAGCACCAGCGATCCAGGCACATCCGAAATCAGGGATGGCTATGGAAAACCACGACGTAATAGAAATAAACGTCGAAATAATGAAGACTGCCCAGACAATACAACGGTAAACGCCGAATTCAGGGGCTCTAGACCCGGTCAACAGAAAAGCCATATAAAGGCAGCAGAGATGGTCCGTCCAGCCTAAATAAAATCCTAGAGAGGTCCTGTCAGATTCATGGCACCCCTGAGAAACCTGTGAATCACACCAACAGAGAATGTTGGGTCTTCAAGCAGGCCGGTAAGCTAAACACCGAACACAAAGGGAAGGAGCCGCTAAGTGAAGATAAAGACGAACCTCGCCAGCCGAACATTGGTGGACAGAAAAATTTTCCACCGGAGGTCAAAACAATGAACATGATTTATGCCACCCACATCCCAAAGAGGAAGCGCAAATGTGCACTCCAAGACGTATATGCTGTAGAGCCTGTCGCCCCCAAATTCAACCCATGGTCGGCCTGCCCGATCACTTTCGATCGCAGGGATCATCCGACTAGTATCCGTCATGGGGGTTCGGCTGCCTTGGTGCTCGACCCAATAATCGATGAATACCATCTCACTCGAGTCCTCATGGACGACGACAATAGTCTTAATCTGATATATCAAGACACTGTCTGCAAGATGGGGATAGACCCATCAAGAATCAACCAAAGCAGTACTACCTTTAAAGGAGTAATACCAGGCATAGAGGCCCGCTGCATGGGCTCTTTAACATTGGAGGTTGTATTCGGTTCTCCCGACAACTTTCGAAGCGAAGAACTAATCTTCGACATTGCTCCGTTCCGAAGCGGCTATCATGCACTACTCGGAAGAATGGCCTTCGCTCGTTTCAATGCAGTCCTACATTACGCTTATCTCAAACTGAAGATGCCCGGTCCATGCGGCGTTATCACAATCAGCGGAAACACAGAGCGTTCTCTTCGTACGGAAGAGTATGTGGCGGCTTTGGCAGCCGAATCACGGAATGGCCTTTCTAACCCGAGCAACTCGTCGGTCTTCGAGACCACGGACATGGCTAGACGT
The DNA here is from genome assembly GCF_018294505.1 of Triticum aestivum. NCBI lineage: Eukaryota > Viridiplantae > Streptophyta > Magnoliopsida > Poales > Poaceae > Triticum > Triticum aestivum. The sequence continues at coordinate 441,329,967 of NC_057804.1, read as the reverse complement.
GTTCGGCGCACACCTAGTTGTGGCAACTCATATAAACCTGAGCTTTCTTAATAGCTATGCCCCCATATGTGGTGCGGGGGGCTGCCCGGATGTAAAAGGTCCATAGTTCGGCTTGACCCTATTTGCACTCAAGAGATTGAATTTTCACGGTTCATTAATATGAACCATCTTTACGCACGGTCACACCAGATTCTTTCACCTGTGTTTTTCTTTATTTTTTACAGATGACAATCGTGCTATACCCTTCAACGATACGGCAAAACGGAGACAAAGGCGCAGACGTGCAGCAGGGCCCCACTCAAAGGTTTCTTTTTAGATTAAGACCCTGTGTAAACCTTTTTTATTGTCTCTTATTGTCTCACACCCTCCTGGCACTTAAAACGACCAAGAGGGATACCGACGTTATTGGCGAGCTTATGATTCGCCGTTCTAAAATAGATGTTACAGAGGTAGTAACCAGTGTTTTTTTAGATCTATCCTCTCACCATAGGCGCTCTTCCGTCACGCCGGATTGATGCACGTACCTTGAAATTCAAGGCTCATTATCGAGGGCCGTATTCAGCCCATTATATGTTGTAAAGTCCGAATACCTTCGGGAGTGTTCGACGTCGCGAGTTTGGCCTTATATGCATCAACTCTAAATTATGTATTTGGTCAATAGTTGGGTTTGCCCGGCTCCCGTGTTTTGCTACCTTACGTTCCGCTCTATCGGCTAAGGTGGCACAGGGAGAACTACTACGATTGTGCCCTGGTTCATCCGAATGAGCACCTCAGTAGAGAAAGCCGAAACTGACTGTCATGATAAAGCGAGAGACTAGTCAACCACTCGATGACTCAGCGGAATCTTCGCGATTCCTCCACATTAACGAAGGACCGGTTTTCCGGTCACGTATGTAAACGCACCGTATTCAAATAAACGCGGACATACCAGGGCCTATATAGTAGCCCCACCGTCAAACTCCTATGGCTATGTGAAAGTGTTAAAGCTATATAGTCCGATTGCCTCGTTCGCAGCGCTACCACCTCCTTAACAGACCAAGACGTTGGGTCAAGTGTGATTACGTGCTTTTACCGAACACCCTCGCATTATACGCGAGCGGGCTGAAGCCGATGACTGCAAACTTTCAGGTTATATACATATATACATAAACGGCCGCACAGGAGGCACTACAATACTTCACGGGCAAAGGTATAAATATAGCCTTTATTATTAAAAGAATTTTTTTACAATCAAGATACATATCATTTGAACATGATATTCTTCGAGCATTGAGCCTCTATTAAATGGGCACCTTCTAAGACTTCTTAAAAATAGTGCTCAGGCGAGTCCTGGCCCCCAGGTGGACCCCTAGTTGCAATATTGGCGGCCTCCATCCTAACCCAGTATGTCTTAACACGGGCAAGGGCCATCCGCGCACCCTCTATGCATGTCGACCGCTTGATAGCGTCGATATGCGGCACAACACAAATAAATCGTTGCACCAAACCAAAATAACTATCTAGACTTGGTTCCTCCAGCCACAGATGATCCATGACAGCCTTCATGGCAAGCCTGGATAACCTATGGAGCTTGGCCCATTCGACCATTTGCTTGTTCAACAGCAGCGGACGCCTTGGAGCACTGAACTGCGACCAGAACAATCTATCTGTTTGATGATCTTGTTGATCTCGGAAATACTGTGTCGCATCGGAAGCACTCTTTGACAAATCCAAGTACGCGTCTGGAGAACTCCACAATTGATCAAGAGGGGCATACTTCGGATCACCGAATTTAGTTTGCAATAAAAAGGGCTTACCAGCCGCGATCTCACCGGCTTGCCGGAGCTCCTCCCAAGCCACTCTAATTTCAGAGCGAGTTTCCTTCGCTGCCTGTAAGGCCTTTTTTAGGTCAGCTATTTTCGCTTGGTTTTCCCTTTCGAGAAGCTCATATCGGCTAGCGGCATTCAGTAGCTCAAGAGTCATGTTGGCCTTTCTATCCTCACTTTGGCAATGAGCAGCCTGTTCGGCTTTTAATTCATCAGCTGCCTTCTCGGCAGCCTCGTTGCTTCTCCTGGCTTGCTCCTTGGCCTGGGCAAGCTCAGCCCGAAGGGTCTCCATGGCGGCAGGACCATCCGCAGTCAAAGCATATTATAAATCCCAGCATCATGATCTTATTAATATTCACTAACCACCCAAATATACATACCCTGTGCCTTGTCTAGCCGCTTATTCACAAGCATGATGTCTTCATCCGCCACATCAAGTTGTCATTTCAGTTCAGCAAATTCGGCAGTCCGGGCACTCGCCGGAGCTGCAGCCGCCTTTGTACAAAATTGGTACCATCGTTACCTGAGATTATTCCTATTGATGCTATGATCGCCTCGTCCAGATGGCAACCAAAGTCTCAGGGGCTACTATATATACACAGTGCACCTTGCATTTACGGTACAATCAAAAATTATCACATTACGTACCTCAAAGCCTCTTAGCAGGCTCGTAAAAGCTTCATTCAACCCGCTTTTTGCGGACGAAATCCTCTCAACCACTGTACCCATTAAGGTACGATGTGCCTCTGAGATGGGCGCCTACCGTAGAAGACCCGTCAATGTGTCCGGCTATATATCGGACAGTCCGGGGCTTTTTCTGTTGGTCTCTCTTGGAGCCGAACACCCCGGACCTCGGGCGGCCGAAGAGTTACCTTCTGGCCTTTGCGGATCGGGAGAGATCCTCCGTGACGACACCTCAGGGTCGTCCGCCTCATGAGGCGGAGAAGTAGGAGGAGGCGTTTCACTCTCCATCATTTCTGGAAGAAGATCCCCTGAGGACGAAGATTGATGAGGGAGGCTATAAACTGAACTGCAAAACATACGTCTTAGTTGTTATTCTCAGGAAAAGAATGGGGTATGCTTACTAAGCACCTTTCTTCACTTACGGCTCGGTTAACGGTTGGCCCCCCTATGGGTGTTGTGCAGCAATGTTGCCCTCCGGGGCAGGGCCCCCTGATAAAGGTTTCTTTCCTTGTTTAGAGACCTCTGCTTCCAAGTCTTCGGGGGCAGCCCTTTTCTTCCCGTGGGGAGAGGGGATACTAGATTCTCCTCCCTGTTCATCCTCCAAGACAATAGTACTAATTTCCCCAGTTATGATGCGTAACGTACCTCCAGCATGAAGTCCGCTTTTGGCTTCCCCATTCCTCTCCTTGTCCTCCCCTGATGGCACTTGATAAGGTGCATGAGCCAGCATCCTGGTTAATACAGGATCCACCGAATCTTTGGGAAGAGGGGCCGAACACCTGATCCTCTCCGCCTTTCTTATCCAGCCCTGGCCGAGGATGGTTTTTTAGAATAATGTTGTGACAAATATAGTGACAACATGTTCGGTTGTGAAATTACTTACTGGGTATCTTGATGGTTGCAATCGAGGCCTGCATCCTCTATTGCGTCCGCACACTTTATTCGTGATCCGAAGAATAGTTGATACACCCCTTTGAGCATCATGCCGAAGAAGTGCTGAATAGTTTGCGGTCCTTTTGGGTTGAACTCCCACATACGGAGAGGTCGATGTTGGCATGGAAGGACCCGACAAACTAACATTACTTGGATTACTTTGACAAGACTGATGTCCTTCTTGATGAGATCCTGAATGTGGCTTTGCAATGTCCGCACGTCATCAACCGATCCCCAGTCCAGCCTCTTGTTGATCCATGATGCAAGATGTGGTGGAGGGGCAGAGCGAAAGGCAGGTGCGGCCGCCCACTTCCTCCCTCGGGGTGCTGTGATATAAAACCACTCCCGTTGCCATAGGTCAGAAACTTCCAGGAAGGAACCCTTTGGCAATAAAACATCAACACCTTTATTATAGCGCCTTCGCAGTCTGCGTGTTGCCCGTTGATCATCTTCGGCTTCACATTGAAAGTCTTGAGCCATAAGCCGAAGTGTGGGGCAATGCCGAGGAAGGCCTCACACACAACGATGGATGTTGAGATGTGGATTAAGGAATCTAGAGCTAGATCATGAAAATCTAGCCCGTAATAGAACATGAGCCCTCTAACAAAGGGATGAAGACCGAAGCCTAGCCCTCGGAGGAAGTGGGAGATGAATACGACACTCTTGTTCGGTTTGGGAGTAGGGATAACCTACCCTTGAGCAGGAAGCTTGTGAAGGATTTCGGCGGTCAAGTACCGAGCTTCCCTAAGCTTCGTGATGTCCTCCTCTGTGATAGAAGAGGCCATCCACCGGCCTTGAAGGCTGGATCCAGACATGGTTGGAGGTCCAAAGCGCTTGGGCTGAGCCTTGGGTATTGGAACTCGAGGTGGGGGAAAGGAAGGATCAAGCGTGGAAAGAAAGGGACAGGTCTTAACCACTTTATAAAGAGGATGAATGTCAAGCGTCCTCCGCGCGGCCGTTTGGAACTTGCCTAAAACCAAGGAGTCGTACCAATGGAGCGGTTGGATTACCCACACCCGTATTGATGAGAATCCCGTGATAAGGGGGACACGACCTCTGCTTCGACAAGATGTGCCAATAAAACTGCCTCAAGAAACGTGTAGTGGAAGGTTGGAAAAACAGTTTGAATAATAACCGGGCCGCGGCGTGATGTCATGCTATGGAAAAGTTGTCAGCAGATTAGGCTCATGGAATATTGTGCTCTCTACGGTGTTATGTGGAATTTATTTTGCAAAGCCGGACATGATTCTTGTGTTCAAGATCTACTTTGGAGTATTCGGAGTAGGAACTCGCGTTGCAATGCCAAAGACAATCTGCACACCGGACTAATTGTCATTGAAGCCTGGTTCAGGGGCTACCGAGGGAGTCCTAGATTAGGGGGTCCTCGGACAGCCGGATTATATGCTTATGCTGGACTATTGGACTGTGAAGATACAAGATTGAAGACTTCGTCCCATGTCCGGGTGGGACTCTCCTTTGCGTGGAAGGCAAGCCTGGCAATTCAGATATGTAGATTCCCTTCTCTGTAACCGACTCTGTGTAACCCTAGCCCACTCCGATGTCTATATAAACCAGAGGGTTTAGTCTGTAGGACAGGAACAACAATCATAATCATAGGCTAGCTTCTAGGGTTTAGCCTCTATGATCTCGTGGTAGATCAACTCTTGTAATACTCATATCATCAAGATCAATCAAGCAGGAAGTAGGGTATTACCTCCATAGAGAGGGCCCGAACCTATGTAAACATCGTGTCCCCTGCCTCCTGTTACCATTATCCTTAGACGGATAGTTCGGGACCCCCTATCCGAGATCCGCCGATTTTGACACCGACAAGGGGCCCGCTTGGGGGAGGCAGCCGATGCAAACTTCAAATTTAGGCAGGAACCAAAACGCAAGAAATCACACGAATGAGAAAAGTCATCCTCCCCGCACACACAAATGAAAATTCAACTTCAACTTATATCCGAAGCAAGGAAGCACAACTACAAAAAGGGATTCAAAAAGCAAATGGCCGCGTCCGGCGCCTAGTCTAGTCTTCATGTCTTCTCACCAGCGCGGAGCTAAGTGCTGCCACTGGGCGTGGGAGGGAGCCCCCGAGGCCCGAGGGCGGCGCTCCTGAGGCTCCGGGGCGTATATAGCCCCACTCATTATTACGTGAGAGTGTCACGGGTGGCGAGCTTCACAGGCACCGGGCCTTGCTTCATATCGCCAGACGAGAGCCCCGCCTTGCGCTACCCTCGACCACCATTGGCGGCGACCAGAAACCAGGACGACGCCAAAGGGGCAAAGGGGACACCAGCGGCGCCCTCGGTGACCACGGGTCCTCTACCGGGGGTAGGCTTGGCAGCACCTCCCCGAAAGAGGGCCTACCTCCGGGGGACGCCTTGCTCCGTGCATCGTCAGAAGGGGCCTTGCGCCCAACCCCTCTCCTGCAGCGCCCAGTGCGCTCCTCCTGGTGGAAGAGAGGCTGCCGAGCTAGGGTAGCTGCCCGCTGCCATGACCTATGAGGGAGTCCTGGATTAAGGGCTCCTCAGACAGCCAGACTATATGCTTATGCCAGACTATTGGACTATGAAGATACAAGATTGAAGACTTCGTCCCATGTCCGGGTGGGACTCTCCTTTGCGTGGAAGGCAAGCTTGGCAATTCAGATATGTAAATTTCCTTCTCTGTAACCGACTCTGTGTAATCCTAGCCCCCTCCGGTGTCTATATAAACTGGAGGGTTTAGTCCATAGGACAACAACAATCAGAATCATAGGCTAGCTTCTAGGGTTTAGCCTCTATGATCTCGTGGTAGATCAACTCTTGTAATACTCATATCATCAAGATCAATCAAGTAGGAAGTAGGGTATTACCTCCATAGAGAGGGCCCGAACCTGGGTAAACATCGTGTCCCCCGCCTCCTGTTACCATTAGCCTTAGACGCACAGTTCGGGACCCCCTACCCGAGATCTGCCGGTTTTGACACCGACATTGGTGCTTTCATTGAGAGTTCCACTGTGTAGTCACGATAAGGCTTGATGGCCCCTTCGATCATCTACAACGATGTGGTCCAGTGTGAGGTTTTCCTCCCTGGACAGATCTTCGTATTCGGTGGCTTCGCACTACGGGCCAACTCGCTTGGCTATCTGGAACAGATCGATAGCTACGCCCCTGGCCATCAGGCCAGGTTTGGAAGCCTGAATTACACTACCGACATCCGCGGAGACTTGATCTTCGACGGGTTCGAGCCCATGACAGGTGCACCCTACAGTCGCGACGAGCATGACCTAGATTTGCCATCGGACAGTGTTGAAGAGATCACACCTGCAGCTGCCCTGGCTTTAAATCTAGTGCAAATCGTGCCATATGAGGACGGTAGGATGGACCCCGCCATGGAGGCCACACACTCAATGGCGATAGAGCCAAACACAGGTTGCACTTCCAATGAGGTCTGTGTCATCGGACCTCTAGACTCGTCTCCGGCCATAAGCTCCGAACTGCGTGCATCCGTGTCCATCGGATCTAATTGGGCACCGATCATGGAGTTTAGCTCCGTGGATATCTTTCAGCACTCGCCCTTGGGCGATGTGCTAAACTCATTAAAATCTCTCTCCCTGTCAGGAGACTCTCGACCGAACTATGTCTCGCTTGAGTGGGAAGTGGATGGCGAAGGAATTCGTTACGCATCCACCATCCACTTAATAGCCACTGTCGACGACTTAACTGACATGCTTGACTTCGACTCCGAAGACATCGACGGTGGACGACGATATCGGAGAAGAACGGGAACCACCGCCCACAGGGCGCTGGACAGCCACCTCATCATACGACATATATTTGGTGGACACACCCAAAGAAAACAATGGCGAAGATCAAAAGGATGCAACAGAGGATGATCCTCTTGAGAACCAACCCAAGCACCGATGACAGCGGCGCCGCTCTAAATCCCGCCATAGCAAGAACAACGATACCATCACAAGAGACAATAACACTCCAGATGATGCCGAAGGCGAAAACAATCCCGCCCAGCCAAGCCTCGAGCAGGCCGGACGGGAGGACGCGCAAGCTATCCCTGATGAACAGGCAATGGATGAAGACTCGGAGGATGACAATTATATGCCCCTCTCCGAAGACGAGTTGAGCCTCGGCGACGAAGAATTTACCGTGCCTGAGGATCCCGTCGAGGAGGAGGGCTTCAAGCACCGGCTTATAGCCACTTCAAAGAGCCTGAAGAAAAAACAACAACAGCTTCAAGCTGATCAAGTTCTGCTTACTGACAGATGGACTGAGGTCCTGGCAACCGAGGAATACGGACTCGAGCACCCAACCAAAAATTACCCGAGGCGCAGTTTGTTACCTCAAGTCGAGGACGAGGCACTAGAGCCTATACTACCAGTGCAGGATGCGGCTGACCGACCACCTCATGACCGAGACAAAGTGGCATATCAGCCCGAACATAAGCCCGCACCCTGTCACCGAACAAATAAAAACACGAAGGCCCGGGGCTACACGCATGTCCTGCGAGACGAATTGGAAAACAAAGCAGGATAGTCAAGATCGATCTACAGATTGCGGGGGCGTGCCCCAACACATGACGATGATCGCCATGCCGGATATACTAAATACAAATCCTTTCAAGCTGAATAGAGCAGACCAGACTCATCCGAACTGCATCGTGACGTAGCCCGGCACAGAGGCGCCACACACCCCCTATGCTTCACTGACGAAGTAATGGAGCATGAATTTCCAGAAGGGTTTAAGCCCGTGAACGTGGAATCATATGATGGGACACCAAACCCCGCGGTATGGATCGAAGATTTCCTTCTCCACATTCACATGGCCCACGGTGATGATCTACATGCCATCAAGTACCTCACACTAAAACTCTAGGGACCAGCTCACCATTGGCTGAATAGTCCGCCGGCAAACTCCATTGGCAGTTGGGAGAACCTGGAAGATGCATTCCTTGACAACTTCTAGGGCACTTATGTGTGACCACCGGACACTGATGACTTAAGTCACATAACCCAACAGCCTGGAGAGTCCGCGAGGAAATTCTGGACTCGGTTCTTAACTAAAAAGAACCAAATCATCGACTGTCTAAATGCCGAAGCCCTAGCGGCCTTTAAGCATAACATCCATGACGAGTGGCTTGCCCGACACCTTGGCCAAGAGAAGCCGTAATCCATGGCAGCCCTTACGACACTCATGACCCGCTTTTGTGCGGGCGAGGACAGCTGGTTGGCTCATAGCAACAGCACATCAAGATATCCTGGCACTTTGGACGCCAGAGATAGCAACGGCAAGCCCCGGCGGAACAGACACAAGTGTCGCAATAATAGCGACAACGCTGAAGACACAGCTGTCAATGCTGGATTCAGTGGCTCTAAATCCGGTCAATGGAAGAAGCCATTTAAAAGAAACAATCTGGGCCCGTCCAGTCTGGACCGCATACTTGATCACTCATGTCAAATCCACGGCACCCCCGATAAACCAGGCAACCACACCAACAGAGAATGTTGGGTATTTAAACAGGCCGGCAAGCTAAATGCCGAAAACAAGGAAAAGGGGTCGCATAGTGATGACGACGAGGAACCCCGGCTACCAAACACAGGGGGACAGAAGAAATTTCCTCCCCAAGTAAAAATGGTAAATATGATATATGTCACCCATATTCCCAGGCGGGAGTGGAAGCGCGCACTAAGGGACGTCTACGCGATGGAGCCAGTCGCCCCAAAGTACAACCCATGGTCTTCCTGTCCGATCACCTTTGATCACAGGGACCATCCGACTAGTATCCGTCATGGCGGCTCAGCCACACTAGTCCTTGACCCTATCATTGACGGATTCCACCTCCCACGAGTCCTCATGGACGGTGGCAGCAGCCTGAACCTGATCTATCCAGTGTACAAAATGGGTATCGATCTCAAGGATCAAACCCACCAAAACCACCTTTAAAGGTGTCATACCAGGTGTAGAGGCCTGTTGTACAGGCTCAATCACACTGGAAGTGGTCTTCGGATCCCCGGACAACTTCCGAAGCGAGGAGTTAATCTTCGATATCGTCCGCTTCCACAGTGGTTATCATGCACTGCTAGGACGAACCGCATTTGCTCGATTCAATGCGGTGCCACACTACGCCTACCTCAAGCTCAAGATGCCCAGACCCCGTGGTGTTATAATAGTCAATGGAAATACAGAGCGCTCCCTTTGTACGGAGGAGCACACTGCGGCCCTTGCAGCAGAAGTACAGAGCAGCCTCTTTAGGCAGACCTTCAATTCGGCAATAAAGCCCCCGGACACCGTCAAGCGAGTTCGGAGTACTCTACAACAGGATTGTCCGGCCCGTCCAGAGCTCGCCTAGCAATTCGGCCTCCGTCCTAGTCCAAGTCAAGCGGTGAAATTTGTGCCGCGCGTACATAATTACGCACTCAAAATACCATGGGCATAGACGGAGGCACAACTAGACTGCGGTCCACAATGCGGCTCAACCGCCCCAGGATCCACATACCTTCACCTCTTTCTTTATTTCAGGTCCCTCTCTTCTTGATGCTCTTCCGACAACCTGATTATCGGACCCATCACGGGACGGAAACACCAAGGAGGCAAGGAGCTTTGACGTACAAGGGAATCCCCAGGTGGTCTCTGACAACGATCGCTATACCTGTTTTACATACCCACACGTAGCTCGCTCTTGGTTAAGGGCATGTAAAATAGTCCTATTTTCTTATCACACTACTTGTATACATACGCCTTGACGTATCACTAAAATAACAATGGAAAATAATTTACAGTGTCAGCTTATTACTTCATTTCTTTCTTTCCTTGATTATTTATTTATCACAAATCACACTCGTACATTCTGGTACATTCAGATCACCAGGGGCTTCAGTATACCCCACAACACGACAAGAAAGTCCAAACACTTTCGACAGTGCGGCACCCTGAACTTATAGCATTATATGTATTAGCTCTGAATCATGTCTTGGGTCAATAGTTGGGTTGCCCGCTTTCTGTGCTTGCTATCCCACGTTCTGCTATATCGGCTAGGGTAGTAAAGGGAGAACTACTGTGATTGTGTCCTGGTTCTTCCGGACGAGCACCTCAGTAGAGAAAGCCAAAAACTGACTGTCATGATGCGGCGGGAGCTGGTCACTGTTCGAGAGGTTTCAAATCCTTAAAGATATTTTTCTGCTTCAGGCAAGGAATCGGTCTTTGTCCGATTTAGGCATGTATAGTGCCCCAAGTTCGGCCTTCCGAATACTAGGGGCTACGCCAAAATTTAAAATTATAGAACTTCTATGGCTAAGTGAGGGTGATAAAGCTGTATAGTCCGATTGCCTTGTTCGTTGCGCTAAACACCTCCTTAAAGGACCAAAAATTTGGATAAAGAGTGTTTAGATTTATCCCGAACGCCCCTGTACTAGTTACATGGGGGTAGAAGCTGACGACTGGCCAACTCTCAGATTTTGTAAAGGACTGCATAAGAGGTAAAATTTTAAATCAACAAAGCATTATATTGCGCAAATGTGCTTGTTTCATATTACAGGAGAAAATGAGTGCATCCATTCAAAGATTACATCCTTAGTACATTGTTCCGCCACAAGTCGGGAGCCCTTCAGGACACTGTCATAATAATTTTCGGGCTGCGGTGCTCCTTACCCTTTGGTGGCCCCTCGGTCATCAGCTCCGTGGCGTCCATCCTCACCCAATGCATATTTGCACCGGCAAAGGCCATCCGCGCACCTTCAATGCAAACCGACCGCTTTATGACTTCAAGTCATGGGCAGGCACTCACAAGACGCTTCACGAGACCGAAGTAGCTGCTGGGCATAGGCTCGGCAGGCCACAACCGGACTATGAGGTCCTTCATGGCCAGTTCGGCTACCTTGTGCAGCTCGACCAGTTGCTTCAGCTGTTCGCTCAAGGGCATCAGATGTTCTGTCCCAAGATATTGGGACCAGAACAACTTCTCCATTGAGCTCCCTTTTTCGGCTCGGTAGAACTCCGCGGCATCTGATATGCTACGCGGCAGATCTGCAAACGTTCCTAGAGAACTTCAAATTCGGGTAAGTAAAAGGAAAGTCTCCTTCACATGCTTGCTTTGCATAACAAATGCCTTACCCGCAGCAATCTTCTTGGCCGCCTGAATCTCCTGGAGGGCCTTCTGGGCTTCGGCTTTGGCATCTTTCATGCTCTAGATGGCCTTAGCAAGCTCGGACTCTTGAGTCTTAGAGTCACGCTCCAAGGACTCGTATTTCTGAACGAAATCCTGGAGCTCTTGCTAGACCTCGCTGACCCGAGCCTCTTGCTTCTCGCGCTCGACGCGTTCCTTGGCCGCTTTGTCTTCAGCCTCAGCCAGCGCCTTCTTAAGGGCCACCACTTCGGTCGTGGCCCCTATCAAAGTTCATGACACTTTTATCAGCAGAAACCATTTATCCTTTATAAATATATAGATGGGGTATTGCGTACCTTGACTTTCCTCGAGCTGCCTCTTCATGTGGCCGAGCTCTCCCTCGGTCCGCTCCAGGTCCTGCTTTAGTCCAGAGACCTCCGCAGTACAAGCTGCACCGACCAGCAGCAACGCCTGCTTATTCACATAGACATCTTCTGTTAGACTCCTGCGAACATTATTTGATCCTCTGTTTGGCTTTTCTTTCCGAACACCAAACAGAGCATCAAGGGCTACTGTCTATATTGTGATATTCTCTTAAAATTTTATTACTTACCTCATAGCCTGTTAGAAGGCTAGCGCAGGCTTTGGTCAATCTCTTTTGGCGGACCAGACCTTCTCAATCACCATACTCATAAGAGTACGGTGATCTTCATCAATTGAAACGCTGTGAAGCGCTTCCAGCAAGATGTCCGGTGCCTCTGGATGGACGAGGTCATTGGTACAGGCGGCTCGCCCTCCTTAGAGAGGGGCTGCCTGCCTGAATTCGGAACCACTTGGGTTTCCGGAGCCGTATTCGCCTGGGGGCCAAACTGGCTGCAGCCCCCATTATCGGAGTCCATGGGGGTCTTCCCCCCCATGTGCCCGGCGACTGGGATTTCGCCTGGGGACGTCTCCGGAATTGTCTTCCCTTGGCCCGGTATCCTTCGAGACAACACCTCGGTGTCGTCCGCGGGCCTGGGGGAGGAGGCTGTCAGAAGCGAATCGTTGTTCATCACCGACGGGTCCAGAGACCCCTCCGAAGAGGAGGATATCTCGATGTTGGATTTGGTCAGACTGCTGGTGCACGTTTGGCATGATAAGAAGCGATAAAACAAACATACCGGAAGTACTATTGTGTCCGGATACTTACGACTTAGCCAGGGGCGTGTCCCTGGGCTTCCACTCCTCGCCGTTGTTGCTCGCTGTGGTGGGGTGGTCCGGAAGGAAGGTTTTTCCCTTCTTGGACACCTCGGCCTCCCCGTGCGTGGCTGCCTTCCTATTTTTTCTCCCCCGGGTGGGGAAGGGGATGGACTTCCTCCTCCTCCTCCTCCTCGTCTTCGGTGGAGGAGTGCGTCTTGGTGTCTTCAGACGTCATGTCCGATGCAACCTTGCGCCGGAGACCTTCTCTGGTCCCTGCAGCCATCTTTTTGGCCTTCTTCTCCGGCACCTCATAGGGCGCTGGACACAACATCTTCGTTAGAAGAGGCAATTCTGGATCTTCAGGTAGCGGAGCCGGACAGTCAATCTGCTCCGCTATCGCTACCCAGGCCTGTAAAATCGGCATGGAGGCTTAGATTCTTCTCGCGGATGTGCTGGTAAAAGGCATATCTTGCAAAATATGAAAACTTACCGGATTGGCTCGGTGTCTCGTGCTGAGTCCGCGATCTTCGGTTATGGGTGGTGGTACCTCGTTGGCCTTGAAAAGCACCTTCCAGACGTCTTCGTGCGTCGTGCCGAAGAGCTCTCGCAGCGTCTGGTGTTCGGCCGGGTCGAACTCCCACAAATTACAAACCCATCTCTGACACGGAAGGATCCGGCGGAGGATCATAACCTGGACCACGTTGACAAGCTTGATTTTCTTGCTTATCATATTTTGGACGCAGGTCTGAAGTCCGGTCAGCTCTTCCACTGAGCCCCAGGCTAAGCCCTTCTCTTTCCAGGAGGTGAGCCGCATGGGGATGCCAGATCGAAATTCGGGGGTCGCCGCCCAGTTGGCATCGCGCGGCCCGATGATGTAGAACCACCCCGATTGCCATCCCTTCACAGTCTCCACAAAGGAGCCTTTGGGCCAGGTGACATTGGGCATCTTGACCACCATGGCTCCCCCGCACTCCTCTTGTTGGCGGCCCACCACCTTTGGCTTCACATTAAAGGTCTTTAGCCATAGGCCGAAGTGGGGCGTGATGCAGAGGAAGGCCTCGCACACGATGATGAACGTCGAGATGTTGAGGATGAAGTTGGGGGATAGATCATGGAACTCCAGCCCATAGTAGAACATTAGTCCGCGGACGAACGGGTGGAGGGGGAATCCCAGCCCGCGGACAAAGTGAGAGAGGAATACTACCCTTTCCTGGGGTTTCAGGGTAGGGATGATCTGCCATTCGGTTGGAAGCCGATGCGTGATGTCTGCGGACAGGTATCCGGCCTCCCGAAGCTTCTTGATGTCCTCCTTCGTGACGGAGGAGGCCATCCACTTGCCTCCCGCTCCGGGCATGTTCGGAACAATTTTGCGGAGAAGGTGGAAGCTTGGGCGTTGGAGCTCAAGAATGGATGAGAAGAGGAAGAAGAAGGCATGGGTGAAAAGGGGGAATCATTATCTCCTTATAAAGGTAGCAGGGGTCATGCGCCTCCCCACTTGCCCTGGAAACTCGCTTATTCCCCAAGCACCGTGTTAATGGCGCGGTTGGGTTACCCACACCTGTATTGATGAGAATCCTATGATAAGGGGACACGATCTCTGCTTCGACAAGACGTGCCAATAAAACTGCCTCGCAAGATGTGCAGTAGCAGGTTGAGAAAACGGTTCAAATAATGACCGGGCCATGGAGTGATGACACGCTATGGGAAAGTTGTCAGGAGATTAGACTTGCGGAATATTTTGCTCTCTACAGTGGTATGTGGAATTTGTTTTGCAGAGCCATACACGATTCTTGTGTTCAAGATCTACTTTGAAGTATTCGGACAAGGAACCCGCCTTGCAATGCCGAAGACAATCTGCGCGCCGAACTCATCGTCATTGAAGCCTGGTTCAGGGGCTACTGAGGGAGTCCTGGATTAGGGGGTCCACGGACAACCGGACTATATGCTTATACCGGACTGTTGGACTGTGAAGATACAAGATTGAAGACTTCGTCCCGTGTCCGGGTGGGACTCTCCTTTGCATGGAAGGCAAGCTTGGCAATTCAGATATGTAAATTTCCTTCTCTGTAACCGACTCTGTGTAACCCTAGCCCCCTCCGGTCTCTATATAAACTGGAGGGTTTAGTCCATAGGACAACAACAATCAGAATCATAGGCTAGCTTCTAGGGTTTAGCCTCTACGATCTCGTGGTAGATCAACACTTGCAATACTCATATCATCAAGATCAATCAAGCAGGAAGTAGGGTATTACCACCATAGAGAGGGCCCGAACCTGGGTAAACATCGTGTCCCCCGCCTCCTATTACCATTAGCCTTGGACGCACAGTTCGGGACCCCCTACCTGAGATCCGCCGGTTTTGACACCGACAACCTGCACCTCCTGTGACCCATAGTTAGCATAAGCTTGCTCCTGAGGAATTAGTGGTACCCGGTAACTGCTGCTGTCGGCGCGGTTGGTGAGGCTTCCTTGAGGCTCCTGGAAGGGCTCGGCTTCTGGCATCTCTTCCTCCCAGCCTGGCCCGAGGAACAAGCCAGGATCATCTTCCAGTGCGTACTCTCGTTCCACCATGCGGGGCACGTAAGGCTCGAAAGCCGCCACCTCGAAGACTTTGCCGTAGTGCCCCACACTCCATGTCGCTTGACCTAGCACGCCATTTGAGGATGGTAGTGCAGCAACCCGCTCGGGCCGTAGGCGGCAGCGTGCATGCCCTCATTCACCGATGGTGGTGTGGGTGCAGCCTGGCGTCTGGCGCCGATGGTCGAGCTGGTGTTGATGAAGCCTTGGGGCGCGCTTGGGGGCACGGGGGGGCGGAGAGGTCTATCTTGTGGTCCAGACAAGGCCTGAGGTGCAAGTTGGAAGCAGAAGGGCGGTTCCCCTGAGGCCGCGACATCCAGGAGCTCAGCAACACGCTCTAGCAATGCATCCCGACCGCTCTCCATCAACCTGCACCCCAGCAGCTCCCGAGTCACAGTGAGCGCGTCTCTCATGTTTGCTTGCTCCCGCCGGGTGTGCGGCGCCATGGCCGCGGCGTGGCTTGAGGCCCTTGCGGCTACCCGCACCTACCGCAGAGTAAGGGCGGGCGGTGCGTGACCGCGCTGCCCGCGCCCCACGGTGTTCTGCAGTGCGCAGGCTGCCTGGGGCATGGGGTTGAGATCTTCTTGGGCAGGCGGAGTGGCCCAGGCTGGCCAGGCTGCCCAGTGGTCGGCGCCAGTTATCGGATCACCAGATATTTGACTCGCGGAGCTACGGCGGGCTGACTATCGGAAGGAAAGCTCCGGCGCACCCCTACCTGGCGCACCAAATGTCAGATTTCGGGTTCTGGCAAAACCCTTGAGGTTCGAACACTGGGGTGCGCACGGAGATTTCGCCCTACTAAATCTCGCTCTCAGCCTCACCGCAATCCCTAAGCTTAACTTGATGAACTCACAACACAAGAGACACAAGATTTATACATGTTCGGGCCACCGTTGTGGGGTAATACCCTTCTCCTGTGTGTTGGTGGTCGATTGCCTCTTGGGCTGGTGATGAACAGTACAAGGGAAGAACAGCCTCCTGAGGAGAGGTGTTCTTGAGCTGGTGTGGTGTTCTACTCATTCTGGTTTCGGGCCGTCTATTCTTGTCCCCCTCCTACTGTGGTGGCCAGTCCTATTTATAGAGGCCCTGGTCCTCTCCCCAAATATTGAGTGGGATGGGATCCAACAACGGCCAATTTTGAAAGGGGATAGCTAGTACAAGCTATCCCGACTAAAGGTGGTCTTTGCCTGTCAAAGGTGCTGGTGGTGACACCATCTTGGGCTCCACGATGACCTTCATCCTGCCGTCCTGCGGGTCTTGGTATTGTTGCACCGATATGGAAACCTTTGCTTGATGCCTCGGTACTCCGCGCCTGCACTTGCCCCCTTAGCACCAAAGGGGAAACGAGGACACTGTGTGCGCTGGTGACCGCCTGGCTTTGGTCACCATGGCTTGCATCACGGGAATCTTGCGAGGTACCCCTTGCCTTGATCTCTCCGCTTTCTCGCGAGCCTACCTTTTGAGGCTGCTCCTGTGGAGGCCTTGTGCCGTCCACCTCGTGAGGCTTGGCCCCCCACGAGGGTCTTGAGTGTTGGTTGATGAAGACAGGCCATACTGGGCCACTGGTGGAGCCATGCCGTGGGCTGCAGACAGGCAAGTATGGGGACCCCCATTCCCAGAACACCCACAACGGGGGTACCCAGACTTGCCTTCCTGCAGCCCACGGCATGGCAACATCGACGGCCTGGTATGGCCCAGTTTCTACATCAACAACCCAAGACCCTCGCGAGGCGGACGACACCAAGACCCCCCAAGGAATCAGCCTCCTCAGGATGGCTCCTGAGGAGCGGAGATTTCTACGCAAGGCTCAGCTCGTGAGGTTAGGGTGACGTGAGCTATGACGATCGAGGCCAGGCGGGCGCCAGGCGGGCGCAGTGTACCAGTTACCTCTTTGGTGCAAAGGAGGCAAGCAGCACATGCGGAGTCCCGAGGAAGCAGCCAAAGGTTTCTATTCCCGTGCAACAAGACCAAGACCGCTAGGACGGCAGGACGAAGGTCATCGCCAAGCCCACCGCAGCATCAAAACCAGAGGCTTTTGCAGGCGAAGACCACTTTAGTCAGGATAAGATGTACTTGTTGTCTCCCTTCAAATTTGGCTGTTGTGGGATCCCTTCCCTCCTCCATTCGGGAAGAGGACCAAGGCCAGTATAAATAGGACCTAGCCACCACCAAAGAGGGGGATCAGATCCATTCAACCCTCACCAGCTCACCAGCTCACTTGAGCCCAAGAACACGCCTCCTGAGGTTGTTCTCCACTGTACTAGTTCTTCCTCAGCCCCTCGAGGCCAATCCACCACAAAGCAGGACTAGGGATTTACATCAAAAGGTGGCCCAAACCTGGGTAAACTGTTGTGTCCCATTTCCTTCGAGCTCGACATGTTAGGCTGTGAGATTAGCGAGTCGGCAGACTAGGCACACGGCCCAGAGTTTAACATCTCAAGGGTTTGCGGAACCCGTAATCTGATATTTGGCGCGCTAGGTAGGGATGCGTCGGAGCTTCTCTTCTGTTTATCGACTCACCACCGCTCCACCGCTTCCATGGCTGACGCTCCGAGAGCTCGCATTGAGCACTGGGTTGTTCGGCCAACCCAAGCAGCAACAACCGACCAGGACGATCTCCGCTCCGCGCTGCTTGCGGCCCGCGCGCCATCTGGCACCGTTGGTCGCGGGCGGCATGGGCCGTCACCGTCCACCCTTGCGCCATGCCGCAACCGCGCCATTGCGCGATCTTCGAGCTACACCACGGCGACGGCACCACACACTCTCCGGGAGCAGGCGAACATGCGAGCCGCGCTCATCATGGCCTCGGAGCTGCTATGATGCCCTGCTGGAACGGGTCGCCGAGCTGCTGGATGCCGCATGCCAGGGAGCGGCACCGTTCTGCGCCCTGCCTACATCACAGGTTGTGGCGGGGGCGCATGCTCGCCCCCGCCAAAACCACGCACCCCCTAGAGGTCCCGGGGGGCCTCTCGGCGTCACCCGTCCTACTCCAACATCACCGCCTGAGAGCGAGGCAGACCTGGGCGGCCTCCCTTAGGGTTGCGTAGGGGCGCCAGCCCGCGCCCCTCGGGACCTGGAGCTAGGCCCAGAGGGCGGCGGTATGAGGCACATGGGCAGCGGCTCGGGCGCGGCCAGCCCGGAGGCCTACGTACCAACCGCGATGGATCTGCGATACACGTCAAGGGAGGACCCCAGCCGGCTCCCCTCACTAGGCTGGGTGCTGGAAGCGCATGAAGTCGAGGCTCTCCGTGATCTGCCCTAGAACTTCACCGACACCTTCAACAACGACAGTCACTGGGTATAGTCGATACCTCAGGAGCACGATTACGCTAACCATGAACAACAGGTGAACCCAGCCACAGCCATCGCCAGGAGAGCCCAGGGCGATGGCCCCACCACGCACGGGAAGAGAGCCCTGGGGGCAGCGTGAGGGGAGCCCGGGAGCGGGGCCTCCGCCGCGTCGCGTGGAGCAAGGCGCATCACGGAGGTAAGTCCTCTGCCTGGGAAGATGTCGGCGAGCCCTTCTCCCCGGCGGAGGGCCTACGGTCACCGAGGGTGCCGCCAGCATCCTTCTTGCCCCTTGGTCTCGTCCTGGTTTCCGGACGCCCCAATGGTGGTCAGGGGTGGCACAGGGCAGGCCCTCATTGGGCGACATGAAGCAAGGCCCCATGCCTGTGAAGGTCTCCGCTCGTGACACTCTCATGTAATAATGAGTGGGGCTGTACACGCCCCGGAGTCTCCTGACTGCCGCCCTGGGGCCTCACGAGGGCTCCCACCCACGTCCAAGTGGAAGCACCATGCTCCATGCTGGCCGTCGACACTGTCCCCCAATGACTATGCCCACATCCAGTGGAAGCACTTAGCTTCGTGCTAGTGACACTACAAAAAAATACACTTCCGTGATGATACGTGTTTGTCGCAGTAGGTCGCGTTTTTTGTCATGCATGTACATCCATGACGATTTTATGACAGAATCAAGATAGTCATACCTATGCTGTCGTAGAAGTGTTCCATGACATTACCAAAATTATCATCACGGAAGTGTCCACTTCCATGACGATAAATAGCGCGTCACAGAAGTGCTTTCATCAAGGGTGACCGACACATGGCATCCACCGTAACGGAACGCCGTTAAGCTAACGGGTCGGGTTTTGGCTCCGATAACCCGTTAACAACCCCAACCAATGGGGATTTTCCACGTGTAAAATTATCATTGGCTGGAGGAAACACGTGTCGGCTCACCATTGGGACAGATGTCATCCGCTCATTGGACCAAAGTCGCCTATGATGCGGTGACACGTGGCACGGCCCAACAGAGGCCCATTCCTATGAAAAGACCGGCCCGTTTGACTTGGTCAAAAGGTGGCGGCCCGGCCCACGGAAAGCCTGTTAACGGCCTGTTCGCATATAGCCCATTTACAGCCCGCTAACCCAGGGCCCGTTACGCCCTATATGAATTAGGCCCAGTAGCGTCAACTAGGCCGTCCAATATGATTCAGCCTGTTTTAACTTCCGGCCCATGTGTGGCCCATGACTTCTTTCGGCCCATATGGGGACCTTTGTAACTCTTGGCCCGTTAATGGCCCGTGGTGAAACTGGCCCGTAATGAACAGTGTATCACTTTATACCCATTAACGGCTCGTTATTCCATTGGGTAGTTTCCAGCCCAAGTTATCTTTCCGCCTTCTCAGGGCCCATTGATTCTTGGGCTCATTTGCAGCATTCGGTTACATATGGCCCGTTACTGTCATTTTCTGCTTGTGGGGCAAATTCAGCCTGTCGTTACAGTCGGCCCGTTTGCGGAACGTTAATACGTTGGGCCGTTTTCATGGCAAAAAAAACCCGTTGGGCTGTTTTCGTAGAGTTATCAAATACGGCCTATTAACGGCCCGTTATGGTCCACGAATAGTACGACCCATGATTGGCGAAATGATGATACACCCCATAGTAGGCCCATGGATCCTACGGCCCGTATGAGGCCCATGGATAGTACGGCCCGTAGAAGGCCCATGGATCGTACAGCACGTAGAAGACCCATGGACCCTACGGCCCGTAGAAGGCCCATGGACCCTAAGGCCCATATAGAAGGCCGATGGATCCTACGGCCCGTATAGAAGTCAATGGATCCTACGGCCGGACGAAGGCCCATGGATCATACGGCCTGCAGGAGGCCCATGGTTAGAACAGTCCGTGTGTTGCCATGATTATTTTGGCCTAGTTACCAAAAATAGGGTATTGTGGCCACTAGAAAAACACAGAAAAAGAACTGCAGTGACTACAAGCAAACAACTAAACAAGAAAATAAGGAAATAAATAAGCAAGCAATTAAAGCTAGCCTATTACCGCTATTACACATATTACATCCACTGGGCATGAAAGTTCGCCACCAGTGCAAATATAGGGAACAAAGCAGCATATTACATACACTGGCCGTCAAAATTGGCCACCAGTGCAAATAAACGCGGCAGCAAAACAAGAGCATAACTGAAACAACTTTAGAAGAGCTCAAGAAACGTTATCCTGGGTATCCACCATGCTGGCAATAAGCTTAGCAAGCTGATTAGCTTTGTCCTGTTTAGCGCTAAAATCCTCCAACGCTTGCTGTTGCACCAGAAAGTATGCATCTGAATGCTCCAGGGACTTCCGCAGTCCTTCCGCTCTTGTCGCAGCACAGCTGATCGATGTCTTTCAGCTTGTAGTTGAGACTCAAGAAACCGAACTGATTCAGACAGTGAGTTTGAATAGCTTGTGCATGCGGTAGTGGCCATCGAACACTAAACCAAGACAGGACTTTGGGGTTGTCTCACTGTCTTCAAGATAGTCTTCCTTAGCTGTTTTATCGGCTTTGTTGGAGACCAACAAGGATGTGTCACTATCCTGAACCTTATCTGCATTACTTCCTTTACCATTGCTTAATAAGGCACTCTTCCCCAATATTCTGTCAGCATTCTAAAAGAAGAAACAAGCAGACACATAACAAGTTTAGCATGTACTAGTATATGAAACTCATTTCAGTGAACCAGTTCATTAGTAAGGTGGACAGGATTAAACTACGAAGTCTTCTATTGCCAAGTACTAGTACATAATAAAAGCATCAAATAAACATATATCTATGTCCTATGGTCACTGCATTGTCTTGCCAAATCAAAATAGAGACACGGTTCAAATCATATTAGTTCAAGACAAAGCAGCAGTGAAAGAATACAAAGCGTGGGAAACTACACGGCACAACAAGATTTCAGATGGGTACCACGGGTCTACATGTACAACAACACTATTGGCTCTGTTGTGATGCTAGTAATGTGCATGATATGAAAGTCAACTGTATACACAATTGAAATTGAAATCAACAGAGCTATTGATAAGAGCAAACCTGTTAAAGAAACATGCGTGAACATACCTATTGTTCCATTGGAGTTTCGATTGGATCCTTCAATTTAAAAATAAGTTTGTATGAGTAAATACAGTGATACAAGAGCAAAGCAATCATAGTTAAAAAAAAGGCGCGCCTACGCTCTAGGCGTTGGCAAAATGCATTGCGCATAACTATGCATTATTTGTGCATAACTGCGCATAACCATGCGCTTTGGTCAGTAAAGCACAAGGCGATGGCAAAACACACAATTAACGCCTAGCGCTTTTTTGAACTATGATAGCAATGGAATCTTAAATTAGAACAGTTGTTCTTCAGGTTTAGTCACTTGTTCTACATGAACAGAGTACAGTAAGATGCAAGAATAAAATACTTAAAAATAGAAAATGAGCTCATAGACCTTACCATATTCTTGGTTTGGGACCAGTACAGAACAAGGCGTTCCCAGTCATCGTCTAGTAAATGTGTCTCAGGAGAACGTAAGGGAATTTCATGAGTTTCTTTGCCAGTGAAGTACATTTTCTTCAGGTAATTTCGATACTGCCACCAAGCATTCTTCAAGATAGCAGAGGTATTAGCACAGGTTACCTCATCCTGAGTTTCTAAATCGGTCCTTCTCTATAGAGAAAAATGGGAAAATTTGTTGTATTATAACCATCATGGAGGTAGGATGTATGGGACGAAGCAAAGTAATTGCCATGAATAACATTACTTACACATAACTCCTGGACAAACACCTGCAACTGGCATTTTCCTTCCTCTTCAGTATAATATTTCCAAGATGGGAAGATACGCACATACGATTTAACAACATCAAATGCGATAGATGCTAAACTACAACTGGTTGGTTGTGCTTCCTCCACAAGAATAGGCGTACTAACTGGTGGAGTTGGGGTTCACCATGATAGTACTGGCCCTTTGGGCACTGGAGCTGCCTTACTAATTGCTCTTGTTTGGGAGCTCTCTGGTGGAGATGGTGTTGTGTCAACAGGAACTGGGTTTGGGTGAAGCTGGTTCTCTGTCCATCGCAGTAGGGGTACAATCTGCAAGAGTTTGGGTTATGTGTGGTAGGGTTTGTTCTTGTTCATGTACAATCAGGGTGCTATCTCCACCAAGAGGTAGCACTATTTTATTTGAAGACCGTGTTTTTATTCCGCTAGATACTGGCATCACCCGTTCCAATTCAAATGGCTGATAAATAGGAAACATAGTTGAATGTATAGACATTGTATGAGAGACAGATGCAATAGATAGTGTGGAAAAAAGAGGGCATGAAATAGTTGACATGTATATTGTTTAACTAAAACGGATAGCATGACATAATATCACATATATGATGTCTATCTAAACTGGATAGCATAGCATAACATAATTCAAAGATATGACGAATAACTAAACAGGATCACATGACATAATTCACCTACATGTTATCTAAGTAACAAGGATCGCATCATTTAATTCACATATGTGATTTATATGCTAAACAGAGGGCATTCGATATGATGTCTGAACTAAGAACATGGTGTTGAATATTGTGTATATGATGTCTAAACTATGCAATGCAAGACACCGTATGCATGATATGAGCAGTATAACTGTGCCAAGTTAGAGCATACACCTCAGTGGGGGAATAGGACTGGTCATCTGTCTCTGAATCCATCTCTGAGGAGCTATCAGAACCCAGCAAGAGACCTGCTTCGACAGGTAGCACTGTCTGCTCTGAAGGCCTTGTTTTCACTCCAGATTTCTCCATCTCCCACCCAAATGGCTGATTCACAGGAAGAGTAGTTTAATGTACAAACATTGTCGACAAATGGAAATGTAATGAAGAAATGGATGGGCAAGATATCATTCAAATATATGATGCCTGGTTAAACAGGATGGCATTGCACATTTCACATATATTATGGCTGGCTAGAAGACATGAGACTGCATAATTTCCATATATGATATAGAAACTAAACAGGTGGCATTACAGAACATGTCTAAACTAAGCAGATGACATATATGATGTCAAAAGTAGGCGCTGCAAGGCAAGATATGCATGATATGACTAACATCATCATGCCAAGGTAGAGCAAACACCTTGGGGGGGTAAATAGGAGTGGTCAGCGGCGTCTGAGTACGCCTCAGAACAGATATCTCCCTCTGGATTACAATCTGGAGAGGGGTGGGGAGGGTTTGCCATTGAACCCACCATGGAGCGATGTCTGCATGACATTGTATTGCCGCGCAAAACTCTTCTCTTTTTCTCTACATGTTCAGCATGACTGTGTACAATATCTGACATGCATACGAAAAAAATATGGTGAGATTATGTAAGGAGAGCATGCAGAAATTTAGAGTGATGGTAACAACCAGTGGATCGACGTTTTTCCGTTGAACCAAAATAGCCCTAATGGATCAACGTGAATGTATAGTAATAAGTGATGCAACAAGTGTACAACCTCTTTGCCATAGCCGTGTCGACCTCAACATCATTGGGTTGGTCGCTGAAGTAGTTGAGGCAGAGGTGGCTGTCGGAGGTGTGGAGGAAGATCTGAGGAATCTATAGACGGTGTCCAGGGCACTGCTCTGTTGTGATGGATTGTTCTGTCGTTGGAGCAGCTCCGGTGAGCCGTAAGACATCAAGGCTGAAGCACCACAAGACAGACATCGTCAATCTCAAGTGGGATTCTAATAGCATCTCCAATAGATGATGTAAAAATGGATGTAAAATTAACATCACCAAAAACCACCTGGCTACAACAGATGAGGTAAAAACTGTTGACTCTGAACTTAACTGTCGAAACTGAAATTTACTGTGGAATCTGAATGCCACTGTCGAAACTGAACGCAATGGTAGCAGAGAGGCACTTGACATATAGTTTAGGGAGGGCCTGCAGTTCATCTTCAACCTGCACCCCCCTGAGCCGCCAGCCACCACCGGCCGAACTGTCGGCCCCAGCGCCGCCTCGCTGCCCCGAAACAACTCACTACCACTGCCCCAGCCAGCCCTCTAGGGCCCCCTCCCCTACCCTGAACCCTAAGATAGATAGTGGGGTACCTCTCCAGCGAGCCCCCGTCCCCGCTGCGGGTGGTTCTTCCTTAACTCCGCCGAGCCCCCCTCCCCCAACCCCTGAAAATCGACTGACCCAAAAGTCGATTCAGTCAACTGAAGTGTGGCTTAATCGGAGCACAGCAGCAACACGAGCGAGGGGGAGAGCAGCAGCAGCAGCTGGGCGAGCGAGTGATCGAGCGAGAGCCGGAGCAGCAGCTGAAGGGGCCTCGCACTGGGGGAGTGCCACCGTGGAGATGTCACCCGCGGCGCCGGCTTCAAGGTAGCCGTTCCATGGGGGTGCGGGATGGAGCACCATCGGCGCCGGGAGGTCGAGTTAAGGAGAAGGTGCGATGCGATGAGTGTACAACCTCTTTGGTGGCGCCGAGTAGGCCTCGGCTTCGTCCGAGGAGTCAGTGAGGATGCTGCGGTTCCGGTGGAGCAGGTTAAGGCGGCGCTGTGGGGATGGAGCAGCCGCGCTAGACGAGGCGATCATCGGAGCAGCTCCTTGGAGGTGGAGGACGGGGCGGCTGAACCGGCTGGACGGTGAGATGGACGACGGATCCTCATCCAAGCAGGTGGACAAGGGATGTCGAGCTGTTGCGGTGGACGACGTCATCGGGGAAGAGGCTCTGGCTGGGCAGTGGTGACATGGCGGACGGAGGAAGGTGGGTTTTCGTGGATGGAGCGGAGAGGTTATGGCGGCCTGGAATTTCGAATGGCGAAAAGGGGGCGATGGGAGGGGGTGAAGCATGACTTAGGGACGCGCTTGTCCAAAATGTAGGGTGTGTTACAAAAGTACCCCCCACCGATTTGAACTAGCGGCCCTTTCGGCTCAGGGTTAGAAGGGGGATTTTGCGTGTCGGGATTTGGCAGCTGGAGGGATTTTTTGCGCGCGTTGTAATTTCGGGATAGCAAGGCGCGGGTTGTGAAGGCGCCAGTTTTTGGAGCACGATATCTGAATTTTTAGGATATAACAAGACGCGGGTTGAATTTTAGGGACAAGCCTAACGTGTAGAAATATTGTACTTGTACGTACCAAATCAATTCGCACTTCGCTCAACCAAAAAGAAAACGAAAAAAATAAAACTATTCACACCACACAAAGAGAGAGTCTTGCCCCGTTTTACTATACAAATGCTATTCAAAGCTACTCCCTCCTTCCATCTATATAGGGCCTAATGCATTTTTTGATACTAACTTTGACCAAATATTAGAGCAATGGTATATGACATGCAACTTACACAAAGCACACCGTTAACTTCGTCTATGAAAGGTTCTTTCAATGATATAATTTTCACATTGTGCATGTCATGTACTATTAATCTTGTCAATAGTCAAAGGCGGTCTTAAAAGTCTCATTACACCCTATATAGATGGAAGGAGGGAGTATGAATCCATGTTATCTGCGATTAAATTTTTTCGCTAGCTGTATAATGCATGTAACCTACTCATACCAACATTTTAGTGCATTCCAAATGTCTATACTACCATTGCAATTCGAACTAAATTTGAATTTGTTTCTCTATTTCAATAAGATTCTACAATCATGATTGTTGCCAACTTCAACCATCATAGTTTCCTTGCTATCTGCCAGATATAAATCGGACGGCCTATAATGCAGGATGGCAGGCACACCATCATCAACAACTCCATTTTTTATAAGAGTAGAGATAAAATATATTAAATGTAGTATAACATGTTCATAAACACACCATGTGTATCACCGCCCTCTCCGTTGTCCTTCTAGTTGTTGCGCTCGCCGTGGCGCCGAGCATTGTTAACATGGTCAACGAACATGAGGATTCAGGAGATGACTTTATTTTGACTGGATGACACTAGGGACCCACTAGGGCCATAGCCGTACGTACGCAAGTGCCTCCTTATTATGTACAACTATATTTTTTTTGCTTTCTCCTGGTTTCCTGACATCATGGTCCCACACCATTGTCAACCTATGTAGTCAATATAAATGAGAGAATTGCACAAGGTGCGGCCGACAGCTGGGACCAAGCAGCTCGAGCAGTATTTGTATTTTTGAGGTGTGAGCACTGCCGAGTTTTTCTTGGCGATGATTTCGTTGTTGTTCAGAGGAGAGCAGGGTATTAACTGGGCGGGCTGTGGCCTGTCTAGCCCAGGCCAGATATCCAGCCCAGATACTACTTTTTCAAGATGAAAATGGCTAGCCCAGCTATACGTCTTTTTGAGGAATACCCAGGCAAGGTCAACTTGTTATTCTCCGCCCCGCTGGGCTACAAATCTTTCCTAGGAGGGATGCATTAGGCTTAACAGGAAAATGGACTTTAAAAATAATAAATGGGATGTAATTATAAAAACTGGGCAGTAACTATAAAAAAATGCACCAAACACGAAATTAGTTTATAAAATATTATTTATGGATTTTGAAAATCTTAAATTTTCACTGTTGCGCGCACAATGTTTCGTTGGATTTGTACGCAATACAAATTTATATTTAATCTGACTAGAAATTTCGGGATAAAAATATTTCGGATCCCATCAAAATGTGGGTAGTTTTGTTGAATTCTGTCTTCAACAGTTGGTTGAAATTATTAATCATTGTCCTATCTAGAAAATGGGCTGTACTTTTAACAAACTAAATGGGCTGTTGTAACTTCCATTAGAATTCAAAAATGGGCTGTACATTCTTATAAAACGCAAATGGGCTATAAGTTCTCTGCCACACACTTGTGGGCCTACTAAGTGACGCGTCCCCTAAAAAAATAAGTTAACGCGTATGCAAGGCTTTGTCAACTTATTATAGTCAACACACGGTTCTAGCAGCAGTGGCCGTTGGATATCTATCCAACGGATGTCGTGCTTCTTCTTCAATCTCAGATATTCTTCCCCGTGACATCTAGGGCGCACCGTTTCGGAGGCTGACCTGTGGGCCTACTAAGTTGGAGCGTACCAAGGACTTTGTCAACTTAGTCAATATAAACGATTGTAGCTTCAGTGACCGTACGATGCCCATCCAACGGCCGTAGTGCTTCTTCAACCTCTGGTCTTCTTGGTCCAGCCGCCCAAAGCAGCGCCGGTCGTGCCACCTGCTCATGCCTCCCGTGGCCGGCTGTGCTGTCGCAGAGGCCTCACCGCCCACATACTACTCCCACCGCTGGCCAGGCCATCCCTCCACTCACCCACACCCCCTATTATTCTGCGGTGACGGCAGCCTCACACCACAGCCGAACCAGTGAACCCTCGTACTCCTCTCCGCGTGGGCTTCCACTGCTGCGTCTTCCCCGGCTCCGCGTCGTCCCCTTCCTAGGCGTCGCCGTCGTCCACTGCCCTGGTGTTCTCGGCGCGGTGTGGTCAATGTGGTCAACGACCGACTTCCATGGGAAGAGTACTGTACGTGGAGAGGCTGACAGCTGGGTCCACGGCGGCCACAAGGAAGTGCCTCCTTATTACGCACAAAATAATTATTCCTCCACTTGACAGCAGGGACCCACCGGACGGGCCACATTATTTTGCGAAAAAATGTTTCCCCCCTGACTGCTGGGACCCACTGGACGGGACACCGTATTTTGCAAAAAAAAAGTCCCCCTACTATCAGCTCGGACCCACCAGAAGTGCCTCTTTGTTACGCACAAAAAAATGAATACTCCCCCTGCTAGCTGGGACTCACCTTGGTGGGAAGCTGACTTGTGGGCCTACTAAGTTGACGGGGATGGAGGGCTTTGTCAACTTAGTCAATATGAACGATTCTAGCTCCAGTGACCATACGATGTCCATCCAATGGCCATAGTGCTTCTTCAACCTCTGGTCTTCTTGCTCCAGCCGCCCAAAGCAGCGCCGGTCGTGCCGCCTGCTCCTGCCTCCCGTGGCCGGTGGTGCTGCCGCGGAGGCCTCACCGCCCCCTACTATTCCCACCTTAGGCCAGGCCCTGCAGTGTCGGCAGCCTCACACCGCAGCCGAACGAGTGAATACTCATACTCCTCTCCGCGTGGGCATCCACTGCCGCGTCTTCACCCGCTCCGCGTCGTCCCCTTCCTAGGCCTCGCCGTCGTCCACTGCCCTGGTGCTCTCGGTGCGGTGTGGTCAACATGGTCAAGGAACGACTTCCATCGGACGTGGACTGTATGTCGAGAGGCTGACAGCTGGGTCCACGGCCGCAGCAAGGAAGTGCCTCCTTATTACGCGGAAAATAATGATTCCTCCACCTGACAGTAGGGACCCACTGGACGGGCCACCGTATTTCATGAAAAAAACGTTTCCCTCCTGACTGCTGGGACCAACCAGCTACACCTTCGCACGCAAGGAAGTGCGTCCGGGCAAAAAAAAACCCAAAACGATTCGCCCCCCTGACTGCTGGGACCCACCTGCTACATCTTCACAGGCAAGGAAGTGCCTGATAGTCGGGACCCACCTGGTCGAAGCGTACTTAACGTTGTCATTCTGGTTGGGAAAGTGTACGTACATACTGGTCAATGTAGAGGCACCCACGTGTCGTAGTAGAGGCGCACACGTGTCGTAGTAGAGGCGCGCACATAGCATGTACACGTACGTACAGTGGCGAGGGTGCAAGAAAGAAAATACGGCAACATACATACATACGGGCAGGGTCTCGAACGCCTACTCGCACATACGTACATGGCTGGGTCGGAAGGAGAAATACCGTCGTCGTCGTGTTCATGGGGAGCCAACCAGCTGGGTCGGAACGAAATGCGTGGTCGTGTTCATCGGGAGGGCTTGGACGGAACAGGTGATGGAAACGAGGCCTGGCGTACCGCACAACAGAGGAAACGGCCTTGTGTTCGACCGGCCATGTTCAAAATGGGATCCTGTTGATCGGGAGGAGTCTGGCGTACCGTAAAACGGAGGAAACGGACCTCCTACGGTCGAAACAGGCGTCCTGTTGATCGGGAGGGGTGTGGTGTACTGAAAACGGAGGAAACAGACCTCCTACGGTCGAAACGGGGGTCATGTTGATTGGGAGGGGTGTGGCGTACCGCAAAACGGAGGAAACAAACCTCCTACGATCCAAACGGGGGTCCTGTTGATCGGGACGGGTGTGGCGTACCGCAAAATAGACAAAATGGACCTCCTACGGTCGAAACGGGGGTCCTGTTCATCGGGAGGGGTGTGGCGTACCACAAAATGGGACTCCACGGGATACTGTTCATCTCCACCGTCGACCTCCTCCAGCCTCCACCGGCTACCGTCGACCTCCTCCAGCCTCCACGGGCTCCTGTTCATCCAGCCTCCACTGCGCGCTACTCCACCGTCTACTATTCAACCACCCCTCCACCATCTACTATTCATCCAGCCCTCCACCATCTACTGTTCATCCAGCCCTCCACACCACGAGGTCCTGTTCAACCATCCCTCCACGGCCACCCCTCCACTGTCTATTGTTCATCCAGCCCTCCACACCTCGGGGTCCTGTTCATCCAGAGGCAACGCCACTGCTCACTGTTCATCCACCCCCTCGCAACACTCACTGTTCATCCAATCGATCGGCTTCAGTTAGCAGCTGTAGCGAAGGAATCGCTCCATCGGGTTTAGTTAACAGCCATCGATTGATCGCTCGGGTTCAGTAACGCGTAGCCTGCAGTTCAATCGCTCAGGTTCAGTTCGAGCCCAACGCCTCGCTCGGGTTCAGTTAGAACCAACGCCTCGCACACACGCGCGTACGTGTACAAGAGAAACGCTCATCGCTCGGCCCCCCGACCTCCCACCGTAACCGGCAACTCCCCGAAATTTTCCTCGCCCTCGCTTCTACCACGGTTTTTTCCGTCATGGACGGCCCAAAGAGTGTCATGCAGTTGCATCTCTGGCCCGCCCAGGACGAAAAGCCCATTTTCTATCATGATTTTTTGTCATAGAAGTAGGAGCCCACCACATCTATGATGATACCGGGTTTTGTCACAATTATCATCATAGAAGTGTCATATGTATGACAGGAAAAAAATTCGTTCAGCCGAAAATGTCACGGATGTGTCTTTTTTTTGTAGTGTGAGAAGACCAAAAGACTAGCTAGGCGCCGGATGCGGCTATTTGCTTTCGCCCCTTTTTCTGTAACCCAATTTGACATCTCTTGGAAAGGATTTGGAGTTTCGTGTGCTTATCAAAAGAAACGGGGGGGACTTTTCTTGACTCATGTTGTTTTCTCGCTTTCTGGCTTCGCGTTTAAAAGCAAGGCTCACGCCTGGTGCGCTCGCGGGGGCTGGGTGTGGTACGCACGCATCAAGCTTGTTTGGGCCAGCCCCGAAGATGCTAAGGCCCCTCTTGGTGTCAGGAATACAGCCACTACCCGCATACCTTGCCATAACCCGGAAGCTGGATCCACACGAGGCGCCCCAGTGCAGGTCAGCAGGCTCCTGAGGAGGCCTAAAACCTCAGGGGAAGACCGTCACTACAGCATCAGGACCCACTCGAGACCTGTAGAACCAAATATAAGTCACAATAATTACCCCACACAAGAACCCACAAGCTTGCTGGGGCACACTTCGGGCCCTACTCCAAAAGCATTTCATCATTCCCTACATCACAAGGCCCCCCTTTAAAAAATGTTCTCACGCCCCACGAGGCTATGTCTGGAGTTTCTTTTAATACAGGTCAAAGTAAAGAAGAAACATGTGCCTAGTTTGTCACGCCCAATATGCGACCCTATCCAGAAGGAACGCGAAGGTCCCACCAAGGATAGACCCGCATATTGAAACGCTTTTGCAAGGTGGATATCATTACATCAACATTACATAATAGATGGGGATACATACATAAGGCATACAATGCCACACGAATACAACCTCATCTTACATAAGAGCAACATCCGACTACGGATGAAACACAAACAGAAGCTCAAACGACATCCACCCTGCTAGCCCAGGCTGCCGACCTGGAACCTATCCCCTGATCGAAGAAGCAGCAGAACAAGAACTCCAAAACAAGCAAACATTGCTCTCGCGTCAAGATCATAGCATAACCTGTACCTGCAACTGATGTTGTAGTAATCTGTGAGCCACGAGGACTCAGCAATCCCATTACCATGGGTATCAAGACTAGCAAAGCTTAATGGGAAAGGAAGGGGGTAAAGTGGTGAGGTTGCAGCAGCGACTAAGCATGATATGGTGGCTAACATACGCAAATACGAGCAAGGAGAGAGCAAACGGAACGGTCGTCAACTAGTAATGATCAAGAAGTGATCCTGAACTCCTGCTTACGTCAAACATAACCCAAAAACCGTGTTCACTTCATGGACTCCGCCGAAAAGAGACCATCACGGCTACACACACGGTTTATGCATTTTGATTTGGATCTGGTGTCAAGTTATCTACAACCGGACATTAACAAATTCCTATCTGCCCATAACCGCGGGCACGGCACTCAAAAGTTTATACCATGCAGGGGTGTCCCAACTTAGCCCATGATAAGCTCTCGTGATCAACAAAGGATATACCTTCTCTGAGGAAGACCCGATCAGTCTCGGAATCCCGGTTTACAAGACATTTCGACAATGGTAAAACAAGTCCAGCAAAGCCGCCCGATGCGCCGACAATCCCGATAGGATCTGCACATATCTCGTTCTCAGGGCAACACCGGATGAGACAGGCTACGAGTAAAACCAGACCTCGAGTTTCCCCGAGGGGGCCCCGCAGGCGGCTCGGTTCGGACCAACACTTAGACAAGCATTGGCCCGGGGGGGGGCTAAAATAAAGATGACCCTTGGGTTAATTACACCCAAGGGAAATGTAGGTGGTGGTGAGGCAAATGGTAAAACCAAGGTTGGGCCTTGCTGGAGGTGTTTTATTCAAAGCGAACTGTCAAGGGGGTCCCATAAATCACCCAACCGCGTTAGGAATGCAAAATCCGGGAACATAACACCGGTATGACGGAAACTGGGGCGGCAAGAGTGGGACAAAACACCAGGCATAAGGCCGAGCCTTCCACCCTTTACCAAATATATAGATGCATTAATTAAATAAGAGATATTGTGATATCCCAACAAAATCCTATCCACCATGGAGTAATCTTCAACTTCACCTGCAACTAACAACGCTATAAGAGGGGCTGAGCAAAGTGGTAACATAGCCAAGCAATGATTTGCTAGGAAGGGTGCAAAAGGTTAGAGGCTGACATGGCAAATTGGGAGGCTTGAAGAGCAAATGATAGGTAGCGCAGCAAATCGATAGAACAAAGCAACTAGCATAACAATGATAGTAGTGAGATCTAGGGTAGCGGTCATCTTGCCTGAAATCCTGCTAGGAAGAAGAACAAGTCCATGAAGAAGATGAAGCCACGAAGACGAACCAAGCGTAGACGAACGAATCCTCACGATCGCAACGAAACAGGAACTATCGAGAAGAAGCACACAACATGGTAAACACACCACACATAGACAAGACATGATGCACAACAAGCATGATGCATGACAAAGCTACATGAAGCTACTCATGGCAATAGACGATGCAAACAAGAGCAACACATCAAAGCAAGTTTAAATGAGGCCGAGAACAACATATAACAATTTCGGTAAGTCCTCATATGCAAATTTCGAAATTGGTCCAGATCTGAATAAACCTTATGTTCAAGTTGTTAAACAGCAATTTGAAATGCACCAAGATGATCTACACGAGATTCTAGTTAAGTTACATATAAAGTTCATTTAATTCGGAGCTACGGTCTAGAAGATATGAGCAAAACAAGTTAAACATGGCATTGACGAAAAAATGCAAACAAACATCAAGCAAAGACACCAAAACAAGGATGCAACATGATAATATGAAACTACATGCAAAATCAAGCAAGTTTCATATAGAGCACACTCAAAACGGAGCAACGGAAACGATTGGCCGGAGGCGGCAGCGTGGACATGACCGGGCGGCGGGAATTTTTTCCGGCGGCGCGAGGGGAGCGGGGCTAGGGTTAGGGGTGGTTTCATCCGTGAAAATGGACGGGGAGGACGTTTTTATAGCTAGAGGGAGCTAGGAGAGTCCAATGGGGTGCGGTTTTCGCCCACACGATCGTGATCGAACGACTGAGAGCATGGAGGGGAGTTTGCTGGGTTTTGGGCCACTTTGGAGGGGTGTTGGGCTGCAACACCAAGAGGGCTTTTACGGTTACCCGGTTAACCGTTGGAGTATCAAACGACCTCCAAATGACACGAAACTTGACAGGCGGTCTACCGGTGCTATACCAAGGCCGCTTGGCAAACCTCGGGCCATTCCAAGAAAGTTTAACACCTGCTCACATCAAGAGACAAAAGGGGAACGCCAGAGGACATAGGAGTGCCGGATTGCAAAATGGACAACGGGGAAAATGCTCGGATGCATGAGACGAACACGTATGCAAAATGAGATGCACATGATGACATGATAAAATGCAACACGCAAGCACATGACATGGCAACAACGGCAGATAACTGGCAGACACCTGGCGCATCGAATCCGGGGCGTTACATAGTTGGATGTACCACCTTCATCATCTCCGTCCGTGCTGTCATGATCATCCTCCTCATCCTTGCCACCTGCACCGTCTCCTTCAACTGCAATCACGGTTGCATCATACTCGGGAGCAAATTCCGCTACCAAAGCATCCACATGATCATCCAACCAGCCGGCCATGTTGTCCTGGATGACCACGGGCATGGGGGCTATCACGGCATCGAAGTTGAAATGAGAATCACGGTTGAGGAGGTGACTGAAGACGCCCGAGAACTCGCGACCAAGAAGACCCCGGCTCCTCTCTTCAACAAGCTCGTGAGCCCTTGCGTCCTGATCCTCCAGGCGGGTCACGGTGTTGCTGAAGAAGTGGAGGTGGCTGGCGTAGTCATCCTCGTGTGGGTGAGGGGCACCCTCATCACAAATAGCAGCCAAGGCTCGGTTGGCTCTGACTCTGAGGTCCTGCAGCATCAAGGCATGCTGACGCTGCATTGTCTGGCGGCGGTTCGCTTCATCCGTTGTCCTCTCCGCGAGAGATGTGACGTCCTCGATCTGCCACTGAAGGGAAGACAGGTCAGCAGGAGCAGAGGCCAAGGCAGACTCGGAGGAGGTCACTTCCTTGGCGGCTCTTTCGCGCAGCTCCGCAGATTCCATCTTTGTCTTCAAGGCGGCGGTCCTGCCCTCAAGCTCGACTTCCAGGAGCTCCAACTTCAGGCGATATTCATCCGCAAGAGCCACGCGAACCCCCGGCACGTTCTGATTGACCTCCTGCTCAACCCTGGCCTCCCGGGCGGCAACGACATCTTCAGCAGTGGCCGCCTGATGCTCCCTCACGTCTACTCGTTCAAGGTCCAGGCTGCGATCCACAGTGTCCAGCGCCAGCTCCTCCTCGCACTTCTCAATTTCCGCCTCGACAGAAAGCACCTCACTTGGTGACACAGCTAGGGCGGCCCTGCACGCTTCAACCTGCCGCTCAAGGGAAACATTTGAGGCCTGGAGTTCCCACTTGTGCTCCTCGGCTGCCCGCGATGACGGTCGGCGGCCCTGGCTTCCTCTTGAACCCACGTGCAAGCTAAGCGATAAATAGCAAGGGATGCCTCGGCGCTAGTGCTTGCTTGCTCATGCTTAAGGCACCCAAGGTTGATGGCAACCTTCAGTTGGTGCCATTCGCACGCCAGGCGGAGATTCTCCATCTCCAGGCGGGTGTCGACTTCAGCATGCTCTCCTCCAAGTCGAAGCAGTGCGCACATCGCCTGGCCAAAAAGCTCATGGCGGACAGAGCTGCACCCACGCGCGGACTCCAGCGCGCAACCAGGTCCTCACTCCACGGCGGGGCCTGACGGAGGGGCGTGGAGTGTCTCACCTACCTCCTGCGGGGGGCTTGGAGGCACGGTCCTGCTGCTTGAAGACGAGGCTGGCGTCGAGGGTGCCTAACCATCGGTGGGGGCTAACGGAGGGGCCCTTGGCACCCCTCCTGCACCCAGACCAGGCCGCAAAGCAAGGATGATGGAAGCTCCACGCTGCGGCCCCCTAGCAGCGCATCAGCCACTTGGATTGTCCCCGTGTATCACACAGGAGTCAGGCACGGGGGGCTTGGAATCAGGAGCGGGCTGCCCCCCCCTGGAAGATGCATCTCCTGAGGTCTCATCGCCGCAGCTGAAGGGATCCTGCGGAGCCTTGGTCCGGGAGAGACGCGACACGCAAGAAGCCACTGGATAAGGTAGTTACTCGTCCACGGCTATGTACTTCCTTTGCTTCAGCGGCCAGTAGGTGTCACTATTGCTGCTCGGAGACCCTTTCCTCTTGCGGAGTGCCTCAAGATTCAGGCGAAGCCGGCCAGGCCTCGAGGAGCGATCCTCAACAGCTCGAGTGCTCAGAAGGGCTCCTTGGGTGGCAGCCTTAGGAGCGCCAGGAGGCACCTGCCCTTCAGCCACCGCCTCGGGACCGCTCGCCCGAGCCTCGGTGGCGCTCGCCTCAAGGGCACCGGGTCGCGCCAGACCCCCAGTGGCCCCTTCCGGGCCCCTCACCAGGTCCTCAGGAGCATCGGCCTCTTGGGCAACCAGCGGCGCCTGACCCCCGGAGGTCGTCCTGGTGGTACCCGGTGGCATGCGCCCCTCTCATCCACACTCGGGGCACACGCCACGGGGTCGAGAAGCAAGGGAGCCACGAGGATGGGATTCTCGCGAGGCCCTTCGAGCCCGGCCGGGCACAACCCCCACTCATCGAAGTGGGGCATATAGTTCACGAACTCCGCCTTGTTCAAGCACTGGTAAAAGAGGCAACCCTCCCTTGGAAGCGCATCAGGCTCTGGGTTGCCCTTCAGAAGCCCGAGCACCATGCACAACATCTTGGAAGGAAGCGCACGCACTTGGAGCCTCATGGGGACCTTGGCACCGGTGAAGGCCCACATTGGGCGGGAATGGCGCTGGAGCGGGTGATGCACCACTGGATGAATTCCCGCAACACCATCGGCACCGTCACCCTGAGCTTCTTCAGCCTGGCCAATCGAGTCTAGACACGGGCAAGCCAATGGTTGACGAGCTTCACGTTGTAACATCCCAAATTTTCAATTTGGAATGTTATACATTAGATCATCATTGCATATCATTTTTATTGCATTTTGGCTTGATCCTAGAAATTCTACGCAACTCAAGGACCCACGGAGAGAGTTGGGGATTTCGTTATTTTCATATTTGAGTTTTCTCAAACTTTGAAAAGAGGATCATTTGATTTTAATTATTTTCTCTTCGAATATTTCTTTTATAAAACTAAAAGAGAGGGGATAAAATGACTTCCCCAAAATAAATAAATATTGGAGAATTAATGTTAAAATCAAATAAGAATTTTATTCAGAGTTTTATCGCTATTTTATTTGAATTATGAAAAATATGCGTTTTCCAAAATTGCATTAGAGGCCCAAATAAATGTTCACTTTGTTTGCTATATTTTTAGAGGACGGGGAAAATTTATTTCAGGATTTTTGGAGTCCGTTTAGTATTTCTTTTATTTGTTTTCTGCGCGCGGAATTATTTTTCTAAAAAAAGAAGTTACCGACCTAACGGGTCGTGTCTGACCCGGACACTCCAGCCCGGCCGGCCTTATAAGCCGAAGGCCCGACCCCGACCAAACCCTAGCCGCCAGCCCCCGACCCGCCGCCACTGCCAACCTCCGACGCCAGCCGTCGCCGCCGCCGCTGCGAGTTCCGCCGCCGCCGCCTCCCGCCCGCATCGCCGGAGCCCCGCGCCGCCGACCCCCGCCGCCACCCGACCCCGCTGCCGCCTCCCGCCGCTGCCGGCCATCACCAGAGCCACCGCCGTCCCGCCGCCCGCCGACCCCGCCGACGAGGTAGTTCGCCGGATTCGGCGCCGGTTTTCTCCGGAAAACCATATGGTTTTTTTAGAAACCGTGGTTGATTTTTTTATATATCGGTTTTTTTCTGGTTTAGTTATTTAGTGAACGCCCATCCGTTTGTTAGTTTCAGCGAAAGATTTTCACCCGTTAGCCACAGACAGCGAACGTTTGTTCGTTAGCCTGTTCGTCAGTTTTTCTATTTCCAGGGTTTTTCCGCGATTATTTTCGATCGTGATTTCTGCCCTGATTTTCGTTTTAGTTTATCTTTTCGCTCGTTTATCGTAATTACGCGATTCAAGCGCCTAGAGTTTTGTCTCGAAGCCCTCTTTATGTTTAATCAACTTAAACAACTTTTTTCTACTGTAAATTTTGACTTAAGTCCAGATTAGTAAACGGAGCTTGTTTCTCTCGCAGTTTGAGTTTCGCTGCTTCGTTTGTTTTGATTATTTTTGCAAACCGGAGTTCTTAAGTTGAACTTTCTGGTTAGATCTATTATTTGAGTTTTACCCGTGCTTCTAGTTGAGTGCTTATTGTATGCTTGTTTGTTTGCGATAGAGTACCCGGAGTGCGAAGCGTGCTACTACGAGTCTCTAGGTTTCACGCATCATCAGCAAGGCAAGTAACACTTTGATCATACCTCTTTACTACCCAGTTTTATTGCATTAGATCAATCCCCAAACAATTGCATGGTTAGGATCTGATTAACATGTGGGTTTTTGGAAGTAGATGAGGTAGTACCTATTGTCCTGTTTATTATCAAACCTTTGGGAGTTACTTCTACGTTGCTTATATTGCTATGCTATGCTTGTAGACGTGGATTGGGTGAGTGTATCCATGACTGTCGGATATCGGGTTTCAGCGAAACCCTTAAGATTCGAACTCTAGGGTGTGCATGAAGATCTTCTCCCTACCGATACACGCCCCAAAACCTCACCGCGAATCTAAGCTAGCACGATGATCAACACAAGAGACACAAGATTTATACAGGTTCGGGCCACCGTTGTGGTGTAATAACCTACTCCTGTGTGTGGTGTGGTGGATTTCCTCTTGGGATGATGATGAATAGTAAAGAGGAAGAACAGCCTCGCGAGGAGAAGTGTTCTTGTGGTGGTGGTGTTCTACTTGGGAAGGATTCGATCCGGCTCCAGATGAGATTCTAGCTGCCTGCTACTGTGGTGGCTAGCCCTATATATAGAGGCCGTGGTCCTCTTCTCAAATATTGAGCGGGAAGGGAGCCAACAACGACCATTTTGAAAGGGGGCAACTAGTACAAGCTATCCTGACTAAAGTTGGTCTTTGACTGCCGAAGGCATTTGTGATGACGCCGTCTTGGGCTCCATGGTGACCTCCGTCCTGCTGCTTTGCTGGTCTTGGTCTCGTTGCACCGATATGGAAACCTTTGCTTGATGCCTAGGTACTCCGCGCCTGCGCTTGCCCCCTTTGCACCAAAGAGGAAACAAGGACACTGCGCAGGCTGGCGCCCGCCTGGTCTTGATCGTCATGGCTTGCGTCATGAGCACCTCGCGAGGTACCCCTTGCCTTGATCTCTCCGCCATCTCGCGAGCCTTCCTGGTAATGCCGCCCCTGAGGAGGCCTCGTGTCGTCCGCCCCGCGAGGCTTGGCCCCTCGTGAGGGTCTTGAACTTGGGTTGACGAAGATGGGTCATACTGGGCCACTGCTGAGCCACGCCGCAGGCCGCAGGCACGCAAGTCTGGGGACCCCCATTCCCAGAACGCCGAAAGTAGCCCCCGGGCCCAAGGCGCGCTTGGACTTGGCTTAGCAGCGAAGCCAAAGGGCAAGTGTGGAGCGCTGCGGGCCCCAACAGCCTGCGGCCTTGGTTAACGCGTGGCGACTGATTGGACGTGGGCGTCTCCACTTCCCCACGCTCCCCCAATATCCGCCTGGCTAGGCGGCCACGAAGCTTTACACATTTATTTCCTCTTTGCTGCCCGCGTGCTTCCTGTCCCCCTTTCTTCCTCAAACCTCTGTTTCTGCTTCCAATCTGACTTGAGCTCGGCCCCCTCCATCACCATGGCACCAACTAACAAAGAGAAAGGGAAGAAGCCCGCGCCCTCATCCAGCTCACCTCCGGCAATCGAGCCCGCTGTCGGCCAGTCGCTCGTGCTCAATCTGGAAGCCTTGGACAAGGTGCGCTCCACACTCGCCTCCAGCTTCAACGAGTGCGGAAAGACGATGGCTTGGCCTGCGTCCCATGCCTCCGTCGACAGGATCGTCATGGAGGTCCGATTCTTCGTCGACGCCCTGTGGGCTAGCCTGGTTCCTCCTTTCTATGCCTTTTTCAATGCGGTGCTTTCCCACTATCAGATCCATATGATGCATCTTGATCCTCAATCCGTTACCCTTCTTGCTATCTTTGCCTTTGTCTGCGAGGCCATGGTGGGCATTGCTCCTTCCATTGCCCTCATGCGCCACTTCTTCTCCTTGCGGCTGACTGGCCCCTTGCAGTGCTCGTGGTGCGTGAGCTTCCAGGCCGTGGCAGAGACGACTGACTTGGGGATTGATTTTGGCCTTCCACCTTCCGCGAGCGGGTTCCGGACGCGGTGGCTGTATGTGGATGTTAGAGTGCCCAGCCCCCTGCTCTCGCATCCGACATTGTCTGCTATCCCCAATCCAGGCTGGGGCCACGAGACGCTCATGACCCCCCGGCTCTCCTTTGTTTGGCACCGGCTAGAGAGGTTGAGAGAGATCGGCGTGACTGCATCCCGGGTGGTGAAGGAGTTCCTCCAGTGTCGCATTTCTCCTCTCCAGCGTCACTCCCGACCGATGTGGGCCCTGACCGGGTACAAGGACTGCATGAGGCTCCAGGAGACGGAGCTGGTGCCCTAAACACTGAAGAAGGTTCTCGAGGTCTTGACTGGTGACCCCTCGCCGGGCAATATCCGCCACGGGGGCAGCCTCCTGTATCTCTGCTCGGGCGGGGCTGAGTTCACGAGGTAGAAGCCTTACTTCAACGAATGGGGGTTGCGCCCGGCTGGCCTTGTGGGGCCTCGCGAGAATCCCGTTGCCGTGGCTCCCTTCCCCGTCGCCAATACCGATCTTGCCCTAGGAGCGGGTGCAGGGAGGCACACATCGCTTGAAGCTGGAGGCTCTGGTGTCGTGGTGCTGACATCGCACGGGGATCCCGAGGCATCATCCTCTAGAGCTTGTGAAGCCCGCCCTGAGGCGGTGGTCGATGGGGGGACGCGACCCATGACTCCCGAGGCCGGAGCCCCCGAGGCCTCGGCAGGTCATCAGGAAGTGGTGCTTGATCACTCCTCCCATCTTGGCAGCCCTGAGGTTGGCTGCCTGAGTGCTTCTTCATCCGCGCCGTGCGCTAGCCCTCACATTGAGCGCCTGGATCGGTTCCGCATGGACTTCGACACCCTCCGCAAGAGGAAGGAGTCTTCGAGTGGTGGTGGGCGCCCCTTCCGACCGTTGAAGCATAGGAAGTACTTCACCACAGATGAGTAAGTACCTCATTCTTGTAATTCCTCAACCGCTGCTCCATTTCCTGACTGTGCCCCTTCAGGATCCCTCCTGCCAAGCCTACGGAGTCTGCCAAGAAGCAACTTCATCCGCCCTCGCCTTCCTCGCTGGCCTTGAGCGTTCCGAACTTGCGTGCTGCCCCTGACGCGAGTTCGGCCGGAGAAGTAAGCTGGCCCGCAGGGTGCCTTGAGCCTATGCCCTTGCCTCCTTTCCTTTGCGGCTTTGCCCGGGGCGTGGCCAGGCTGCCCAGGGCTCCTACTGTGATCGTGGACGGCGAATGGTTGAAATCGGTCCTTGGCTCTTCTTCTGGGGATGGATCTGCGCCGGCCAGGGTCCCTTGCGGAGCCCGTCCAGCGATCGTGGGGGCGCCAGCCCCTAGCCCCCTGCCGAGAGGGGGCATACCGCTTCTGGGCCTGCCGCCAACGTCAGCAGCGAAGGACAATATCGACGACGTGCTCAGGCAAGCGCGGGAGCGCAGCGTTGTTCGCCAAGACTTCCTCCAGAAGGCAATGGCCGCGATGGGCCAACTTGGTGGAGAGCTCGCGGACGTGGACGCGTGTCTTGAAGCTGAAGGCCTGCGGCTGGTTGAGGAGCGGCGCAAGCTGAAGGTGACAGTCAACCTTGTGTGTCATCAGCGGGAGCTTGACAACGTGAAGGCCAAAGCATCCCTTGCAGCCTCGCGAAAGGCCTGCTCCCAAGCTATTGAGGAGGCTCAGGAAGAAAACCAATGACGCGAGGTCGCGGAGTAGTGTGCGTGGGAGCTCCAAGCCTGGATCGCTTCCCTAGAGCAGCAGGTGGAGCTATGTCAGGCCGCCCTTGTATCGCTGAAGGGGACACCTGTCAAGGAGGAAGAGCGCGAGAGGCACGAGGAAGTGCTGACGCTGGAGGCCGCCGAGCGCAATCTTGACCTTGAGCGGTTGGAGACGAGGGAGCGCCAGGTTACCCAGGCGGAGGACGAGGTTGGCGCGTGCGAGGCTCGAATCCAGGAGGAGGTCAACCGTTGCATGGCAGAAGCCTGCGCAGATCTTGAGCGCAGGAACCAGAAGCTGGAGCTGATTGAAGCCAAGGCTGAGGGCAGAACTGTCGCTCTCAGGTCCAAGCTGACTGAAACGGGGCAACACGCGGATTCCACCACAGCTGCCCTGGTCTTGGTGCAGACTGAGTTGGCCTCCACCCGCGCCGAGCTGCTTCTTCTTCAACAGCGGGTCGACGGCGCCGAATCCGTTGCGCGGCAGAATAGAGAAGAAATTCTCCAAACGCTGGAGCACATGCATGGCCCCATGCTCCAAGAACTCAGGGACAGGGCCAACACGGCCCTAGGCAATATTTGCGATGTGAACGCTCCGCACCCTCATGTGACCAACTATGCCGGCCATCTCCAGTTCTTCACTGACGTGGTGACGCATCTGGAGAATCACTCCGAAAGAGCTCACCAGCGTATTGAGAAGAGGGGTCGCAGCTTGCTCGGTCGCGCATTCTCCCGCGTATTCAGCCATCTTCAGGACAGGGACCCCCACTTCAACTTCGACGTCGTGATTGCCCCAGTGCCCGGGGCCATTCGAGGCGACCTAGCGCGGTGCATAGAGGACAATGTGGATGCACTTGTTAGGGCCTTCGCTTCTGACGATGACGGGGTAATAGTCGCCATAGATGAAGGTGACGTGGTGAATGACGGTGAAGATGGCGCCAATGACGGCGATGGTGATGCAAGTGACAGCGACAGTGGCGCCAGCGATACCTCCGGAGGCGACCAAGAGGATGCAGTGAGCGATATGTCTGACTGGTCCTGTGTCTCCCTGCTGTTTTATCCTGCACACAAAAAGCTCGGGCGCAGCCCTGAAGGTTGTAAGAGCATTTTGGGAGGGGAAGCCCCTCATGTAAAAAGATTGTTGTCAACATGCCTTTAGGGGTGACGCTGAATGTGCGCCTGCATGTCATTACGGGCCCCGTGATGAGTTAGTTGCTGTGGTTTACCTTTAGCCCGGACAAGCCTTGAGTAGGCTTGCGGGGCCGTGATTCTCCGAGGGTCCTTTGGGGGATCCACTAACCATGTGGTGAGAGCCTCGCGAGAGCGAGTGCTAGCCGCGGGACGGCATGTGCGCGTGCGCTTGGCCTAGCCCCACCCGCGAGTGGCTCACGAGGGGGAGGCAGCTAGTGCAAACTCTAGACTAGGGCAGAAACCAGAACGCAAGAGAACACACAAACGAAACAAGACACACCTCCCCGCATACGCAAACACAAATCCAATTTCAACTTAAATCCGAAGCAAGGAAGCTTGACGACAAAAAAGGAGGCAAAAAGCAAAAGGCCGCGTCCGGCACCTAGTCTAGTCTTTAACGTCTTCTCACCAGCGCGGAGCTAAGTGCTGCCACTGGGTGTGGGAGGGACCCCCCGAGGCCCGAGGGCGGCTCTCCGGAGACTCCGGGGTGTGTACAGCACCAACTCATTATTACGTGAGAGTGTCACGGGCGGCGAGCTTCATAGGCACTGGGCCTTCTTCACAGGTACCGGCCTTGCTTCATATTGCCAGACGAGGGCCCCGCCTTGCGCCACCCTCGACCGCCACTGACAGTGACCAGAAACCAAGGATGACGCCAATGGGATAAAGGGGACACCAGCGGTTCCCCCCACGACCACGGGTCCTCTGCCGGGGGCAGGCTTTGCAGCACCTCCCCAGCAGAGGGCCTACCTCTGGGAAACACCTTGCTCCATGCATCGCGGGGAGAGGCCAGGCTCCTGGCCCCTCTCCTGCAGCCCCCAATGCATCCCTCCTGGTAGAAGGGAGGCTGCCGAGCTGGGGCAGCCTTCTGCTGCAGTCACCTAAACTTCCTGCGACCCAGGGTTAGCATAAGCCTGCTCCTTAGGAATTTGCGGTACCCGATAGCTGCGGCCGCCAGCGCGGTTGGTGAGGCTTCCTTGAGGCTCCTGAAAAGGCTCGG
Source organism: Triticum aestivum (assembly GCF_018294505.1). Lineage (NCBI taxonomy): Eukaryota > Viridiplantae > Streptophyta > Magnoliopsida > Poales > Poaceae > Triticum > Triticum aestivum. Next base: position 441,286,103 of record NC_057804.1, on the reverse strand, counting down.
CTTCTGGCGTCTCTTCCTCCCAACCTGGCCCGAGAAACGAGCCATGATCGTCTTCCAGTGCGTATTCCCAATCCACCATGTGGGGTACGTAAGCCTCCAAGGTCGCCGCCCCGAAGACTTCGCCGTAGTGCCCCACGCTCCATGCGGCTTGGCTCGAAGCGCCGTCTTCGGGGTGATAGGGCGGCGGCCCACCCGGCTATAGGCGGCGATGCGCACGCCCTCGCTCACTGGAGGTGGTGCTGGTGCAGCTTGATGCCCGGCGCTGATGGTTGAGCTGGGGTTGATGAAGCCTTGGGGCACGCCTGAGGGCGCGCGGGCGCGGATGGGCCTGCCGCATGATCCGCCTGGGGCCTGGGGTGGAAGCTGGATGTAGAAGGCAGGCGCCCCCGAAGCTGCGGCATCCAGGAGCTCGACAACGCGCTCTAAGAGCACGTCTCTGCCGCTCTCCTGCAACCTGCACCGCAGCAGCTCCCGAGCCACCGTGAGCGCGGCCCTCATGTTCGCTTGTTCCTGCCGGGTGTGCGGCACCGTGGCTGCAGCGTGGTTTGAGGCCCTTGCTGCTGATCGCACCTACCGTGGAGTGAGGGCAGGTGGCGCTTGACCATGTCGCCCGCGCCCCGCAGTGTTTTGTGGAGCGCGGGCTGCCTGAGGCAGGAGGGGTTGAGGTCACCTTGGGCAGGCGGCGTAGCATTGGCAGGCCATGCCGCCTAGTGGTCAGCGTTGGTCGTCGAGTCGCTCGACATGGATGCGATGAAGCAGCGGAACGTAGATCGGCGGAAAGAGGATTTCGGCACAATCCTACCTGGCGCGCCAAATGTCGCATATCGGGTTCCGGCAAAACCCTTAAGGTTCGAACTCTGGGGTGTGCACGAAGATCTTATCCCTACCGATACACGCCCCAAAACCTCGCCGCAAATCTAAGCTAGCATGATGATGAAGACAAGAGACACAAGATTTATACAGGTTTGGGCCACCGTTGTGGTGTAATACCCTACTCCCCTGTGTGGTGTGGTGGATTGCCTCTTGGGATGATGATGAACAGTATAGAGGAAGAACAGCCTCACGAGGAGAAGTGTTGTTGTGGTGGTGGAGTTCTACTTGGGAAGGATTCAATCCGGCTCCAGATGAGATTCTAGCTACCCGCTACTATCGTGGCTAGCCCTATATATAGAGGCCCTGGTCCTCTTCCCAAATATTGAGCGGGAAGGGAGCCAACAACGGCCATTTTGAAAGGGGACAGCTAGTACAAGCTATCCTGACTAAAGGTGGCCTTCAACTGCCAAAGGCACTGGTGATGACGCCATCTTGGGCTCCACGGTGACCTCCTTCCAGCCGCTCTACTGGTCATGGTCTCGTTGCACCTATATGGAAACCTTTGTTGATGCCTCGGTACACCGCGCCTGCCCTTGCCCCCTTTGCACCAAAGAGGAAACAAGGACACTGCGCAGGTTGGCGCCCACCTGGCGCCCGCCTGGTCTTGATCGTCATGGCTTGCGTCATGAGCACCTCGCGAGGTACCCCTTGCCTTGATCTCTCCGCCTCCTCGCGAGCCTGCCTGGTGAGGCCGCCCCTGAGGAGGCCTTGTGTCGTCCGCCCCATGAGGCTTGGCCCCTCGCGAGGGTCTTGAACTTGGGTTGATGAAGACAAGACGTACTGGGCCACTGCTGAGCCACGCCGCAGGCCGCAGGCAGGCAAGTCTGGGAACCCCCGCTCCCAGAATGGCAACAATGACATATGTGAGTATTGTTATTTAACGGTTAACTTAAGGTGGCTACTTTAATACACATCTGGCTGGATTGAGGCACCTGGGGAACCCAGTGTTGCCTATTTTTTGGAAATCCTAGGGTTACCGTGTGATTATCCTATGGACTGCCACCCAGGATCAAAGGTATCATAAGATTATTCATGCTAGAAACTTCTATGTGCAGCCACAAGCTATTATGGGCTCTAGCATAGTTTAGTAAGTTGCAAGACCCCTTTCAGTGGTGGGCTAGTAGATGTAGGGGAAAGTAGGTGAAACTATGCAACCAGAGTAAAAAGTTATTGTTTCAGAAAGACTGTGTCTCGGTTCTCCGACCATGGATGTATTCGAGTCTTGTTGGGAAAAGTTCGCAAACCTCTCCAGAGTGTATAAACTAATCATGGTTAGCCATGTCCCCGATTATGGACATCTTGAGTATCTAGTTCTTGGATTATCATGTTGATCTCATCACTCTTAATATAATTGGATTGGGTTTAATGATGATGCTTAATTGGGATTGAGTTGGATTAACCTTCTCAATGTTTAACAACCACCATGATAGTTAAATAAAATTTATTCCTTTGTTGTAGGGGAAAATTGGCTTTATGAAAAACTATAACCATAGAGATTTCCACCGGCCATATATGCATGTAGTGATAGCAATTATTCTGTTCATTACTCTCTTGTGTTACACTGCCAGCATATTTCATGTGCTGACCCGTTTCGGGCTGCAACATTCATGTTGCAGACTTTTCAGACGACGAGTAAGGTGCCTTAGGTCGTGATCTTTCACTCAGTGATGCCGTTGGAGTTGATGGACTCACTTTATCTTCCAAGTCTTCTGCTGTTATCGATTTTAGATGGCTTTAAGCCTTATTTATTGTAATAAGTTCTCTTTTGAGACATTCATGTAAATAGTGTGTGATTGCTACTTTGTTATAAATCCTTCAAGTATTGTGCGTGCCAGCATTACCGATCCAAGGATGACACTGATGCACAAAGATCAGACTGTTTGAGGTCTGGTCGTTACAAGATGGTATCAGAGCACACGCTGACTATAGGACACGACCACTAAGCTAAAGCCCTAGATCACTACTCTCTTCTCATTTCTGACTCCTCTCCCTTTTATACTCTTTAGGATGGAGGATGCAAGGAACAAGTTCACGCAACCGGATGAACATCGGAATACCAAGCTTCACCAGGACCTACATCGCCACTTTACCAGAAGAGGAGCATTGGATGATCCAAGTTCAAGTTCCAGGAAGGACATTCATGCCAGTCACTGAGCCCATAGAGTTTTCCTTTGATGCACGAACCCGGAGTCTAGGAAAGAGCATGGCAGCCCACATCACCATGGGACACATTGGAGAAGTTTACCACAAGGATCTCAAGGATACTATCTACCAGATTTGTGGGCGCCGAGATGAGAAATGGGAGATGATCAGCACCAGGAAGGATAGATCCATTGCAGCTTTCATCCAGGAGTTAAACCAGCACATTCGTCGCCAGGAGAACCAAATGTGCGCATGCATGATAGATCTGAAGAAGGCAATGACCAGGATCATGGAGCTGGAGGAAGAACTCAAGTCTACACGTGATGAATATGAGGAGGAAATGACGATACTCCTGGAGAAGAATGACGATCTGACGAAGAAGTTAGGAATATTCATGGGAGACCCCGCGCCAGGAGGAGAAGACGACGATTCCACTTGTCCTGAGAACTACATCATCATCGACGACACCGACTCGGACCCTGATGATAGCGATGATGACTATGTTGATGAAGCTGGAGCAGATATCATGGAGTCTTCAACCGATCAATTTTTCTAGTCGACCACCATATCAGTAGTAGTATACCCCCATGTACATAGTATAGTCTGAGCACTTTTGTAACGATAGTTAGACCGTTGTATGCCCTTGTTTGAATTGATTGAAGTGATATGATTGTGTTTGTCTCATGTGCATATGGGTAGTGTTTTCCCTCTGGACCTCATTCTATTCTATTTTCTCATCTTTCCCTAAACGCATCAGATGCCTCTGAGACGTGACAATGGATTTGCTTTCCCGCCGGAGCTCACACAGTTGATCCAGCAGCAGAATGCATTGATGTAGATACTAGTCCAGAATCAGAATCAGGGTAACCACAACAACAACAACAACAACAACAACCCACCACCACCACCTGTTGATCACTTAGCCCGTTTCTTAAGGCTGAATCTACCGGTGTTCTCTAGTAGCACCGAGCCGATTGTTGCAGATGATTGGCTCCGCAAGATTGGAAGGGAGTTGACCACTACAGGATGCACAGATGCGGAGAGAGTGCATTTTGCCGCACATCGGCTTGATGGACCCGCAGCATCATGGTGGGAGATTTCACAACCACTTACCCGTCAACACTATCACATGGGACCAGTTTCAACAGGCTTTTCGTACTGCCCATGTTTCAGCAGGATCTATGGCCATGAAGAAGCGTGAGTTTCGCAACTTACGCCAAGGAGGGCGTACAGTGGGCCAATATGTGGATGCTTTTAGTAAGTTAGCATGTTATGCCCCAGATGACGTTGCTATGGATGCAGCTAAGCAGGAGAAGTTTCTGGAGGGACTGAATGATGGGCTGAGCATGTAGTTGATGGTGGCAACCTTCAACAACTACCAGGAGTTGGTAGATAGAGCTCTCATGATTGAAGGTAAGCAGCAGCAGATTGACAACCGCAAGAGGAAGTATGGACAAGGGAAGTACAATTTTGGAGCTCAGCAGAGGCCTCATTTTACCCCGAACTCGGGAGGCCCCTTCAACATAACCATGTAGGTCACAATCACAATGGAGGGAGTTCGCACAACCATAGTGGCCCCAAGAATGGGAATGGTAATGGAGGAAGAAACGGACAGAACCGTTCCAACCCAGCAACGCCCGCCAAGAAGGATCTAAGTCAGATTACTTGCTACAAGTGCCAGAAGACTGGACATTATGCCAATGAATGTCCTGAAGCTAATAATAGAAATGGCAATGGAAGCTCTTGGAAGAAGCCCAACCCTTTCAACAGGGGACAAGTGAACCACGTTAACGTGGAGGAGGTTGAAGCACAGCCAGATGCAGTAATAGGTAAGTTTTTGGTTAAGTCATTTACTGCAGTCGTTCTTTTTTATACTGGTGCATCGCATTCATACATATCAAGGGGATTTGTGGATAAGTATAAGTTGCCCACCAAAGTTCTTAGAACACCTATGTTAGTAAGCTCGCCAGGAGCAGAGCATATGGCAAGCCAAGGATGTTTTCAGATGCCATTGACCATAGGTAGGCATGTTTTCCCCTCAGACCTGATAATTTTGGAGTCGCAAGGTTTGGATGTGATTTTGGGTATAGATTGGCTATCTATGTATGGAGGAAACATCGATTGCGCTAGTAATTCGATTATGCTCACCACCCCAGAGGGAAGAAGGATTAAGTATGTATCCCTACATGTGCCGAAGAGGACTCAAGTGAGTTTCTTATCAGGAGTTGTACAGGAGGAAGTACCAGTGGTGAAGGATTTCCCTGATGTATTTCCAGAAGAGTTGCCAAGCATGCCACCAGATAGAGACATTGAGTTTTTGATTGAGCTTTTGCCAGGCACATGGCCGATATCTAAGAGACTGTATAGGATGCCCGCAAAGGATTTGGAGGAAATCAAGAAGAAGATTAAGGAGTTACTGGATAAAGGCTATATTCGCCCAAGTTCGTCACCTTGGGGATCACCAGTGCTTCTAGTGGAGAAGAAGGATGGATCATTGAGGATTGTTGTTGATTATCGTGGATTGAATGAAGTCACAATCAAGAATAACTACCCCACTGCCGATGATCAATGATTTGTTTGACCAGTTGCAAGGAGCTAAAGTATTTTCCAAGATCGATCTGTGATCAGGATACCACCAGCTGAAGATTCGAGAGCAGGATATACCTAAGACAACTTTTACCATGAGGTACGGGATATGTGAGTATACCGTTATGTCATTTGGTCTGACTAACGCACCTGCCTATTTCATGAACATGATGAACAAGGTGTTTATGGAGTTTTTGGATAAGTTTGTCGTGGTGTTCATTGATGACATATTAGTCTACTCGAGGAATGAAGAGGAGCATAAGGAGCATTTGTGTTTGGTACTTGGGAAGCTCAGAGAACATCAGGTATATGCCAAGTTCAGCAAGTGTGAGTTTTGGTTGAAGGAAGTTGGATTCCTCGGACATGTTATATGCGGAGAAGGAATAGCAGTAGACCCCACCAAAGTTGTCATTGTGACAAATTGGGAAGCACCCACGTCAGTTGGAGAGATCCGGAGTTTTCTTGGGCTCGCGGGATACTACCGGAGGTTCATTGAGAATTTCTCTAAGATTGCAAAGCCCATGACAGAGTTGTTGAAGAAGGACACCAAGTTCAAATGGACTGAGGAATGTGAGGCCAGTTTTGAGGAGTTGAAGAAACGCTTGGTTACAGCACCAGTGTTGATTCTGCCAGATCAACGCAAGGATTATCAAGTGTATTGCGATGCTTCTCGACGAGGACTTGGAGCAGTGCTTATGCAGGAGGGAAGAGTTGTTTCGTATGCCTCACGATAGCTTAAGCCCCATGAGTTGAATTATTCTACACACGATTTGGAGTTAGCAGCCGTAGTGCATGCGTTGAAGACATGGAGACATTTTCTCATCGGAAACCATTGTGAGGTGTACACGGATCACAAAAGAGTTTGAAGTATATCTTCACGCAGAAGGAGTTGAATCTCAGGCAGTGGAGATGGTAGGAGCTCATCAAGGATTATGACATGAGATTGCATTATCATCCCGGAAAGGCTAACATAGTAGCTGATGCATTGATTCGCAAGAGCCATGTCAATACACTCATGACCGGAGAGTTACCCCAGGAGTTAGCAGAGGATCTTCGTGAACTATGTTTGGAAATAGTTCCGAGAGGCTATGTAGCCGCATAAGAGATCCAGTCTACTTTGATGGAGAAGATCAGAGAAGCTCAGGAGACGGACAAGGAGATTGCCGAGATAAAGGAAAGAATGAGCAAAGTAAAAGCTAAGGGATTTCATGAGGATGAGCATGATACCTTATGGTTTGAGGACCGCGTATATGTGCCTAATGATTCGGAGATCAGGAAGTCGATTCTGCAAGAGGCCGATGATTCACCATATTCGATTCACCCAGGAAATTCCAATATGTATCTGGATTTGAAGGATAGTTTCTGGTGGACCGGAATGAAGAAGGGTATTGCGGAGTATGTAGCAGTTTGTGATGTATGTCAGAGAGTAAGGCAGAGCATCAGAAGCCAGCCGGATTGCTACAGCCATTGCCGATACCCGAATGGAAGTGGGATAAGCTAGGCATGGATTTTATCACGGGATTGCCCAGTACTCGTTCAGGCTATGACTCGATATGGGTTGTAGTCGATCGGTTGACGAAAGTAGCTCATTTCATCACAGTGAAGACCACTTACACCAGTGCTAAGTTGGCAAAGATATACATGACCAGGATCGTATGTCTGCATGGAATTTCGAGGACCATTGTATCAGATAGATGAACCCAGTTTACTTCAAAGTTCTGGAACCAGTTCCACGAAACTTTGGGTACCAGGCTAGAATTCAGTACAGCCTTTCATCCACAGACAGATGGATAGACCGAAAGAGTCAATCAGATTCTGGAGGACATGTTGAGAGCTTGTGCGCTAGATTATGGATCTAGTTGGGACGACAATTTTCCATATGCAGAGTTCTCTTACAACAATAGCTATCAAGCCAATTTGAAGATGGCCCTTTCCGTAGCTTTGTATGGAAGGAGGTGCAGGACACCACTGTTGTGGGATGAAGTTGGAGACCATCAATTGTTTGGACTAGATTTGATTAAAGAGTCTGAAGAGAAGGTTAAGATGATTCACGATAGACTGAAGGTAGCCCAATCCAGGCAGAAGAGCTATGCAGATTCTAAACGCAAGGAGAAAGTTTACAAAGTCGGAGACAGAGTTTATCTTCATGTGTCCCCACTTCGAGGAGTTAAGTGTTTTGGAGTTAAGGGAAAGTTAGCACCACGTTTTGTGGGACCCTACAAAGTTTTGGAACGTATGGGAGAGGTTGCTTACAAGTTGGAGTTGCCCGAAAGATTGTGAGTTCACGATGTGTTCCACGTTTCCTAGTTTAAGAAGTGCCACACAAAGATGGCCGATATCCCTCTAAGAGATACAGTGCCACTGGAAGCGATTCAGTTGGGTAGTGATTTGACCTACGAGGAGAAACGCGTGAAGATTCTCGAATTTGCCAGCCGAGTCACCCGTAGCAACGTTATCAAGTTCTGCAAAGTTCAGTGGAGCCACCATACTGAAGATGAAGCCACCTGGGAGCGAGAGGAAGACCTACGGAAGGACCACCCTCACCTATTTTCTAGCCAACCCGAATCTCGAGGGCGAGATTCATCTTAAGGGGGGTAGGTTTGTAACATCCGAAATTTTCAATTTGGAATGTTATACATTAGATCATCATTGCATATCATATTTTATTGCATTTTGGCTTGATCCTAGAAATACTACGCAACTCAAGGACCCACACAGAGAGTTGGGGATTTCGTTATTTTCATATTTGAGTTTTCTCAAACTTTGAAAAGAGGATCATTTGATTTTAATTATTTTCTCTTTGAATATTTCTTTTACAAAAATAAAAGAGAGGGGATAAAATGACTTCCCCAAAATAAAGAAATATTGGAGATTTAATATAAAAATCAAATAAGAATTTTATTCGGATTTTCATCGCTATTTTATTTGAATTAGGAAAAATATGCGTTTTTCAAGATTGCATTAGAGGCCCAAATAAAAGTTCACTTTGTCCGCTATATTTTTAGAGGACGGGGAAAATTTATTTCAGGATTTTTGGAGTCTGTTTAGTATTTATTTTATTTGTTTTTTTGTGCGCGGATTTTTTTTAAAAGATGTTACCGACCTAACGGGTCGTGTCCGACCCGGACACTCCAGCCCGGCCGGCCTTATAAGACAAAGGCCCGACCCTGGCCAGACCTTAGCCGCCAGCCCCTAACCCACCGCCACTGCTAGCCTCCGCCGCCGCTGCCGCCAGCCGTCGCCGCCGCCACCGCGAGTTCCACCGCCGCCGCCTCCCGCCCGCGTTGCCGGAGCCCCGCGCCGCCGATCCCCGCCAACACCCAACCCCGCCGCTGCCGGCGGCCATCACCGGAGCTGCCCGTCCCGCCGCCCACTGACCCCGCCGACGAGGTAGTTCGCCGGATCCGCCGCCGGTTTTCTCCAGAAAACTGTACGGTTTTTTAGAAACCACGGTTGATTTTTTTGATAGATCGGTTTTTTCTGGTTTAGTTATTTAGCAAATGCCCGTTCGTTCGTTCGTTTCAATGAATGATTTTCACCCGTTAGCCACAGACAGTGAACGTTCGTTCGTTAGCCTATTCGTCAATTTTTCTTTTTCCAGGATTTTCCCGCGATTATTTTCGATCGCGATTTCTGTCCTGATTTTCGTTTTAGTTTATCATTTCGCTCGTTTATTGGAATCAGGCACTTCAAGCGCATAGAGTTTCGTCTCGAGGTCCTCTTTCTGTTTAACCAACTTAAAAAAGTTTTTGCTACTTTAAATTTGACGTAAGTCCAGATTAGTAAATGGAGCTTGTTTCTCTCATAGTTTGAGTTTCATTGCTTCATTTGTTTTGATTCTTTTTGCAAACCGGAGTTCTTAAGTTGAATTTTCTGTTTAGATCTCTTACTTGAGTTTTACCCGTGCTTCTAGTTGAGTGCTTATTGTATGCTTGTTTGTTTGTGATAGAGTACCCGAAGTGCGAGGCGTGCTACTACGAGTTTCTAGGTTTCACGGATCATCAGCAAGGCAAGTAACACTTTGATCATACCCCTTTACTACCCAGTTTTATTGCATTAGATCAATCCTCAAACAATTGCATGGTTAGGATCTGATTAACATGTGGGTTTTGGGAAGTAGATGAGGTAGTACCTATTGTCCTGTTTATTATCAAACATTTGGGAGTTACTTCTACGTTGCTTATATTGCTATGCTATGCTTGTAGACGTGGATTGGATGAGTGTATCCATGACAGATGTGAGTATTGTTATTTAGTGGTTAACTTAACATGGCCACTTTAATACACATCTGGGTGGATTGAGGCACCTGGGGAACCCAGTGTTGCCTATTTTTTGGAAATCCCGGGGTTACCGTGTGATTATCCTATGGACTGCCACCCAGGCTCAAAGAGATCATAAGATTATTCATGCTAGAAACTTTCGTGTGCAGCCACAAGCTATTATGGGCTCTAGCATAGTTGAGTAAGTTGCAAGACCTCTTTCAGTGGTGGGCTAGCAGATGTAGGGGAAAGTAGGTGTAACTGTCCACCCAGAGTAAAGAGTTATTGTTTCAGAAATAATGTGTCTCGATTCTCTGACCATGGATGTATTTGAGTCTTGTGGGGAAAACTGCGCAAACCTCTGCAGAGTGTATAAACTAATCATGGTTAGCCGTGTCCCCGGTTATGGACATATTGATTATCTAGTTCTTGGATTATCATGTTGATCTCATCACTCTTAATATAATTTGATTGGGTTTAATGATGATGCTTAATTGGGATTGAGTTGGACGAACCTTCTCAATGTTTAACAACCACCATGATAGTTAAATAAAATTTATTCCTTTGTTGTAGGAAAAAATTGGCTTTATGCAAAACTGTAACCATAGAGCTTTCCACCAGCCATATATGCATGTAGTGATAGCAATTATTCTGTTCATTACTCTCTTGTGTTACATTGCCAGCATATTCCATGTGCTGACCCATTTCGGGCTGCAACGTTCATGTTGCAAACTTTTCAGACGAAGAGTAAGGTGCCTTAGGTCGTGATCTTTTACTCAGTGATGCGGTTGAAGTTGATGGACTCACTTTATATTCCAAGTCTTCCGCTGTTATCGATTTTAGATGGCCTTAAGACATATTTATTGTAATAAGTTCTCTTTTGAGACATTCGATGTAAATAGTGTGTGATTGCTACTCTGTTATAAATCCTTCAAGTACTGTGTGTGTGTCAGCATTACCAATCCAGGGATGACACTGATGCACAGAGATCAGACTGTTTGGGGTCTGGCCGCGGTCAGTGTCAAAACCGGCGGATCTCGGGTGGGGGTCCCGATCTGTGCGTCTAAGGCTAATTGTAACAGGAGGCAAGGGACACAATGCTTACCCAGGTTCGGGCCCTCTCGATGGAGGTAAAACCCTACTTCCTGCTTGATTGATATTGATGATATGAGTGTTACAAGAGTTGATCTACCACGAGATCCTAGAGGCTAAACCCTAGAAGCTACCCTATAATGATTATGATTTTGTCCCTAAGGATTAAACTCTCTGGTTTATATAGACAATGGAGAGGGCTAGGGTTTACATGGAGTCGGTTACAAAGAAGGGAATCTAATATCCGGATCGCCAAGCTTGTCTTCCACGCAAAGGAGAGTCCCATCCGGACACGGGACGAAGTCTTGAGTCTTGTATCTTCATGGTCCAACAGTCCGGCCAAAGTATATAGTCCGGCTGTCCGAATACCCCCTAATCCAGGACTCCCTCAGTCGCTATGCATGTGCCCCCAGCCAGAGCTGGGCACCGTCGGCGCTCGAGGGGTCAGAAGCAGGGGGCTGCATGTGCTAGCGTCTACATACAGCCACTGCTTCTTGAACCCCTCCGCATCTGGCGAGAGCTCGAAGTTGATCCCCGAGCCTGTCGTCGCCGCAACATCCTAGAAGGCCATGCACCCCGAGCGTTGGCGCACGTAGACTAGACGAAGCAAGAAGAAGTGGCGAAACAAGGCTACAGAAGGAGCGATGCCAACCATGGCTTCATAAAGGAAAGCGAAGACAGTGAGGATGATGATGGATTAGGGATCCAGGTGCAGCGCATGGATCTGGTAGTGCGAGATTATGGCGTTGAAGAAGGGGGAGAAAGGAGGAATCAGGCCCGCGAAGAGGACGTGAAGATGGATAGGGATCTCGGTGACATTCATGTCAACCGCAGACCAAGAGGCTGGCCGGGCAATCGTCGCCTTCCACTCATTGGAATTGGCGGCAAGAGCCGGGCAGACCTTGGCTAGCCCCTCTCGGTTGATCACCATCGACTACTCAAGAGCAGGTTCCAAGGCCGGCGGGGATTTGGCCGGAGCACGGGACATGCCCTTCTTCCTCTGCTATAGGGCCATGGCAAAAGCAAGGAGGGGGAAAACACTGACGCCGGATCCGCGAGAGGGATTGCAAGTTGAGGGAGCAAAGGAGCCAAGGCCAAGCGCGACAACCGACGGAGGACTGCACTAGCAACGGGCGGCCGCCAAGCCTGGCGGATTTCAAGGTGGCGTGGGGAAGCGGGGACACCCATGTCCCATCAATCGCCACGTGTCGCCCAAGGCCGCAGGTGGTTGGGGCCCGCGGCGCTCTGCACTTTCCCTTTGGATTCGCCTAGAAGCCAAGTCTGAGCGCGCCTTGGGCATGGGTGCTACTGTCGGCGTTCAGGATACGGGGGTACCAAGACTTGCCTTCCTGCGGCCCGTGGCGTGGCACCATCGACGGCCTGGTACAGACCAGTTTGGACATCAAGAGCCCAAGACCCTCGCAAGTCGGATGACACCAAGACCTCTGCTACGTCTTGAGCTTGCATTGGTTTTCCTTGAAGAGGAAAAGGTGATGCAGCAATAGTGGCGTAAGTATTTCCCTTAGTTTTTGAGAACCAAGATATCAATCCAGTAGGAGGCTCCTCAAAAGTCCCACGCACCTAAACAAACAAACAAGAACTCGCAACCAACGCAATAAAGGGGTTGTCAATCCCTTCACGGCCACTTGCGAAAGTGAGATCTGATAGAGATAGTATGATAAGGTAAATATATTTTCTGTATTTTATAATATAGATTGTAAAAGTAAAGATGCAAATAAAAGTAGATTGAAAGCTTATATGATAAAAGATAGACCCCAGGGCCATAGGTTTCACTAGTGGCTTTCTCAAGATAGCATAAGTATTACGGTGGGTGAACAAATTACTCTCGAGCAATTGATTGAAAAGCAAATAATTATGAGACTATCTAGGCATGATCATGTATATAGGCATCACACCCGTGACAAGTAGACCGACTCCTGCCTGCATCTACTACTATTACTCCACACATCGACCGCTATCCAGCATGCATCTAGAGTATTAAGTTCATAAAGAACAGAGTAAAGCATTAAGTAAGATGCCATGATGTAGAGGGATAAACTCATGCAATATGATATAAACCCCATATTTTTATCCTTGATGGCAACAATACAATACGTGCATTGCTGGCCCTGCTGTCACTGGGAAAGGACACTGCAAGATTGAACCCAAAGCTAAGCACTTCTCCCATTGCAAGAAAGATCAATCTAGTAGGCCAAACCAAACTGATAATTTGAAGAGACTTGCAAAGATAACTTAATCACACATAAAAGAATTCAGAGGAGATTCAAATATTTCTCATAGACAAACTTGATCATAAACCCACAATTCATCGGATCTCGACAAACACACCGCAAAAAGAGTTATATCGAATAGATCTCCAAGAAGATCAAGGAGAACATGGTATTGATATTCAAAGAGAGAGAAGAAGCCATCTAGCTAATAATTATGGACCCAAAGGTCTGTGGTAAACTACTCACAACTCATCAGAGAGGCTATGGTGTTGATGTAGAAGCCCTCCGTGGTTGATTCCCCCTCCGGCGGAGCGCCGGCGAAGGCTCCAAGATGGGATCTCGCGGATACAGAAGGTTACGGTGGTGGTAATAGTTTTTCGTGGTCGCCTCTGATGTTCTCGGGGTACGTGGGTATATATAGGAGGAAGAAGTAGGTCAGTGGATGCCCGAGGGGCCCACGAGATAGGGGGCGCGCCCAGTAGGAGGGCACCCTCCACCCTCGTGGCCTCCTCAATTGCTTCTTGACTTGCACTCCAAGTCCTCTGGATCACGTTTGTTCCAAAAAGATCGCTCCCGACGGTTTCATTCCGTTTGGACTCCGTTTGTTATTCCTTTTCTTCGAAACACTGAAATATGCAAAAAAAACAGTAATATGGGCTGGACCTCCGGTTAGTAGGTTAGTGCCAAAAATGATATAACAGTGTAAAGTAAAGCCCATAAACATCCAAAACGGTTAATATAATACCATGGAACAATAAAAATTATAGATATGTTGGAGACGTATCTACCTCCCAAGGGTTAGCCTCCTCAGGCTAGCTCCTGAGGAGTGGAGATTTCTATGCAAGGCTCACCTCGTGAGGTTTGGGTGACGTGAGCCATGACGATCGAGGCCAGGCGGGCGCCAACGGGCGCAGTGTACCAGGTTTCCTCTTTGGTGCAAAGGAGGCAAGCAGCAGGCATGGAGTCCCGAGGAAGCAGCCAAAGGTTTCTATTCCCGTGCAACAAGACCAAGGGTGCCAGGACGGCAGGACGGAGGTCATCGCCGAGCCCACTGCAGCGTCACAACCAGAGGCTTTTGCAGGCGAAGACCACTTTAGTAAGGATAAGATGTACTTGTTGTCTCCCTTCAAATTTGGCCATTGTGGGATCCCTTCCCGCCTCCATTCAGGAAGAGGACCAATGCCACTATAAATAGGACCTATCCACCACCAAGGAGGGGGATCGGATCCATTTGACCCTCACTAGCTCACCAGCTCACTTGAGCCCAAGAACACTCCTCCTGAGGTTGTTCTCCAGTGTACTAGTTCTTCCTCAGCCCCTCGAGGTGTAACATCCCAATTTTCAATGTGGATGTTATACATAGATCATTCATATGCATATATGATTTATTGCATTTTGTTGTTTAGTTTGGTTGCATTTTGATCCAAGAGGCCTTAAGCAACTCAAGGACCAATTTGAGAGAGTTGGAGGTTTCACAAAAATTCAATTTTGATTTATCAAAATATGGTATTTGGATCAAATTGTTTTTCAAAATTCTTTGTCCAAATATTATAAAAACAAAGAGAGGAGATAATATGACTTCTTCAATTCAGTAGAAAAATATTGAAAATTCATTTGTGATTTTTTGAGAGTTTATTGAATTTTTATTTCGCTAGTTATTTATTTATTAGCTGAGTAATTAGAACTATAATGTTTATTTTTAGTTTAGACATTTTAGTGTAGAAAAATGTTCATGAGGTCATATATAAGGCCATTTAGCTACATGAATTTTTCTGGAATTTTTAGGCTTATATGTATATTTATTTCGTGTGTTTTTAGCCACTGGAAACTTTGTTTAAAAAAAGTTCGCCGACTGGGCTGTCCCAGCTGAGATCCAGGCCAAGGCCCAGCTCACCTCCCGCGCCAACCGCCATTGCCGCCGTGTCCACAAGGCCTCCGGCATGAGTCCGGGTCGGAACCGCCCCCTGCTGCAAGTCGGACCCCCCTCGGCCTCTTTATAAGCCACCGCACCCCGCCGCCTCCACCCAGTCCCGAGCCGCCCCACCGCCTCGCACACCTTGCCGTGCCGCCGCTGATCCCGCGCCGCCGCCGCCTGCCGCTGCCCGACGCTACTGCCGCCGCCCGTCGCCGACGCTCGCCGGAGCAGCCGCCCCGTTGAACCCCACCGTCGTTGGCCCGAGCCGCCCCGTCAAAGACCGGTAAAAACTGATCGGTTTTACTTTGTGTTTTTAGGGTTTTTAGATTAGATTGGTTTATTTATTTTAGTTCATTAGTTAGCGAACGTTCACCCGTTTAGATCTGTTAATGAACAAATTCGTTCTTTAGTCTCTGTTAGCGGACGTTCGTCCGACAGATTTTTCTTTTTCTGTTTACTTTCGTCGAGAGACCTATCCATGAATAGTTTTATCGCAGTTTAGCCCCAGATCTTCAAACTAGCATAACTTTTAGCTCGTTTATTGAAATTAGACGAAACCAACGCCTAATTCTTCAGAACAATCCCATCTATCCCGTAAACCAACTTGAACATGATTTTGACAATTTAAAATTTGAGGTTAGTTCAGTTTAGTATTTGATCTTGTTTTGTTTGTATCTTGAGTTTCATAGCTCCGTTTGAGTTGATTCTTTTTGCAAATTGTAGCTAATCACTTATACCTACTGCTAAGATCTAATCCACACAAAAAAATCTGTTAGAATTAGTTTTCTGTTTAGTTTAGTGATTTGCTTGTTTTGAGTTTTATTTGGATCTTTTCTTGATTTCTCTTTGCATCGTTTGCTTGATTGCTTATGTATGCTATTGTTTGTCTATGATAGATTTTTCGGAGTGCGAAGCTTGTTACTACGAACCTCTAGAGTTTTCCAATTGTAAGCAAGGCAAGTTACACTTTGATCATACTCTTCTATACCCAGTTTTTACTATGCATTAGCTTTGTCCCTCAAATATTTGCATGACTAAGATTGGGAACATGTGGTTTAGTTGTAGTACTTGAGGTAGGAACCTATTACCTTTGATCACCCCGGGAATATACGTTATGCTCTCATATTTCTTAGCCATGCACGTAGACAGGGATTGGATCATGTTGTACATGGTAGTTGTGAGAGATAATAATTTTTGGACAAGATTAAGGTGGCAACTTTAATACACATCTGGGTGGATTGGTTGGGGCACCTGGAGAAACCAGTGCTTGCCCATGTGATTTTTCCTTGGTTCGCCACCCACGTTCAAAGGGATCATATGATATTTCATGCCTAGAAACTTCCGTGTGCAGCCACAAGCCATTATGGGCTCTGGCATAGTTGAGTAAGTTGTATGAGCTCTTGAGGAGGTGGACTAGCAGATGTAGGGGAAAGTAGGTGTACCGGTCTACCCAGAGTAGAGAGTTAATGCTTCAGAAAGACTATGTCTCGATCTTCCGATCATGGATGCGGTCGATTCTTGTGGGGAAAAGTGCGCAACCATCTGCAGAGTGTGTAAACTAATCATGGTTAGCCGTGTCCCCGGTTATGGACATCTTGAGTATCTAGAAGTAGATATTATTGTTGATCTCATCACTCTTTAATGGGAAAATTTTGTTTTTGCCACTCTAGATTTTGCCAATTTTCCTTATGCCACTCTAGATTTTGACATTCCACTTTTGCCACTCTTTGTTTTTGACAATTATCACAATTGCCATTTTGTGGCAAAAGCAAAATAATTTTATTTCGTTTTTGCCACTCTTAGCTTTTGATAATTATCACAGTTGCCACTCTAAAAATTTTGTTTTTGCCACGAGATTGGCATTTGAGTGTAATGATGATACTTGATTAATGTTGGCATTTGAGTTGGAGGAACCTTCTCAAATATTGGTATAACTTTGTAGTAAAATAAAATTTATTCCTTTGTTGTAGGAAAAAATTAGCTTTATGCAAAACTTTTAAACGTAGAGCCTCCACCAGCCAAATATGCATGTAGATATAGTTTCTTGCATTCATTTGCTCTATAGTGTAACTCCGCCAGCATATTATATGTGCTGACCTACGCAGCTGCAACGTCTCATGTTGCAGATTTTACCGATGAAGAATAAGGCGCGATAGGTCATTGTCATGCACTCAGCTATGTTGTTTGAGTTGATGGACTCATTTATCTTCAAAGCTTCCGCAGTTATTTAGTTTAGATGGCCTTTAGCCATATTATTTGTGTAACAAATACTCTTTATGAGGACCTTGATGTAATAAATGTGTGATTGAACTCTGTTATAATTCCTTGAGTACTGTGTGTGTTAGCATACCGATCCAGGGATGACACTTAAGCACAGAGACTTCAGTCCATTGTGATCATGGTCACAACAAGATGGTATCAGAGCACACACTAACTATAGGACGCGACCACTAGGAAAAGCCATAGAATACTCTTCTCTGCTCATTTCTAATCCTCCTCTTTTTCTACTATATAGATGGTGGACCCCAGGAACAAGTTCACTCAGCCAGATGACGACACCCCTTTCGGACGACACATGAAGGAAGTCATGAAGTACCTGAACATTGGACTACCAAGCTTCACTGGAACCTTCACTACAACTTTACCGGAAGAGGAGTGCTGGAGGATCAAAGTTCATGTACCTGGGAGAACATTTGCACCGACAACGGAGCCCCTTGATTTTACCTTGGATGCACCAAGTTGGAACTTGGGAAAGAGCATGGCAGCCCACATCACTTTTGGATGCATTAGTGAGGTGTACCACAAGGATCTTGAAGACATCGTCTATCAGATATGTGGACGCCGAGACGAGGAATGGGAAATGATTCGTACCTGGAAGGATGGATCAATTGCAGCATACATTCAGGAGAAGGATCAGCACATTCGTCGATATGAGAACCAGATGTGCTCTATCATGAAGAAGACCAAGAAGCTAATGAAGAGGAATATCGAGCTAGAAGAGGAACTTAAGTCTACATGCGATGGATATGAAGAAGAAATTGTTGTGCTACTGGGGAAGCATGAAGAACTGAAGAGGAAGCTAGGAATACCCGTGGTGAACTAGAAGCAAGAGCCTGAAGTGGAGGTCCGTTCGGAGGACTACATCATCTTGTATGACACCAACACGGACAGTGATGCAAATGATGACAGTGATGATGACTATGAAGACGAAGCTGGAGCAGATATTATGGAGTCTTCCACCGTTCAAAATTACTAGACGACCACCATGTTACTAGTAGTATTCTTCCAAGTAGTTAGCATCAATCGATTTGTAATTGTAGTTTAGATCGTTTGTGTGAACCTTGTTTGATATTGAATGAAGTAAATTGATTGTATTTGCCTCATATGCATATGGCTAGTGAAATCTCTCTTAGACCTTATTCTATTATGTTTTCTCACCCCCTCTAACCCATCAGATGCCTCCGAGATGTGACACCAGATTTGTTTTCCCACCAGAGCTCACCCAGTTGATCCAGCAGCAGAATGCCTTGATGCAAATGTTAGTCCAGGACCAGAACCAGAATCAAGGCAACAACAACAACCCACCGCCACCACCCCATGTTGACAACCTAGCCCGTTTTCTGAGGTTGAATCCGTCGGTGTTTTCTAGCAGTACCGAGCCGATTGTTACAGATGATTGGCTCCGCAAGATTGGGAGAGAGATGACCACTACTGGATGCACAGATGTGGAGAGAGTGCGCTTTACCACACATCAGCTTGATGGACCCGCAACATCTTGGTGGGAGAATTTCACCACCACTTACCCCATAGCTACTGTTACATGTGATCAGTTTCAGTAGGCCTTCCACACCGCACATGTTTCAGCTGGAGCCATGAGTTTGAAGAAGCATGAGTTTTGCAACTTGCGCCAAGGGAGTCATATAGTGGGACACTATATGGATGAGTTCGGTAAGTTAGCGCGCTATGCCCCAGATGATGTGGCCACAGATGCCGCGAAGCAGGAGAAGTTTCTTGAGGGACTCAATGGTGAGCTAGTATGCAGTTGGTGGTGGAAACCTTCAACAACTACCAGGAGTTGGTAGACATGGCCCTCATGATAGAAGGCAAGAAGCAGCAGATTGACAATCGTAAGAGGAAGTACAAACATTGGAGATATACTTCTGGAGCTCAGCAAAAGCCCTGATATTCCCTGTACTCAGGAGGACATACTCATAACCATGGAGGGCATAACCATGGAGGACAATCGCATAATGGAGGGAGTTCACACAACCACAGTGGCCCTTAGAATGGCAATGGGAATGGAGGAAGTAATAGTCAGAACTGTTCCAACCCCGCGACACCCGCCAAGAAGGATCTGAGTCACATTACTTGTTTCAAGTGCGGGATGACCGGACACTACGCCACTGAATGTTTTGAAGCAAAGAATGGAAATGGCAACGGAAGTTATAGAAAGAAGCCCAATCGTTTCACCAGAGGCAGGTGAACCATGTCAGTGTGGAGGAGATTCAGGAGCAGCCCGATGCAGTTGTCAGTAAGTTTTTGATTAATGCATTTACAACACTTGTTCTTTTCTATGCTGGTGCATCTCATTCATCCATATCAAGGGGATTTGTGGATAAGTTTGCCAACAGTAGCTCTTAAGTCACCTATGTTAGTAAGTTCCTAGGAGCAGAGTATATGGCTAGTCGAGGATGTTATCAGTTGCCGATAACCATAGGCAGACATGTTTTCCCCACAGACCTTATTTTCTTGGAGTCACAAGGATTGGACGTGATCCTAGGCATGGATTTGCTATCCAAGTTTGAGGGAAACATGGATTGCGCCAGTAAATCAATTCTACTCACCACCCCAGAAGTTAAGAGGATCAAGTATGTGTCTAGGCATGCGCTGGGGAGGACTCGGGTAAATTCCCTATCCGGAGTTGTTCAAGAGGAAGTACGAGTGGTGAAGGATTACCCCGATGTATTTCCAGAGGAGTTACCAGGCATGCCGCTAGATCGAGATATCGAGTTTTTGACTAAGTTATTGCCAGGCACCGGACCAATATCAAAGAGACCATATCAGATGCCCGCAAATGATATGGAGGAAATTAAGAAGCAGATTAAGGAGTTATTGGAGAAAGGTGATATTCGACCAAGCTTGTCACCTTGGGGAGCTCTAGTGCTTCTAGTGGAGAAGAAGGATGGATCTTTAAGGATGGTTGTTGATTATCATGCGCTGAATGAGGTGAGGATCAATAAAAAATACCCTCTGCCGATGATCAATGATTTGTTTGACCAGCTGCAAGGAGCTAAGGTTTTCTCCAAGATTGATCTTCAATCAGGTTATCACCAGCTGAAGATCCAAGAGCAGGATATACCTAAGATAACTTTTACTATGAGGTATGGGATATATAATATACAGTCATGTCATTTGTTTTGACTAATGCCCCTGCCTATTTCCTGAGTATGATGAACAAGGTGTTCATGGAGTTTTTGGACAAGTTCGTTGTTGTGTTCATTGATGATATATTGGTCTACTCGAAGAATGAAGAAGAGCATAAGGAAGATTTGAGCTTGGTTCTCGAGAAGCTCAGGGAACATCAGTTGTTTGCCAAGTTAGCAAATGTGAGTTTTGGCTGAAGGAAGTTGGATTTCTTGGACATGTTATATCAGGAGAAGGAATAGCAGTAGACCCTACCAATGTTGCATCTGTCACTAAGTGGTTAGCATCCACCACAGTTGGAGAGATCAGAAGTTTCCTTGGACTGGCAGGTTATTATCGGAGATTTATTGAGAATTTTTCCAAGATAGCAAAACCCATGATAGAGTTACTAAAGAAGGACACCAAGTTTAAATGGACTGATGAGTGTGAGGCCAGTTTTTAGGAGTTGAAGAAACATTTGGTTACAACCCCAGTGCTGATTCTCCCAGACATACGCAAGGATTTCCAAGTGTATTGTGACGCTTCACGTCGAGGTCTTGGAGGTGTGCTTATGTAGGACAGAAGAGTTGTTTCATATGCCTCACGATAGCTTCGACCTCATGAGTTGAATTATGCTACACATGATTTGGAGTTAGCAGCCGTAGTGCATGCGCTCAAGACATGGAGGCACTTTCTCATTGGAAACCAATGTGATGTTTACATGGATTGTAAGAGTTCGAAGTACATCTTCACGCAGAAGGAGTTGGACCTCAGGCAAAGGAGATGGTTGGAGCTCATAAAAGATTATGATATGAGATAGCATTATCATCCAGGAAAGGCCAATGTCGTAGCAGATGCGTTGATCCGCAAGAGTGTAGGACCTTGAAGTATGTCTAGAGGGGGGGTGATTAGACTACTTGACCAATTAAAAACTTAACCTTTTCCCAATTTTAGACTAACAAATTTTAGCTATCTTTGCACAAGTCAAGCAATCTTCACACAATTCAAGCAAGCATGCAAAGAGTATATGAGCAGCGGAAATTAAAGCATGCAACTTGCAGGAATGTAAAGGGAAGGGTTTGGAGGATTCAAACGCAATTGGAGACACGGATGTTTTTGTCGTGGTTCCGATAGGTGGTGCTATCGTACATCCACGTTGATGGAGACTTCAACCCACGAAGGGTAACGGTTGTGCGAGTCCACGGAGGGCTCCACCCACGAAGGGTCCACGAAGAAGCAATCTTGTCTATCCCACCATGGCCGTCGCCCACGAAGGACTTGCCTCACTATCGGTAGATCTTCACGAAGTAGGCGATCTCCTTGCCCTTACAAACTCCTTGGTTCAACTCCACAATCTTGTCGGAGGCTCCCAAGTGACACCTAGCCAATCTAGGCGACACGACTCTCCAAGAAGTAACAAATGGTGCGTTGATGATGAACTCCTTGCTCTTGTGCTTCAAATGATAGTCTCCCCAAAACTCAACTCTCTCTCATAGGATTTGGATTTGGTGGAAAGAAGATTTGAGTGCAAAGCAACTTGGGGAAGGCTAGAGATCAAGATTCATATGGAAGGAATGGAATATCTTGGCCTCAACACATGAGTAGGTGGTTCTCTCTCAGAACTGGTAAGTTGGAAGTGTAGGTTTGTTCTGATGGCTCTCTCCACGAATGAAGAGGAGGTGGAGGGGTATATATAGCCTCCACACAAAATTAACTGTTACACCCAATTTACCAAACTCAGTGGGACTGAATCAACAAACTCGGTCGGACTGATTAGTAAACCTAGTGACCGTTAGTGATTTCGGTGGGACCGACATGCAACTCGGTAGGACCGATATGGTTAGGGTTAGGGCATAACGTAATCTCGGTGGGACCGATTACACAAACTCGGTGAGACCGATTTTGGTAATTAGCTAACCAGAGAGTTGGTTAGGTAAACTCGGTGGGACTGATTCGCTCTTTTCGGTGAGACCGAAATGTTACGAAAGGGAAACAGAGAGTTTACATTGCAATCTCGGTGGGACCGATCGCTCACTTCGGTTAGACCAAAACATTATGAAGGGAAACAGAGAGGGTTTTTGGAGCCGGATAGAAAGAGTCGGTGGGGCCGAGTTTAACTTTAGGTTTAGGTCATATGTGTGGAAGTGGGAAAGTAATTGAGGGTTTTTGGAGCATATCACTAAGCACTTGAAGCAAGAGGCTCATTAAGCAACACCTCATCCCTCCTTGATAGTATTGGCTTTTCCTATAGACTCAATGTGATCTTGGATCACTAAAATGTAAAATGTAGAGTCTTGAGCTTTTGAGCTTGAGCCAATCCTTTGTCCTTAATATTTTTAGGGATCCACTTTCATCATCCATGCCATGCCATGCCATTCATTGAGCTTTCCTGAAACATTTGTCTTGGAATAGCATTAGCTCAATGAGCTAGATGCTGTTATGAATTACCAAAACCACCTAGGGATAGTTGCACTTTCAATCTCCCCCTTTTTGGTAATTGATGACAACATATAGATCAAAGCTTTGACCAATGATAATAAGATTAAAAAATATCGTCGCTTTGAGAAGTATGTGATAAGCAAGAGCTCCCCCTAAATTTGTGCATAGTTTAACATTTGCTTTGGACTACAAATGCACAAGGAATTAGGCTCATGGGTTGCTCTTCCGTGTCACATACATCTTGATGGAGCGCTCAAAATAATAAAGATTGAATACATGCACTCATCACCAAGCATAGTGAATGATCATATAAGGATAAGTAAGATAATATCATCTAACAAGCATAAGTGTAGCTTATGATCAAACACATGATCATCAATGTCTCATAGATAATAGCATAGTATCTCAAGCAATCAAAGGCAAACAAAGTTCAACCAAGAAGACAAGAGAGAACAAAAGCAAACTCTCTCTCTTGAAGCCTATGATCTATACATTTTTCTCCCCCTTTGGCAACAAGTTACCAAAAAGTTCCTAGAAAATGCATAGTACTATTATCGTCTCTCAGGCTTGATCTTCGGTTAGTGGTGTAGAGATGGCTCCTTGGACGAAGACTTCAGTTGATGTGGATGGAGCTGGAGGAGTTGGTGCTGGAGCTGGTTGCACTGGAGTTGTAGCTGGTGCAGATGAAGTGGCTTTGGTGTCTGTCACTAGCACTGTAGCTGATCTCTGAGCTCGAGGCACTCTGGCAAATGCATCAGTAGTTGTCCTGCCCTTCCTCTCCTGCATGTCTTCCTATAGCTGCTCCACAACTGACTGAATCTCATTTACTTTGACATCTAAATCATAGAATTTTTGTTCCATGATTCTTTCCAGGCTCTCCTGGTTTTGAGTTAGGGTGGCCAACCCCTTCTCAATCCTCAGTGTTGATGCTATCAAGTAATCAAGCTGCTCCTACTTGTTCTTCAAAAAGTACTCACATGCCTCCTCTGGAGTTGGCATCTTGGCATCCTTCTCTCTCTTTGCTTTCTCCTCCTTATCTTGAGCTTGTACTGATGATGGTTCATTCTCATTCATCACAAATTGATTGTCCTCAAAGTTTGGATAGAGAGCAAAGTGTTCCTTATCCAACAGATATTTTCCTATGCCCATCTTTGAGTTTATCAACTCCTAAATTTGTGGGGCATATCCACAACTCCTCTTTTGGTCTGCTGCTGTCCTCTTGATAGTTTCAACCATGAGGCTCATAACCTTGAATTTCTGTGGCACATCAAATATGTGTAGCAAGTTGATTGCATGCCCTTTGATCATGCTCTAGTCACCTGACTTGGGCAAAAGAGTGTGCCTTAGGATCCAGTTGATCGTTGGCAGCCCTGACAGAGGAAAATGGACTGACCCAAACAAGAAAGTCTCAAGAGCTTTGTCTGGGATCTCCTTGTACATATGTGGCATAGTATTGTGTCCCATCTTCTTCTTGGCATAAACGTCCAAGTCATCTTCACTCTCCTTTGGGGCATTGATCAGATTGGCCCACTCCTCAATGGTTGATTGGTACCTCGTACCTTCAGACATCCAAACTATCCTGCCAT
This sequence comes from Triticum aestivum, assembly GCF_018294505.1. Lineage (NCBI taxonomy): Eukaryota > Viridiplantae > Streptophyta > Magnoliopsida > Poales > Poaceae > Triticum > Triticum aestivum. The sequence goes on along the minus strand of NC_057804.1, from coordinate 441,261,577 downwards.
CTGGATAGAAATGTGCTGTGGAGTAGAATTGCATAATGAGCTCATCATTCCAGTTGGTGAGCTTCTGCCCAACAAAATCTGCAACTCCACATGCACCGAAGCTGTCATATACTCCAGGATAGTGTTCTTCATTCTCCTTTATGTAGGTCCAGTCGACCCACCTCATATCACACACTATAGGCTTCTTGTCCAACAAGATTGTCTCATAGAAGTCCTGTTGTTCCTTTGTGTGGAACCTGTAATCAACAACAGTCCTTCTCCTGGTGGCATATGGATCTGTCATTCTCCATAGCCTCAACCCTGAGTATCTCCTGATATTCATGTCCTCAACCACAGGATGAGCATCATTGTCGTCTGGAATCTTGGGTTTGAGCTTCCTCAGGACTTGTCCTTCATCATCTTCCTCAGCAGCAACTTCACGCACTGGGGACTTGTTCTTCTCAGTAGCTGGTATACTCCTCGTATTCTTCTCGGTGCATTCTTGGCCTTGGAGGCAGCTTTGGGTGCTTCTTTGGGCTTTGATGTTGCAGCCCCTGACCTTATAGCATCACCCATCAGCTTTTGTGCCTTGGGTGCTGGTGCAGCAACCTCTTCTTCCTCCTCCTCTTCCATCATGGAAGGTTGTCCAACAACTCTGGCCATGGTCTTTCTGACCATTTCCTTCCTCTTCTTTCCTTCTGAAGCTGGCTCTATGGGATCAGGTTTTGCAGGTATTTGTGTTGATCCTCTGACCTTCAGCATAGGTGTCCTCTTGGCAGGGACCTTCCTATTAAGTCCAGGCTTTGTGGTATTTGCTGAGCCATACTCCTTTTTGAGCACTACTGAGGGAGTCCTGGACTAGGGGGTGTCCGGATAGCCGAACTATCATCATCGGCCGGACTTCAAGACTATGAAGATACAAGATTGAAGACTTCGTCCCGTGTTCGGATGGGACTTTCCTTGGCGTGGAAGGCAAGCTTGGCGATACGGATATGTAGATCTCCTACCATTGTAACCGACTCTGTGTAACCCTAGCCCTCTCCGGTGTCTATATAAACCGGATGGTTTTAGTCCATAGGACACAACAACAATAACAACAATCATACCATAGGCTAGCTTCTAGGGTTTAGCCTCCTTGATCTCGTGGTAGATCCACTCTTGTAATACCCACATCATCAATATCAATCAAGCAGGACGTAGGGTTTTACCTCCATCAAGAGGGCCCGAACCTGGGTAAAACATCATGTCCCTTGTCTCCTATTACCATCCGCCTAGACGCACAGTTCGGGACCCCCTACCCGAGATCCGCCAGTTTTGACACCGACATTGGTGCTTTCATTGACAGTTCCTCTATGTCGTCACTGATAGGCACGATGGCTCCTTCGATCATCAACAATGATGCGGTTCAGGGTGAGACTTTCCTCCCCGGACAGATCTTCATATTCGGCGGCTTTGCACTGCGGGCCAATTCGTTTGGCCATCTGGAGCAGATCGAAAGCTACGCCCCTGGCCGTCAGGTCAGATTTGGAAGTCTTAACTTCACGGCTGACACCCACGGAGACTTGATCTTCAATGGATTCGAGCCACAGCCGAGCGCGCCGCACTGTCACGATGCGCATGATTTAGCTCTGCTGCTGGGCAGTGCCCTGGAGGCCGCACACGAGTCCGCGCCGACGCTCGATTCGGAGCCGGCTGTGCAAATCGAGGACGGGTGGTTAGACACCGTCTCGGGGGCTGCAACCTCTACGGCGATAGAGCCGAATACTAACTTTGTCCCTTCTGAAGCTCGTGACTCCAAGGTACCGGACTCCTTGCCGGACTCCGAACCTCCTGCGCCCCCTCCAATCGAATCCGATTGGGCGCCGATTATGGAGTTCGTCGCTGCGGACATCTTTCAGCACTCACCTTTTGGCAACATCTTGAGTTCGCTAAAGTATATCTCGTTATCAGGAGAGCCCTGGCCGGACCACGGTCAGGACGGTTGGTACGCGGACGACGAAGAAATTCAAGACCCACCCACCACCCACTTAGTAGCCGCTGTCGACGATCTAACCGACATGCTAGACTTCGACTCCGAAGACATCGACGGTATGGATGACGATGCCGGAGACGACCAAGAACCAGCGCCTACTGGGCACTGGAAAGCCACCTCATCATACGACATATACATGGTGGATATCCCAAAGGATGGGAATGGCGAAGGAACAGCGGAGGAAGACCACTCCAAGAAACAGCCCAAGCGCCGGCGTCAGCGGCGCCACTCTAAATCCCGCCACAGCAAGAATGGCGATTCCGGCACCGGAGATAATAATACCCCAGACAGTGCCGAAGACAAACCCCTCCAGCAAGATTCAGCGCAGGAGGACGGAGATGCCAGCCCTCATGAGAGAGCGGCAGACGAAGAGGTCGAGGATGATAATTACATGCCTCCCTCCGGAGATGAGGCAAGCCTCGACGACGACGAATTTGTTGTGCCTGAGGATCCCGTCGAACAAGAGCGTTTTAAACACAGGCTTACGTCCATGGCAAACAGCATCAAGAAAAAGCAGCAACAGCTTAGAGCTTATCAGGATCTGCTAGCCGATAGATGGACTGAAGTCCTTGCGGCCGAAGAGCATGAGCTTGAACGCCCCTCCAAAAGCTACCCCAAACGCAAGTTGCTCCCCCGATTAGAGGAGGAGGCATATAAACCTCCATCACCAGAGCACAATATGGTTGACCGGCCACCTCGTGGCCGCGACAGAGAGGCCCCTAGGCCCTCCACTAGAACCGTACCCCGGCATCGCTCGAAAAGCACAAGGCCACAGCGGAATGCTCCGGACTTGCGAGATATATTGGAGGATAAGGCAAGACAATCAAGATCGATCTACGGATCGCGTGGGCACCCCATGATACGTGACGACAACCGTCGCGCCGGACACATTAGACAAAGCTCGTTGGAGCTCCGTCGCGATATAGCCCAATATAGAGGCGCCGCACACCCACTATGCTTCATAGATGAAGTAATGGATCATCAAATCCCCGAAGGGTTTAAACCCGTGAATATTGAATCCTGTGTGGGCACAACAGACCCCGCGGTTTGGATCGAAGACTACCTCCTTCATATCCACATGGCCCGCGGTGACGATCTTCACGCCATCAAATACCTCCCACTCAAGCTTAAAGGACCAGCTCGGCATTGGCTTAACAGCTTGCCAGCAGAATCAATTGGGTGTTGGGAGGACCTAGAAGCCGCATTCCTTGATAATTTCCAGGGCACGTATGTGCGACCACTAGACGCTAACGACCTAAGCCACATAATTCAGCAGCCAGACAATTCTGGACATGGTTCTTAACCTAGAAAAATCAAATCGTCGATTGTCCGGATGCGGAGGCCCTCGCGGCCTTCAAACATAACATCCTCGACGAGTGGCTTGCCCGGCACCTGGGACAGGAAAAGCCGAAATCCATGGCAGCCCTCACATCAGTCATAACCCGCTTCTGCGCGGGAGAGGACAGCTGGCTAGCCCGCAGCAACAACCTCAGCAAAAATTCTGGCAGTCCGGATACCAAGGACCGCAATGACAGGTCGCGTCGCAACAAGAACAAACGCCGCATTAACGGCGACAATAATGAGGATACGGCAGTCAATGCCGGATTTAGAGGCTCCAAATCTGGTCAGCGGAAAAAGCCCTTCAAAAGAACTACTACGGGTCCGTCCAACTTGGACGGAATACTCGATCGCTCGTGCCAGATACACGGCACCCCGAAAAGCCAGCCAACCACACCAACAGGGACTGTTGGGTATTCAAGCAGGCAGGCAAGCTAATTGCCGAAAACAATGGCAAGGGGCTGCATAGCGATGACGAAGAAGAGACCCGACCGCCGAACAATAGAGGACAGAAGGGTTTCCCCCCACAAGTGCGGACGGTGAATATGGTATACGCAACCCACATACCCAAGAGGGAGCGGAAGCGTGCACTCAGGGACGTATACGCAATGGAGCCAGTCGCCCTGAAGTTCAACCCATGGTCCTCCTGCTCGATCACTTTTGATCGAAGGGACCACCCCACCAGCATCCGCCACGGCGGATTCGCCGCATTGGTTTTAGACCCAATCGTCGATGGATTTCACCTCACCAAAGTCCTGATGGACGGCGGCAGCAGCCTGAACCTGCTTTATCAGGACACCGTGCGCAAGATGGGCATAGACCCCTCAAGGATTAAACCCACAAAGACGACCTTCAAAGGCGTCATACCAGGTGTAGAGGCCAATTGTACGGGCTCAGTCACACTGGAAGTGGTCTTCGGATCCCCGGATAACTTCGAAGCGAGGAGTTAATCTTCGACATAGTTCCGTTCCGCAGCGGCTATCATGCTCTGCTCGGACGGACCGCGTTTGCAAAGTTCAACGCGGTGCCGCACTATGCATACCTCAAGCTCAAGATGCCAGGCCCTCGAGGAGTCATCACGGTCAATGGAAACACCGAACGCTCCCTTCGAACGGAGGAACATACAGCCGCTCTCGCGGCAGAAGTACAATGCAGCCTCTTAAGGCAATTCTCAAGTCCGGCCGTTAAGCGACCGGACACGGCTAAACGAGCCCGGAGTAACCTACAACAAGACCACCTGGCACGTTCTGAGCACGCGTAGCAATGCGGCCCCAACCCCAGCCCTCGCAAGATTGCAAGACTGGTCCTTCGCGTACATCATTACGCTCTGGAGATACCATGGGCATAGGGGAAGGGGCACGAACACGACAGGCCCAGAATGCGGCTCAACCACATCAGGGGATCCCAAATGTGTCATTCCTTTTTTTCTTTTTTTCTTTCCCACAGGACTCCGTTCACCAGAGGCCCTGTCCGGCAGTAGACCGGCCGAACTCATGATGCAACAGCCAGGGAAGGAGAAAAGCTATGACGAATATCCAGGTGGTCTCCATTACGAGCACTAAATCTATTTTATACACCATTCCGCAGCCTACCCCTGGAGGGGGACATGTTTAATAGTCCCATCCCTTGCTTATCACACCATTTGTATCGTCCTGCATCCATGGCAGTATTTCTTGAATAAACAATGCAGCACCTTTTTGCTTCTAATCGCATTCCTTTCTTATAAATATGTTCATTTATGACATGCCGCATCCGTACACTTTGGTATGGCTAAATACACCAGGGGCTTGAGTTCCCCACATTATGGTGTGATAAGTCCAAACACGTTCACAATGCGTCACCCAGAACTTATAGCATTATATGCATCGGCTCCGAATCATGTCTTGGGTCAATAGTTGGGTTTGCACGGCTCCCATGTTTTGGTACCTTACGTTCCGTTCTATCGGCTAAGGTAGCACTGGGAGAACCACTGCGATTGCGCCCCGGTTGAGCTGGGCGAGCGCCTCAGGGGAGAAAGCTAAAACTGACCGTCACGATGAGGCGAGAGCCGGTCGTGGTTCGAGAGGTTTTTTCGAGTCCCTAAAGACTTATGCCGCTTAGAGCGAGGAACCGGCTTCGTCCAGCCCAGGCGTAGATAGCGCCCCGAATTCGGCCTTCCGAACACTAGGGGCGTCGCCGAAATTTAAAATTATAGAATTCTATGGCTAAGTGAGAGTGTTCAAGCATTATAAGTCCGGTTGCCTAGTTCGTTGTGTTGAGCGCCTCCCTAGATGGACCCAAATATGGGAACAAGAGTGCTCAAATTTATCCCGAACACCCCAGCACTCGTGGCATGGGGGCTGAAGCCGACGACTTGCCATCTCTCAGATTTGATAAACAGCTGCACAGAAGGTAATATTTTAAATCAACAAGCGTTGCTTAGCGCATATGAACAAAGTTTTCAGCACACAGGATAACAAATGCGAGTCTACTCAAATATTACATTATTGGAGCACTCACCCGCAATAGTGCGGGCACCCTTCAGGACACTCTTGTAATACATCTCGGGCGTGTGAGTACTCCTTGCCCGGCGGTGGCGCGTCCGTCACAAGCTTCTCCGCATCCATCTTGCCCAAGTGCACCTTAGCACGGGCAAGGGCCCGACGGGCACCTTCAATACAGGCGGATCGCTTGATGACCTCAACCCATGGACAAGCATCCACCAGCCACCGCATCAGGCCGAATTAGCTCCCACGCATGGCCTTATTGGGCCACAGCCAAACTATGAGGCCCTTCATGGCCTGTTCGACCACCTTGTAGAGCTTGACCAGCTGCTTCAGTTGGTCGCTAAGGGGCACCGAATGTCCAGCCTCAGCATACTGAGACCAGAAGACCTTCTCCGTCGAGCTCCCCTCCTCGGCCCTGTAGGAAGCGGCAGCATTGGACACGCTGCGGGGCAGATCTGCGAACGCTCCTGGAGAGCTCCGAATTCGGGTAAGTAACAGGTAATTCACATTCACATGCTTGCTTTGCATGAAAAATGCCTTACCTGCCGCTATTTTCTTCGACGCCTCGATCTCCTGAAGGGCCTTGTGGGCTTCGGCCTTAGCGGCTTTGGCGCTCTCAAGAGCTGATGCAAGCTCGGACTCTCGAGTCTTCGAGACGCGCTCCAAACTCTCATGCTTTTCCATGAGAGCCTGGAGATCTTGCCGTACCTCCGCCACCCGCGCCTCCTGCTTCTCTCGCCCAGCATGCTCCATGGCTGCATTACGTTTGGCCGCGGACACCACCTCCTTCAAGGTCGCCACCTCGTCCGTGGCCCCTGAAGTACCCATGTTATCCTTGTCATTTATCTTGCAACCAATTCCTTTTCTGTAAGGTACAACTTTAATAAGGTGTTACTCACCTTCCTTGTCCTCGAGCTGCTTCTTGGCACGGCCGAGCTCATTCTCGGACCGCTCGAGGGTTTGCTTTAAAGCATTGACCTCCGCAGTCAGTGCGGCAAAGGTCAGCAGCGCAGCCTACAATCCCATATTGACATATTTATTAAGACTCCTGCGTATATCTTTTTAGATCCTCAGTCCGGCTTTTCTTTCCGAACACCGAACCGAGCATCAGGGGCTACTGTCTATGCGGTACTATTTTACATATATTAATATTCTTACCTCAAAGCCTGATAGAAGGCTGCTGCAGGCTTCGGTCAGCCCGCTTTTGGCGAGCTGGACCTTCTGAATCACCGCACTCATGACAGTGTGGTGTTCCTCCTTGATGGAAGCGCCGTTGAGCGCCTCCAGCAAGTTATCTGGTGCCTCCGGTTGGACGGAGGCCGTCGGCGCCATGGTCTTGCCCTTCTTACAAAGGGGCCGCTCGCCGAACTCCGGAACCACTGCAGGTTCCGGTGCGGAGTCCGGCACGAAGTTCGGGAGGTCGCCCTGTGCCACCTCCGAGTCCTCCTCCTCCGGGTGGTCCCTCTCTGGGATCCCACCTCAGCGTCATCAGCGTCACGGGGAGAGGAGGCAGTCAGAAGTGAAGTACTGTTCACATCCGACGAGCCCAAGGACCCGCTCGACGAAGCGAGAAGATCGTCCTTGGGCGGATGTAACGCCCTGGATACAACTTTCCATATTCATAACTCCAACTCTTGCTTTTTCCGGAGATGCGATATGATATTTCCTCCGTGGTTGGGCTTTGTCTGTTGTTTTGCATTTTGTTCTTGTTCTTGCATTTGCATCATGAGCATCATGCCTTGGCTTGCATCTTGAAGTCTTGTTGTGTGATCTCGTGTGAAACCCCCCTCTTCTTCTTATCTCCACCTCATTCATGCAACATACACATACCAGCAACCATTCATCAAGTTCACCCAAGTTTCTATTCCATCCAAACTTCTCCTTTCTTCTTTATCACATGTATTTTCATGTGACATTTCCCCTGTCCAGAAAATGTTCATTCTTTTCCTGATGCTAGCTCACCATGACTACACCCTCTCTGCCAATTATCAGCTCATTTGGAGATGTTTTGGTAGGGTTCAAAATGACTCAAGTTTGAATCTAATTCAAACTTGAATTATTTTTATGTCCTTAAAAATTTCCAAAGCAATTTATTCAAATTCTGCACAAATTCTGGACTCCAGGGATATTATAATTTATCTCACAGCACTCTCCAATTCCTCTGTGTTTTTGCTCTTTTATTTCTATTTGAAGAAATAGAAAGGAGAAAGAGCAGCACCAGCCCAGCGCAGCCCACCTGGGCTTCCCTCCCTAGCCGGCCCAGCCAGCTGCTAGCGGCCACCTGCTCCGTTCGCCTCACGCCGTCTCCCTCCTCTCTGGAGCGGTAGCCGCAACAGCAGCGCCGTGAGCACGCGCTCACGGACGCCGAGGTCGTGCCATCCAGTCCTTCCCTTTATAAGAGAGCGCCTCCCTAGGGTTTCCCTTCTTCCCCTCATTCCTCCCTGCGCCGCCGCCACCTGGTAGGTCCAAACCCAAGCCACCCATAGCCGTCGCCCGTGCCATGGCCGAGGAGAGCGCAAGCTCCTCCCCGGCTTGATCATCGCCGTAGTCGTCTTCTTCGTCCATGGGAGTGTTGCGGACGTCTTCCACTTCTTCCACGGCTACGCACACGACCACACGGACCCGGAGCTCCTTCCCCTTCGTCGTCTTCGCCCTCTGCTTCCCGGAGCCGCGGCGCGCCGGAGATCAGCAGCTTGTCGTCGCCGTCGTCCACGTCGTCGTCTTCTTCCTCTTCATCACCGCCGGACGCCAAGTTCCTCGACGTCCCCTTCTTCTCTACGTCATGGATCGGACGCCACCTTCGCGCCCATCGGTCGCATCGTCTTCTTCCCCTGCTTCCCCTGCTTCACGGATCAGAAGAACACCGCCGTTTCAGCACGTCCCCACTCCGTTTCCTCTCCTTCCCGACGAGTTCGCCGACGGCAACAAACCCAAAGTGAGAAGCCGCTTATCCTCCCGCCTTCCCCGCTTGTTCCCGTGCTCTGTAGGCGTCGCCCGCCCCCAAACCGAGCCCGTCCGCCATGGACAACCAGGCAGCAAGCTCGAGCTCGTGACTTGCCCCTTGCTCGGTTTTTGTTTCACCCTTCTGCTCTCACGCACACCAGCAGCTCCCGCGCGCAACCAGAGCCTCGCCCGTCGCCTTGCAGCCGCCCAACACCGAGGCTTGGCCTCCATGACCGAAACGTCGAGCTCGTGCTGCACCCGTTGTTGCTTCGCGCCTGCGCACACGCACTAGCACCCCCACCTATTTCCGCACCCTTGCCGTTGGTCCGTGATCGCGATGATCGCCATCGTTCTCGCCGGCGTCGTCACACAGTTTTTCTGTGATCTGTAAAGAAGAAGGCTCCTGCCTTTCAATATTTCAAAAGCCGATCTCCCTTTGTATCACAAACACCATTCTAGCGCAGTGGCTAGTGCCCTGGGTTTTCAATTGAGAGGTTGCGGGTTTGAGTCCCAGGCGCCCCAGTTTTGCCCTGTTTTTCTTTTCTTTTGCACACACGCACACTTGGGCCCGATTCCACTTCTGGGCCGCTGCACTCTAATGCTTCTGGCCCGTGCATATTTTTCCCCACTCTGTGTATTTTAGCATTTTTCAGTGCATGCATATTTACCGAAATGCCATCATTTTAAAATGCTCATAACTAAATATCCATCCATCCAAATGAAACATGTCATATATGCATCTTGCTCAGTTTTTCATGTTCTTTAACATTGTACAACTTTCATCCCTGTTAAAAATATTTAAAATTGATGTTTGCATTAATTTGCATAAATCACATGTTAAAATGATTTATTTCATAACTAAATAACCGTAGCTCGGTTTAAACAAACTTTATATGTAAATGGGGTGGAAAAATGCCTAGTTTAACATGTTGCACTTCTTTTTCCTATTTAACAACATTAAAATTGTGTTTAGGACAGAACAGTACCAAATCTAAAATATGCATATGGGGATTTTTCCGGAATTGTTGTTCGTTGTTCCGGCCTCATTTAAACTTGCCTAAATAGTTAGTTTACTTATGCCTCACCTCTTGCCATGTTGAACAACATTTAATATTGTTGTGTACCTAAACGAGAGAGGACTAAATAAGTCATGTGGTGTTTCGTCAATATGCAACTCGTTGCATATTGAGCTCCACTTAACTTGTAGTATTGTTTGTTGCACTTTGCCATGCCATGCCTCATTAAACCGGACATGCATCATACTTGATTGTGCATCATGCCATGATTATGCTTGTGTGTTTGCCATGTTGTTTGCTTCTTTCCGGTATTGCTTCTTCTTGATAGTTCCGGTAACGTTGGGATTGTGAGGATTCGTTCGACTACTCCCGTTCATCTTCTTCATGGACTCATTCTTCTTCCTAGCAGGATTTCAGGCAAGATGACCGCTACCCTGGATCTCACTACTATCATTGCTATGATAGTTGCTTCGTTCTATCGCTATGCTGCGCTACCTATCACCTGTTTATCAAGCCATCCCATATTGCCATGAACCTCTAACCTTTGACACCTTTCCTATGCAAACCATTGTTTGGCTATGTTACCGCTTTTGCTCAGCCCCTCTTATAGCGTTGTTAGTTGCAGGTGAAGTTGAAGATTTCTCCATGGTGGACAGGATTTTGGTTGGGATATCACAATATCTCCTATATTATTATTAATGCATCTATATACTTGGTAAAGGGTGGAAGACTCGGCCTTTTGCCTGGTGTTTTGTTCTACTCTTGCCGCCCTAGTTTCCGTCATACCAGTGTTATGTTCCCGGATTTTGCGTTCCTTACGCGGTCGGGTGATTTATGGGACCCCCTTGACAGTTCGCTTTGAATAAAACTCCTCCAGCAAGGCCCAACCTTGGTTTTACCATTTGCCTCACCACCACCTATCCCTTTCCCTTGGGTCAGCCACCCCGAGGGTCATCTTTATTTTAGCCCCCCCGGGCCAGTGCTTGTCTAAGTGTTGGTCCGAACCGAGCAACCTGCGGGGCCACCTCGGGGCAACTCGAGGGCTGGTTTTACTCGTAGCTTGACTTATCCGGTGTTGCCCTGAGAATGAGATATGTGCAGCTCCTATCGGGATTGTCGGCGCATCAGGCGGCTTTGCTGGTCTTGTTTTACCATTGTCGAAATGTCTTGTAAACCGGGATTCCGAGTCTGATCGGGTCTTCCTGGGAGAAGGTCTATTCCTTCGTTGATCGCGAGAGCTTGTCATGGGCTAAGTTGGGACACCCCTGCAGGGTATAATCTTTCGAAAGCCGTGCCTGCGGTTATAGGCAGATGGGAATTTGTTAATGTCCGGTTGTAGATAACTTGACACCAGATCCGAAATAAAACGCATCAACCGCGTGTGTAGCTGTGATGGTCTCTTCTCGGCGGAGTCCGGGAAGTGAACACGGTTTCTGGGTTATGTTTGACGTAAGTAGGAGTTCAGGATCACTTCTTGATCATTACTAGTTGACGACCGTTCCGCTTGTTCTCTTCTCGCTCTTCTTTGAGTATGTTAGCCATCATATTATGCTTAGCCGCCGCTGCAGCCTCACCACTTTACCCCTTCCTTTCCCTTTAAGCTTTGCTAGTCTTGATACCCATGGTAATGGGATTGCTGAGTCCTCGTGGCTCACAGTTTACTACAACAACAGTTGCAGGTACAGGTTATGCGATGGTCATGACGCGAGAGCGATGCTTGCTTGCGTTGAGTTCTTCTTCTGCTTCTTCGATCAGGGGATAGGTTCCAGGTCGGCAGCCTGGGCTAGCAGGGTGGATGCCATTTGAGTTTCTGTTTGTGATTCATCCGTAGTCGGATGTTGATCTTATGTATTGTGATGTTGTATTCGTCTGGCATTGTATGCCTTGTGTATGTATCCCCATCTATTATGTAATGTTGATGTAATGATATCCACCTTGCAAAAGCGTTTCAATATGCGGGTCTATCCTTGGTGGGACCTTCGAGTTCCTTTTGGATAGGGTCGCATATTGGCGTGACAGCGGACTGCAGGGTTGTATGCGGCGTTAGAAAGACACCTTGTGGCAAATAGAAAAATCATGAAGTCATTCGGGAGTCCAGATACTTACGATCTCTCCAGGGGCTTGGCCCTTGGAGGCCAATCCTCATCGTCGTCACTGGCGTTGGCGGAACAGTCCGTGGGAAGAGTTCTTCCCTTCTTGGACCCTTCGGCCTCCCTCGTTGGGGAGGCCCTCCTTTTCTTCCCTCCCCCTGCTGGGGGAGAGGCCTTCTTCTTCTCCTCCTCGTCCTCGGGGGAGGAGTCCGCCTCGGAGTCATCGGACACCTGAAAACGGGAACTCTTTCGAGTGCCCGTGGCCTCCTTTTTGGCCTTCTTCTCCGGCACCACGTGGGGTGCCGGAACCAGCAGCCCCGTTAAACGGGCATCCGCTGGGTCTTCTGGCAAGGGGGCCGGACAGTTAGTCTGCTCGGCCTTCTTCAGCCAGTCCTGTCAAAGGAGAGGGAGTTTAGATCCCACATAGAGTCAAACTATGAAAAACAAGTGTCTCGTAAAGGGTAGAATCGCTTACCTCGCTAGCCTAGCGCAGCCAGCTGAATCCGCGGTCTTCGGTAGCGGATGCGGGAGCCTCGGCACCCTTGAACATCACCTTCCAGGCATCTTCGTACCTTGTGTCGAAGAGCCCGCTCAAGGTTTGGTGATGGGCCGGATCGAACTCCCACAACTTGAAGGCCCATTGTTGGCACGGGAGAATCCGGCAGATGAGCATGACCTAGACTACGTTGACAAGCTTGAGCTTCTTGTTCACCAGCTTTTGGATGCAGGCTTGGAGTCCGGTCAGCTCCTCCGAATCGCCCCAAGTCAGGACACTCTCTTTACAGGAGGTGAGCCGTGTGGGGATGCCAGAGCTGAATTCAGGGGCCGCTGCCCATTTAGGGTCACGCGGCTCAGTGATGTAGAACCACCCCGATTGCCACCCCTTGATGGTTTCCACGAAGGCGCCCTCGAGCCAAGTAACGTTGGGTATCTTACCCACCATGGCGCCTCCGCACTCCGCTTGGCTGCCCTTCACAACCTTCGGCTTGACATTGAAGGTCTTGAGCCACAAGCCAAAGTGGGGCTGGATGCAAAGGAAAGCCTCGCACACGACGATAAACACCGAGATGTTGAGGATGAAATTCGGGGCCAGATCATGGAAATCCAGGCCGTAGTAGAACATGAGCCCTCGGACAAAGGAGTGAAGTGGGAAGCCCAGTCCGCGGAGGAAATGGGGAAGGAATACCACCCTCTCATGGGGCCTAGGGGTGGGGATGGGCTGCCCCTCGTCGGGGAGCCGGTGCGCGATGTTGCTGGACAGATATCTGGCGCTGCGCAGCTTCTTGATGTGCCCCTCCGTAACGGAGGAGGCCATCCACTTTCCTCCCGCTCCAGACATAGTTGGAGAAGGTTGAGGTGAGATGTGCGGGCTTGGGCACTGGAGCTCGAGTGCGCGGAGATGGATAAGCAAAGGAGGAAGAAGGCGTAGGTAAAACGGTGGATCCTTATCCCCATATATATGGGTGGACGAAGCTATGCGTCCCCACCGGCCTGATAAAACTCGCTTTTCTCCCAAGCGCCACAATCAATGGCGCGGTTGGGTTACCCACGTCCGTATTGATGGGAATCCCGGAATAAGGGGAACACGATCTCTGCTTCGACAAGACATGCCAAGGAAACCGCTTCGCTAAACGCGCTGAGATGGTATAATAAAAACGATTCAAGTGAAGGCTTGGTTGTGGTGTGACGTCATGCCACGAAATACGTCAGCAGATTGAACTTGTGTTAATATTATTCTCTCTATGGTGGAATGTGGAATTTATTTTGCAGAGTCGGACACTATCCTGGTGTTCACAATCTTCTACAAATTATTCGGAGGAGGAACCTGCCTTGCAATGCCGAAGACAATATGCGCGCCGGACTCGTCGTCATTGAATCCTAGTTCAGGGGCTACTGAGGGAGTCCTGGACTAGGGGGTGTCCGGATAGCTGAACTATCATCATCGGCCGGACTCCAAGACTATGAAGATGCAAGATTGAATACTTCGTCCCGTTTTCGGATGGGACTTTCCTTGGCGTGGAAGGCAAGCTTGGCGATACGGATATGTAGATCTCCTACCATTGTAACTGACTCTGTGTAACACTAGCCCTCTCCAGTGTCTATATAAACCGGATGGTTTTAGTCCATAGGACACAACAACAATAATAACAATCATACCATAGGCTAGCTTCTAGGGTTTAGCCTCCTTGATCTCGTGGTAGATCCACTCTTGTAATACCCACATCATCAATATCAATCAAGCAGGACGTAGGGTTTTACCTCCATCAAGAGGGCCCGAACCTGGGTAAAACATCGTGTCCCTTGTCTCCTGTTACCATCCGCCTAGACGCACAGTTCGGGACCCCCTACCCGAGATCCGCCGGTTTTGACACCGACAACTACCTTCTTGGAAGTAGCCTCATCTTCAGCTGCCACATAGTTGTCACACCCATGATGCGGCTATATCTCCCACGTGTCGAAGCACGACTTAGAGGCATAACCGCATTGTGGTTTTGTCGCAAGAAGGGTCATCTTCACACAATCCCATGTAATGAACAAGAATGGGATAAAGAGTTGGCTTACAATCGCCACTTCACACAATGAACATATAATAAATCATACATCATTCAGAGTACACACATATAGTCCGACTACGGACGAAGCCAAAAGAAAAGAAGATAACCCAACTGCTAGATCCCTGATCATCCCAACTGGGCTCCACTACTGATCAACATGAAACGAAACATAGCAACGACCAATATCTTCGTTGTGCTCCCATCTAAGCTCTCACGGTCAACGAAGGATATACCTTCTCCCTGGAAGACCCGATCAACCTCGGAATCCCGGTTCGCAAGACATTTCGACAACGGTAAAACAAGACCAGCAAAGCCGCCCGATGTGCCGACAAATCCCGATAGGAGCTGCACATATCTCGTTCTCAGGGCACACCGGATGAGACATCCTACGAGTAAAACCAGCCCTCAAGTTTCCCCGAGGTGGCCCCGCAGTCTACTCAGTTCGGACCAACACTCGAAGGAGCACTGACCCGGGGGGGTTAAAATAAAGATGACAAGGTTGGGCCTTGCTGGAGGAGTTTTATTCAAAGCGAACTGTCAAGGGGGTCCCATAAATCACCCAACCGCGTAAGGAACGTAAAATCCGGGAACATAACACCGGTATGACGGAAACTAGGGCGGCAAGAGTGGAACAAAACACCAGGCATAAGGCCGAGTCTTCCACCCTTTACCAAGTATATAGATGCATTAATTAAATAAGAGATATTGTGATATCCCAACATAATCCTGTCCATCATGGAGCAATCTTCAAATTCACCTGCAACTAACAATGCTATAAGAGGGGCTGAGCAAAGCGGTAACATAGCCAAGCAATGGTTTGCTAGGAAGGGTGAAAAGGTTAGAGGCTGACATGGCAATATGGGAGGCATGGTAAACAAGTGATAGGCAGCGCAACATAGCGATAGAACGGAGCAACTAGCAAGCAAAGATAGAAGTGATATCGAGGGTGATGGTCATCTTGCCTGAAATCCCGATAGGAAGAAGAACGAGTCCATGAAGAAGACAAACGGACATAGTCGAACAAATCCTCACAACTCCAGAACGAAACCGAAGCTAATGAGAGAAGCAAACCGGAAAGAAGCAAACAACATGGTAAACACACAAGCATAATCATGGCATGATGCACAAACAAGTATGATGCATGTCCGGTTTAATGAGGCATGGCATGGCAAAGTGCAACAAACAAAACTACAAGTTAAGTGGAGCTCAATATGCAACGAGTTGCATATTGACGGAACACCACAAGAATTATTTAGTTCTCTCTCGGTTATGTACCCAACAATATTAAATGTTATTAAACATGGCAAGGGGTGAAGCATGAGCAAACCACCTATTTAGGCAAGTTTAAATGAGGCCAGAACCAACAAACAACCATTCCGGAAATCCCCATATGACATTTAGTAGTTTAATGCAAACACAATTTTAAGCATTTAAATATTGTTATCATGATGCGAATGACATGCACAAGTTTTATGCAATTTTTATGAAAATGTTAACATGAGCATGATATGAAGCATTAGTCGCCATGGCGGAATGAAAAGGGAGCCACGACGGCGAAACAGAAATGGTGCCACGGCAACATATCCGAAAATGATGCCACGGCAACATATCGGTTTCGGTAGCTCACGGAGATACCGGTGCAAAAGGAGACGTGCGGATGTACGGAACATGCTAGAGATGGTGGGGTGCTCCCGACTACCGGGTTCCCACGGGATAGTGGCATGGAAACGAGTGACAATTCGGACACGGTGCAAACATATGGTACATCTCATACAACACATGCATTCAATCACGGTCGGTCATCTCGGTGGTTATACCTTCGAAGCGTGTGTTTCGGAGCGGTTCGGGTTCGGCGAAGGAAGTAGTCGTTCACGGGTCGTCGTGGGAAGTAGTCGTTCTCGTGGCGGTAGAGGTACTTGCGATCTTTGCAACGGTAGTCGTACGCGTTCGTTTCGTAGATGTCCGGGGTCTTCGGTAGAGGAAGTAGTGGTACACGGTCGTAGATGTATTTGGCGATCCAAAGGGGTACTTGACGAAATCCACCTTGGATGTAGTCGTACCCATGTAGTCGGACTTGACAGAAAAAATGCACATCCCGGAGACGGCACTTGGCGAATTCCACACTCGGCAGAGGAGGCAAGAAGACGACGCGATCTCCAGCGAATGGCAACACGGCGGCCCGAGGGGTCACCAGCACGGGCGAAGCAGCAGCAGGCAACACTGCTGTTGCGAGACGGAGGTCGGGGCCGAAGCTAAGCAACGCTAGCAGGGCGGATGGGTGCAAGGAGGCCTGGAGGAGCGGCGCTCGGCACCGGTTGGCACGGAGCAGGGGAGGCGGAGCTCCTGCTCGGAGAGGTGCGGCGAGGGGAACCGCGTGGAGGCGCGAAGGATGGCTGCGGCGACGAATCGGGTCGAAGGCGAGCACGAGATGGCATCGGGGAAGTTGCAGTTGTTGTTGCTGCCGGCTCTGACAGAGGCGACATCCGGCGGAGGAGCTGGCGAGGAGGCGACGCCGGGTAGATGAGGAGGCGGGCGAGGATAAGTCGGGGAGGAGAAGGGGTGTGGGGAAGGCGGCAAGGCGGTCAGAGGGGTCGCCGGCATGGCAGAGGTTGCAGCGGGAGAAGCATAGGGGAGGGGCGGCGCGAGGGCTCTGCTCCTCTCTCTCCCTGTGAGTGGCGGCGCCAGGAGGAGAACGAAGGGGAAAAGGGATCGAGAGGCGGTGGGTTCGAGCGAGAGGAAGGAGATGGGATCGGGCGTTGCAGCGGCGCTGGAGGGAGTCGAGGGAGAGAGGCTGGGCTGGCCTTCGGGGCTAGGGTTAGGAGCGGGGCTCGGCTGGGCCTAGGTGGGCGTAGGGAGGCCGGCGGAGGAGCCTTGGCCCATGCGGGGGAGCTGGAGAAAAAGCCTGGATGGCCTGCTGGGTTCTCTTCTCCCTCTCTCTTATATTTCTAACAGAAAGCATTAGAGAGAACGAAAATGAAGAGGGGGTTAGGGAAAGAAAATGCGCAAGGGAATAATTTTCCCGGACTCATAACAATGAGCTTGATCCAAGTAAAATAGAAAGGCCATGATTGAAAGATTTAAATTCAAACTCATTTGAATTTAATTCAAATGGGTTTGAACTAGCACTTGGTTTTTGAAGTGTCCAAAAATGTTCGGATTTTTGGTGGAGCTCCGGAAAATGATGTAATAATTACAGGGCAAGGTTGGAGACCAAACTTGAAGCAGAAAAGAAACGAAATTATTTTGCAAGTGTGTTTATGGGTGATTCCGAATAAAGAAATATTTAATATAGCTCCCTAATAATATTGAGAGGCTTTAATATGTTATAAAGAGAAATCACAAGTGAATTCCCTCGATTTAAATGGATCGAAAAAATCCATACAATTTATTTAGCTGAGTTTTAAAAATTAAATGGCATGATGGCATGATGACATGATGCAATGCACATGATGCAGAGATGAATGCACGAACAAAACAAAATCACACAACGAGTCTCGAAAAACCCTGGAAGGCATCTGAAGCTCCGGTCTTGGGGCGTTACAACTAGGGATGAAAATGGCACGAAAACGGATGGAACTGGGTGCTACCATATTTGTTTTCATATTTTTTTGCAGAAGCGGAAACAAATACAGAAACCCCGGAAATGAATAAGAAAACAAATACTACCGGAAAAAACACGGAGTGAATACAGAGCGGACACGGAAACAAATCTGTGTGTTAACCGGAACTTAAAGCCCCCTTGAATCATGGAGAAATATAGACAAAAAAACAAACAAATTGATGGAATTGTTAACATGGCTACAAAATAATATGGCTCCGCTGGTAACACAGGGTTGTATTGTAGTAGTACATGACAATTCCATATACTGTGTATGTGTGTGGTAGTAAAAGTTGGAACTCAAATGATACATTTTGCTCATTCTACTCATCGTGTCATTGCATGTTGTTTGGTAGTTGAGCTACAAAGCAGTCCTGGGCCAATAGTAGAAACGAAAATTCCATATTAACAGAAACGGAAAGTTCCGTTTCCATGTGTGTTCCACCGGAAAACACCATTCTGTTTTTGTTTCCGTTTCTGCGTAAAAAATTCCATTTCCATTTCCGTTTTGCAAATTTCCATTTGCATTTTCATATTTCCTCTCCATTTCCATTTTTCCTCCGGAAAAGCAGAAACTTTCCACTCCATTTTCATCCCTAGTTACAACACTCCACCACTACAAGAGGATCTCGTCCCGAGATCTAGGATGGCACCGGAGGGAAGCGGAAGAGCAAGAGAGGGGGTAAAACTAAGTTGCTTCTTCGACAAAGAGTGAAACCAAAGAACCTTGAGAGGTTGAAAACTTGAAAGAAAGAACACAATGGAGTTGAACACAATAGAGAGCACTGCGGTAGAAAATAGAAACGAGGAACACCATGTGAACCTTGAAGGATGCAAAGCGATGAATGACGAGTACAATGGACAAGAAGGAATTGAAACCGCTCTAGTTGAAACGAGATAAACAAGGAACAAGGAAGATCAAATTCGGACAGAACTCCGGTTGAAAAGAGATGCGAGACTTGATAAGATGCAAAGAACTTAGCAGAGAACATAACACTCTGGTTAAATGGATAAGCACGAAAAGAACATGATCCTCACAATTCGAGATGATGAGTGAAAAGAGCAACATCACAATGCCTTCGGAATAAAGAATAGAAGATAGATCATTGGAATAACAGAATGGAGAAGGAAATGTCAACTTCTGCCACCAAAGAACATGGAAAGCACCCTTCCAAGAATGTTAGAGCGGAGTTGTTGGAAACTAACAACGAAACGAATAAGCTTGTAGTGGGCTTATGGAAAACATCTCAAAATTATGAGGTAACAACCGGCCACTAACGGAAACAATTGCTTGCTTGAGATCAACGAAGAGATGAAAACTTCTTTTGCCAAGAGGATAGGAGAAAACTTGGATCATTGATAAGCACCATGATACAACATTCCTTAGGGAAAGTTTTAGGTGAAATCTATACCAAGATAACTCCAACGAAGAGATTGATGGATTTAAAATACCTCATTCTTGACAACATATGAATCATGAAACAAGAATGGAAAATTGTCAAGAGTGACATAACACCATCTCAAAAGATAAGGTAGGAAGAATTGCACTTTGAAATGCAAGAAGAAGAATACTTGAACTCCTCAAAACAAAACATGTGTTGAGCACCATGTTTAGTTTTGAGTATAGCTTAGCTGATCATAACCTCGAGAGAAATCTTGAAGAACAATTGAAGAATGAAAAGAATCCTTGACGAACTATCATGTAGAGCCTCCATGAAGAACTCCGGTAATAAAAGGATGATAGAAAGAAAGAGAAGTTGAAAACACAAGGTGAAGCCTTGCGATGATTTAGAAGGAGCTTCGTGATGATATAACCGAGAGAACTTGGAACTCCAGAAAGAAAAGATGAACAACAAGAAGCCAAGAATTACTTCATCATGTACAATCTCTGGAAGAAAAGAATTAATCACTTGGATGAAACAAGAATAAGAATAATGTCATGCCTATCCTTCACCAATTTAAATTGATGACAAGCAACGGATTTATACTACTTATTCTCGTAGAAAGAATTAAGAGAGATATAGCGTAAACTTGAGAAGCTATTGATGGAACCACCGGTGGGATTTGGAAACAACGAATATTTGATATGATAACAAAGGAAGTGAAATCTTGAACGAACCACCGTAATAATTGAAAAAGAAAGTAGCAAAGGTACAATTCACCGAGAAGAATTGGAAAACGAATGAAGATACTTGAGGGGATTTAGATACAAGAGAACGAAGAGATCATGAACTGATTAGAGGATATTTGAACGATGCACCGGTAAGATTTGGAGAATGATAGCTGAAAGCTAAGAATGAATAATTATGACATGATGGCTTTTGGAGGAAAGAAATGGAAACAACTCATGAAATGCTCCGGATGGGTGAAAAGAATTCTCACAATCGAAAGCAATTATGAGATGATGGTATAAAGCTAGAACCATGAATCTCCGGAAGAACGGGTAAGGATTTAAGAGGAACTCTTCTTCGGTCTTCAAAATTCGAGAATGACAACGAGAAACACCACCATGAATTGTTGAGATACTCCGGGATGAAAATTAGAAAAGTTGAACCAACAACGAAAGAATTTGAAAGATCTTGGAGAAAGACATTTGACTGATGATAATTCATTCTTACGTCAAACTTCCAAAGAATTTGGGAATGGCTCCGGGAAAATTAGGAGAGTCAGGTAAGATCCTGGGAAAAGACCTGTGGGTTAGGGCCCACTCAAAAGGAAAACACCGTTGAATGATTGATTGAAAAGGGGGGATTGCACCGGTTGAATTAAATGGCTTGAATAAGGTAACAACCTCGAAATAATTTGGGCGGATTGAGAATGGATAGATGGGCCTTCTGAGATATATTTAACACTTGAGAACGAAGGAATAGCGAGAATTGAATGATTAAGGGATACACCAACATGGGATAGCATTTGAACGAGGATAAGGATATGATCAACACTGAAAGCTTGAGGTAAATCCACCGGAGAAGAAAAGAATGAAAAATGATGAACTCAAAGATCTGTTAGTATCTTCCTGAGAATCACCGGATAAGAACATTGACGAAAAAGAATGGAGAGACTTCCCATCAATAAAATGGATACCCGATTAAGAAATCTGAGTCCTTGAAGAAAAAGGGTGGGAGGGTGGGGAAAACAAAGACAACTTGGGATGAACGAAACAAACACCGTTGAGAAAACTTGGAAATGATCTTGAGGATGTTGAAATGATAGGATCCACTTGAAGAGAAGCACGCCGGTTGGAAAAGAATTAACATGACAACCTCAATGATCAAAAGGATTAGCATTCATATAGAAATATGAGAACACCATTTAGGAAAGGTATGGATTCAACATTTGACTTCGAAGCAACTCGAATACCACAAATGAAACAAAACAAAGGATTTGGCTTGCAGAATAAGCCGGAACAAACATATGATAGAGATTTCGTCCGAAGTTTTCGTGGTGGGGCCCACACGGGCTCGATTGTACAGCACCATCATGTACAAGGCAGTGCACATGACATACGAAGTGTCCCCGAACCAGCATAGCCAAGGGTTCTTTAAGACACAACGAGACCACTGTAAAAACGACCGTGGAAAGGCGGAGCACTAGACGTCAAACCCCAATCTCATATCATGCATCTGTCGAAAAGATATTCTAGGAGCTACTTGAATTCCCGCCTATAAAACTCCCGAAACTTTCTGGTTATGCAATCTGGTGTTGGGGATACAGGGGAAGCAATATATATCTCACCCAAAACTAACAATCCCTACATCCAAGCTGTATCCATCCGTCAACACATAACCAAGAAACCTTCGGAAATCGTGTACCTCAACCTTCGAAAAGCATCCGTTATACGAGTTATGGCAATACTCTCGAGCTCGCCCCAGTACTGGGTTATCGAGGTTATCTCACCAACAACTGCATAAAAGAGATTTTCGATGTCGGCAAAACTCAGGTATTCTAGAACTGCAATGATAAAATTATGACGACAACACCTCGGAGCTCAACTCCCCGGGTCAATGCCACATAAAAGACAGGAGGTACCAAGAACAATGTTCTCATCACAAAACCATCGAAACGATTCCAAGATACCCGCGTGATTCTAAAATTTTTTTTAGTGAAATTTGAGGAGAGGAAAGACAAAACATCTACGTCAGGAGACCTCACCAGAGCGACGAAGGGACTGAGGAGTAAAAAGAATCCTACTCTCTGATATATATAATCCTAAGACTCAAAACATTTTTGTTCTAGACTCAACAACGCCAGCAAACAATCAAGCAGGGGGCTCCTAAGTCGGGGATGGCTCTGATTACCAACTTGTCACACCCATGATGTGGCTATATCTCCCACGTGTCGAAGCATGACTTAGAGGCATAACCGCATTGTGGTTTTGTTGCAAGAAGGGTCATCTTCACACAATCCCATGTAATGAACAAGAATGGGATAAAGAGTTGGCTTACAATCGCCACTTCACACAATGAACACATAATAAATCATACATCATTCAGAGTACACACATATAGTCCGACTACGGACGAAGCCAAAAGAAAAGAAGATAACCCAACTGCTAGATCCCCGATCGTCCCAACTGGGCTCCACTACTGATCAACATGAAACGAAACATATCAACGACCAATATCTTCGTTGAGCTCCCATCTGAGCTCGGTTGCATCGCCTGCACTGGTATCATCGGCACCTGCAACTGTTGTGATAGTATCTGGTGAGCCACGAGGACTCAGGAATCTCAAAACCCGCAAGATCAAGACTATTTAAGCTTATGGGTAGGAAGGGGTAAAGTGGCGAGGTTGCAGCAGCGACTAAGCATATCTGGTGGCTAACATACGCAAATAAGAGCGAGAAGAGAGCACAAGGAACGGTCGTGAACTAGCAATGATCAAGAAGTGATCCTGAACTCCTACTTACGTCAAACATAACCCAAAACCGTGTTCACTTCCCGGACTCCGCTGAAAAGAGACCATCACGGCTACACACGCGGTTGATGCATTTTAAAGAGGTCAAGTGTCAAGTTATCTACAACCGTACATTAACAAATTCCCATCTGCCTCATAACCGCGGGCACGGCTTTCGAAAGATAATATACCCTGCAGGGGTGTCCCAACTTAGCCCATGATAAGCTCTCACGGTCAACGAAGGATATACCTTCTCCCGAGAAGACCCGATCAGCCTCGGAATCCCGGTTCGCAAGACATTTCGATAATGGTAAAACAAGACCAGCAAAGCCGCCCGATGTGCCGACAAATCCCGATAGGAGCTGCACATATCTCGTTCTCATGGCACACCGGATGAGACATCCTACGAGTAAAACCAGCCCTCAAGTTTCCCCGAGGTGGCCCCGCAGTCTACTCAGTTCGGACCAACACTCGAAGGAGCACTGGCCCAGGGGGGTTAAAATAAAGATGACCCTTGAGTCTGCAGAACCCAAGGGAAAAAGGCTTAGGTGGCAAATGGTAAAACCAAAGTTGGGCCTTGCTGGAGGAGTTTTATTCAAAGCGAACTGTCAAGGGGGTCCCATAAATCACCCAACCGCGTAAGGAATGCAAAATCCGGGAACATAACACCGGTATGACGGAAACTAGGGCGGCAAGAGTGGAACAAAACACCAGGCATAAGGCCGAGTCTTCCACCCTTTACCAAGTATATAGATGCATTAATTAAATAACAGATATAGTGATATCCCAACATAATCCTGTCCATCATGGAGCAATCTTCAACTTCACCTGCAACTAACAATGCTATAAGAGGGGCTGAGCAAAGCGATAACATAGTCAAGCAATGGTTTGCTAGGAAGGGTGAAAAGGTTAGAGGCTGACATGGCAATATGGGAGGCATGGTAAACAAGTGATAGGCAGCGCAACATAGCGATAGAACGGAGCAACTAGCAAGCAAAGATAGAAGTGATATCGAGGGTGATGGTCATCTTGCCTGAAATCTCGATAGGAAGAAGAACGAGTCCATGAAGAAGACAAACGGACATAGTCAAACAAATCCTCACAACTCCGGAAGGAAACCGAAGCTAACGAGAGAAGCAAACCAGAAAGAAGCAAACAACATGGTAAACACACAAGCATAATCATGGCATGATGCACAAACAAGTATGATGCATGTCCGGTTTAATGAGGCATGGCATGGCAAAGTGCAACAAACAAAACTACAAGTTAAGTGGAGCTCAATATGCAACGAGTTGCATATTGACGGAACACCACAAGAATTATTTATTCTTTCTCGGTTATGTACCCAACAATATTAAATGTTATTAAACATGGAAAGGGGTGAAGCATGAGCAAACCATCTATTTAGGCAAGTTTAAATGAGGCCAGAACCAACAAACAACCATTCCAGAAATCCCCATATGACATTTAGTAGTTTAATGCAAACACAATTTTAAGCATTTAAATATTGTTATCATGATGTGAATGACATGCACAAGTTTTATGCAATTTTTATGAAAATGTTAACATGAGCATGATATGAAGCATTAGTCGCCATGGCGGAATGAAAAGGGTGCCACGGCGGCGAAACAGACATGGTGCCACGGCAACATTTCCGAAAATGATGCCACGGCAACATATCGGTTCCGGTAGCTCACGGAGATACCGGTGCAAAAGGAGACGTGCGGATGTACGGAACATGCTAGAGATGGTGGGGTGCTCCCGACTACCGGGTTCCCACGGGATAGTGGCATGGAAACGAGTGACAATTCGGACACGGTGCAAACATATGGTACATCTCATACAACACATGCATTCGATCACGGTCGGTCATCTCGGTGGTTATACCTTCAAAGCGTGCATTTCGGAGCGGTTCGGGTTCGGCGAAGGAAGTAGTCATTCACGGGTCATCGTGGGAAGTAGTCGTTCTCGTGGTGGTAGAGGTACTTGCGATCTTGGCAACGGTAGTCGTACACGTTCGTTTCGTAGATGTCCGGGGTCTTCGGTAGAGGAAGTAGTGGTACACGGCTGTAGATGTACTTGGCGATCCGAAGGGGTACTTGACGAAATCCACCTTGGATGTAGTCGTACCCGTGTAGTCGGACTTGACAAAAAAAATGCACATCCCGGAGACGGCACTTGGCGAATTCCATGCTCGGAGGAGGAGGCAAGAAGACAACGCGATCTCCAGCGAATGGCAACACGGCGGCCCGAGGGGTCACCAGCACGGGCGAAACAGCAGCAGGCAACACTGCTGTTGCGAGACGGAGGTCGGGGCCGGAGCTAAGCAATGCTAGCAGGGCGGATGGGTGCGAGGAGGCCGGGAGGAGCGGCGCTCGGCACCGGTTGGCGTAGAGGAGGGGAGGCGGAGCTCCTGCTCGGAGAGGTGCGGCGAGGGGAACCGCGTGGAGGCGCGAAGGATGGCGGTGGCGACGAATCGGGTCGAAGGCGAGCACGAGATGGCATCGGGGAAGGTGCAGCTGTTGTTGCTGCCGGCTCTGACAGAGGCGACATCCGGCGAAGGAGCTGGCGAGGAGGCGACGCCGGGTAGATGAGGAGGCGGGCGAGGATAAGTCGGGGAGGAGAAGGGGTGTGGGGAAGGTGGCAAGGCGGTCAGAGGGGTCACCGGCGTGGCGGAGCTTGCAGCGGGAGAAGCATAGGGGAGGGGCGGCGCGAGGGCTCTGCTCCTCTCTCTCCCTGTGAGTGGCGGCGCCAGGAGGAGAACGAAGGGGAAAAGGGATCGAGAGGAGGGGGGTTCGAGCGAGAGGAAGGAGATGGGATCAGGCGTTGTGGCGGCGCTAGAGGGATTCGAGGGAGAGAGGCTGGGCTGGCCTTCGGGGCTAGGGTTAGGAGAGGGGCGCGGCTGGGCCCAGGTGGGCCTAGGGAGGCTGGCGGAGGAGCCTTGGCCCATGCGGGGGAGCTGGAGAAAAAGCCTGGATGGCCTGCTGGGTTCTCTTCTCCCTCTCTCTTATATTTCTAACAGAAAGCATTAGAGAGAACGAAAATGAAGAGGGGGTTAGGGAAAGAAAATGCGCAAGGGGATAAATTTCCCGGACTCATAAAAATGAGCCTGATCCAAGAAAAATAGAAAGGCCATGATTGAAAGATTTAAATTCAAACTCATTCATACAATTTGGTGGAGCTCCAGAAAATGATGAAATAATTACATGGCAAGGTTGGAGACCAAACTTGAAGCAGGAAAGAAATGAAATTATTTTGCAAGTGTGTTTATGGGTGATTCCGAATAAAGAAATATTTAATATAGCTCCCTAATAATATTGAGAGGCTTTAATATGTTATAAAGAGAAATCACAAGTGAATTCCCTCGATTTAAATGGATCGAAAAAATTCATACAATTTGTTTAGCTGAGTTTTAAAAATTAAATGGCATGATTGCATGATGACATGATGCAATGCACATGATGCAGAGATGAATGCACGAACAAAACAAAATCACACAACGAATCTCGGAAAACCCTAGAAGGCATCTGAAGCTCCGGTCTTGGGGCGTTACAATAGTCCTCATCCTCAGAGTCTGAGGTTCTCTTCCTTCTGGCTCTTGGGGCTGCTTTGGGCAAATTGCTAGGAGTGCTTCTGCTGCCATCATCTGAAGTGCTAGAGGGACTAGTGCCCTCACTCATGTGAATCTGCTCTTCTTCCCTGTTCTGACTGTCACTTTGGTCTGACATGCTGGAAACACTGACTTCTGACCCTGTGAATAGTTATAGATGAGATAGAATGGATGAGCATCACAAAATGTAGAGATTTTTGCAAAAGAATGATTCAAAAACTTAGTTTTAGTTTTCCACAGAAAGCATCTCGGATCAACCGATTTTTAAACTCGGCGATACCGAAGCAGCTTATGGAACCTAAACATGTGATCTTGGTCAGACCGAGTCACAGTTCGGTGGCACCGAGACTGCTAGGGTTTCATAAAGTTCCAAATCGGTCACATCGATTAGCAATTATCAGTCAGATCGAGAGTTACTAGTGCAATGGCATTAGCCGAATCGGTGGGACCAAGTTTTTCAACTCGGTGGGTCCGAGATGGTTTCGGCGGAAACATAACCCTAAATTTTCAAATCGCATCAATTCTAAGTATTGTTTTCACTGGATAGAGGTGTTTCAATCATGGCAAGAATCATAATGAACACAATGTGCTGAGAATTAGACAAGGATAACACTGTGATCGAGTTCATACCCTAGTTCGGCGATGAACTCGCTATGGCGGCAACGGCGGGGATGAATTCCGTTGACGGCGATGGAGACCAGCGACTGGAGGCGGCTGGCGATGAAGTCGACGATCCGGAGTCAAGGCAGAGCGAGCTATGCGCGGGTGAAAAGGTTTGGAGAAAGTTTCCAGTTTTTTGCCCGTGAGTATATATAGCCCGACATTGTCGGTGTGACCGAGTGGAACAACTTGGTGGCACTGAGATGCGTAACTGTTGGCAGTTACAGCAACTCAGTGAGACCGAAAAGTTCAAATCGGTTGCACCGAGAATGAAAACCTAGATCGACTTAGTGATCTCGGTATGACCGAAATTGAAGAATCGGTCAGACCGAAAATCACAAAGAAGTTTTGGAAGTTTAAGTCCATGATGAATCGAGGACTCCGAGTGCTCCTCACACAGAGTGGTTCGAATCTGACTTGATCAAATTTTATGATGCAGCATGAATAGAGTTTAAGACGAGAAAAGCATAGATAGCTAGAGAAGGTTCTTAGGCATTCTTGTCCATCAACTTGGCCAAAGAAAAAAAACCAATCAATCAAATCAACAAGTGGATGTTCTTGAATGAGTAAAATATGCAACCAACATGCTCACACAATAAAATGGCAAATGAAATATGTGGCAAAGCATGCACAACCAATTCTAGTATCTATCAAACAATTGGCGATGACTAGGTCATCTATATATGAGTATATTGACTTAGGAGTCAAATGAGAACATTTGATCATGGGTCATACTCATCCTTTAAGCTCAAGTGGGGTTACCACTTTTACATAATGCATTGATGTGTTCACATTATTAGAGTTGCTTTGACTCAATTCTTAGAGTTAAGCTCCCCCTAGCTGTGAGATCCCCCCTTAGAGGGATGAACTAACCTTGGGTTTTGTTGATGATGACTTCATGTAGGTGTTGAAGATGTGGATGCTCAATGTTGATGTAGATCTTTTGGAGCAATCCTTTGGAGTGAGTTGCACTTTCAATACCTACACAGGTTAGTCCCACAAGGAACAAACAAGAATATCCATAGACATAGAGTCATGCACACGCAAGATGATGTCCATGAAGACATTAGGTTACCTTGTCCCTTGCCTTACCAACATGAGGGTTTGTGACTCCTTGAACTAGTACAAGATATTGAAGTTGATTGCACTTGTCCTTGCCATAATGATATGAGTGAAGAATGTTGGCGGAGTCACCCTCAAGAACACTCTAGTTCTTCTTCTTCGGGATCCACATCATCTTGATGGGAATCCTTGGAGTTGTAGTTGTACTTGATGAAGTAGAACTTGACGTAGTCTTGGGAACCCACTTGACCAAGGCCTTGGGTGCTTCTTCAAATGCATCAATCTCCTCTTGAAGCTTGTCCTTGCCTTTGTTCTTGTGGTCTTGTGGTGGAAGATCATCTTGTGCTTGTGTTCCCTTGAAGGAAGTAGGATCATACTTCACTTGTTGAGGAACAAACTTCGTCTTGGGGAATTGATCTTCTTCCCACTCAACTCCATTGGCATTGAACTTCCTTTCAAAACCAACATCTTGATTCTTCTGGTGCCTTCCTTGCTTGCGTACAATTTCCTCGAATTGCTTACTCCCGGCAAGGCTCTTGTATACACCTTTCTCTATAATTCCCTTCAATAAGCTATTTTCTTGCTCAAGTGTAACTTGGCTAAGAGAATCATTAGTGGAATCAAGAGAACTACTAGAAGCAACAATATTGGATTTAGCATTATTATTGTTACTACTAGAGGAAGAATCTTTCTTGTTCCAATGACCTCCGTTGGCTTGAGATTCTTGTAATTGGGCATCATTTGGATAAATGTGCACACGGTATCATATTTTCCATTCAATGCTCTTAGGATCTTCTTGATGATGAATCTGTCGGTCATCTCTTCACTTCCTAAGCCGGCAATCTCATTTGTGATAAGAGCAAGCCTAGAGTACATTTCAGCGACACCTTCACCATCCTTCATTTTGAACTTGTCAAGCTGACTTTGGAGCACATCCAACTTGGATTCCTTGACGGAGTCGGTACCTTCATGCATATCAAGCAACGTATCCCAAATTTCCTTTGCATTCTCAAGACGGTTGATTTTGTTGAATTCTTCGGGGCACAAGCCATTGAAGAGGATATCACAAGCTTGAGCGTTGTATTGCAGCATCTTCAATTCATCCACATTTGCTTCACGGTTCGGCTCTCTGCCATCAAAGGATTTACCTTGCAAGCCAATACACACAATAGCCCAAACGGCGGGGTTATGTCCGAGAATATGCATTTTCATCTTATGCTTCCAACTTGCAAAATTAGTGCCATCAAAGTAAGGACCTCTACGGTGATAATTTCCCTCGCTAGACGCCATACTCTCCTAGGTTGTGAAACCAAGGCTATGACCACCAAAAGCTATGGAAATCAAAGCAAATGGAGACCAAATCTCTGATACCACTTGTAGGACCTTGAAGTATGTCTAGAGGGGGGGTGATTAGACTACTTGACCAATTAAAAACTTAACCTTTTCCCAATTTTAGACTTTGGCAAATTTTAGCTATCTTTGCACAAGTCAAGCAATCTTCACACAATTCAAGCAAGCATGCAAAGAGTATATGAGCAGCAGAAATTAAAGCATGCAACTTGCAGGAATGTAAAGGGAAGGGTTTGGAGGATTCAAACGCAATTGGAGACACGTGTGTTTTTGTCGTGGTTTCGATAGGTGGTGCTATCGTAAATCCACGTTGATGGAGACTTCAACCCACGAAGGGTAACGGTTGCGCGAGTCCACGGAGGGCTCCACCCACAAAGGGTCCACGAAGAAGCAACCTTGTCTATCCCACCATGGCCATCGCCCATGAAGGACTTGCCTCACTAGCGGTAGATCTTCATGAAGTAGGCGATCTCCTTGCCCTTACAAACTCTTTGGTTCAACTCCACAATCTTGTCGGAGGCTCCCAAGTGACACCTAGCCAATCTAGGAGACACCACTCTCCAAGAAGTAACAAATGGTGCGTTGATGATGAACTCCTTGCTCTTGTGCTTCAAATGATAGTCTCCCCAACACTCAACTCTCTCTCACAGAATTTGGATTTGGTGGAAAGAAGATTTGAGTGGAAACCAACTTGGGGAAGGCTAGAGATCAAGAGTCATATGGAAGGAATGGAATATCTTGGCCTCAACACATGAGTAGGTGGTTATCTCTCATAACTGGTAAGTTGGAAGTGTAGGTTTGTTCTGATGGCTCTCTCCATGAATGAAGTGGAGGTGCAGGGGTATAT
Source organism: Triticum aestivum (assembly GCF_018294505.1). Taxonomy (NCBI): domain Eukaryota; kingdom Viridiplantae; phylum Streptophyta; class Magnoliopsida; order Poales; family Poaceae; genus Triticum; species Triticum aestivum. The sequence continues at coordinate 441,231,116 of NC_057804.1, read as the reverse complement.
ATAGCCTCCACACAAAATCTAACCGCACAATTTAGCAAACTCGGTGGGACCGAATCAACAAACTCGGTCGGACTGATTAGTAAACCTAGTGACCGTTAGTGATTTCGGTGGGACCGACATGCAACTCGGTAGGACCGATATGGTTAGGGTTAGGGCATAACGTAATCTCGGTGAGACCGATTACACAAACTCGGTGAGACCGATTTTGGTAATTAGCTAACCAGAGAGTTGGTCAGGTAAACTCGGTGGGACCGATTCGCTCTTTTCGGCGAGACCGAAATGTTACGGAAGGGAAACAGAGAGTTTACATTGCAATCTCGGTGGGACCGATCGCTCACTTCGGTTAGACTGAAATGTTACGAAGGGAAACAGAGAGATTACAATCCCATCTCGGTGAGACAGAGATCCCTATCGGTGAGACTGATTTGCCTAGGGTTTGTGGTAGTGGCTATGACAGTTGAACTCGGTGGCTATGTTTTTTACCACCGAGTCCAAACGGAGTCCAAACGCAGCGAAACTCCTACAAGATTTTTTTGGGCCAGAAGACATCCAGTGGGCCAAGGAAGCACTTGGGGGTGGCTCGAAGGGAGCAACACCCACGAGGGCGCGCCAGGAGGCCCAGGTGCACCCTGGTAGGTTGTGTCCACCTCGGGTGCCCCCTGAACCGGCTCTTTGCTCTATAAATACCCCAATATTCCAGAAACCCTTGGGGAGTCGACGAAAATCAATTCCAGCCGCCGCAGAGTCCAGAACCACCAGATCCAATCTAGACACCGTCATGGAGGGGTTCACCACTTCCATTGGTGCCTCTCCGATGATGCGTGAGTAGTTCTTTGTAGACCTACGGGTCCGTAGTTAGTAGCTAGATGGCTTCCTCTCTCTCTCTCTCTCTCTTGATTATCAATACAATGGTCTCTTGGAGATCCATATGATGCAAGTATTTTTGCGGTGTGTTTGTCGGGATCTGATGAACTTTGAGTTTATGATCAGATCTATGTTTTTATCCATGAAAGTTATTTGAGTCTTCTTTGATATCTTATATGCATGATTGCTTATAGCCTTGTATTTCTTCTCCGATATTTGGGTTTTGTTTGGCCAACTTGATCTATTTATCTTCCAATGGGAAGAGCTGCTTTGTAGTGGGTTCGATTTCACGGTGCTTGATCCCAGTGACAGAAGGGGAACCGACACATATGTATCGTTGCTACTAAGGATAACAAGATGGGATCTATATCTCCACAATAGATAAACGGATCTTGTCTGCATCATGTCATTGTTCTTATTGCATTACTCCGTTTTTCCATGAACTTAATACACTAGATGCATGTTGGATAGCGGTCGATGTGTGGCGTAATAATACTAGATGCAGGCAGGAGTCAGTCTACTAATCTTGCACGTGATGCCTACATAATGATCATTGCCTGGATATCGTCATGATTATTTGAAGTTCTATCAATTGCCCAAAAGTAATTGTTTCCCACCATTTGCTATTTTTCTCTAGAGAAGCCACTAGTGAAACCTACGGGCCCCAGGTATATTTTCATCATATTTTCCTTTGCGATCTATTTTCTTTGCATTTATTTTCAGATCTATTAAACCAAAAATACAAAAATACCTTTCTGAAATTTATTTGTTCCGTGATCCATTTATCTTATCTACCACTTTTACCTCACATTATTTGCCTATCTTGAGGCGCCGTACTCGAAAGGGATTGACAACCCCTTTAACACGTCGGGTTGCGAGTATTTGTTATTTGTGTGCAAGTGTTGTTTACGTGGTGCGAGGAGGTTCTCCTACTGGTTCGATAACCTTGGTCTCGTCACTGAGGGAAATACCTACCGTCGCTATACTGCATCATCCCTTCCTCTTTGGGGAAATACCGACGTAGTTCTAGCAAACATCAAAAGGAATTTCTGGCACCGTTGTCGGGGAGGATCTTCAACATCAACCAGGTTCCTAGTCACAAATCTCTTCTCCTCGCAATTTACATTATTTGCAATTTGCCTCTCTTTTTCCTCTCCCCCACTTCACAAAAAAATTGTCGTTTTATTCGCCCTCTTTTTCGTTCGCCCTTTTCTCATCAGATCTGTTTTTGAGTGCAATTTTGTTGCGAAGTCATCATGACTCAAGAGAACACCAAGTTGTGTAATTTCTCAAATACCAACAACAAAGATTTTATTAGCACTCCGATTGCTCCTCCCTCCACTAGTGCGGAATCCTGTGATATTAATACTGCTTTGCTGAATCTTGTCATGAAAGATCAATTTGCCGGTACTCCTAATGAGGATGTCGCATCCCATCTTAACACATTCATGGAATTATGCGATATGCAAAAGAAAAAAGATGTGGACAAAGATCAATTTGCCGGTACTCCTAATGAGGATGTCGCATCCCATCTCAAAATGATGTAGAAACTCCCAAATGAGGTTCTCCTACTGGTTTGATAACCTTGATCTCATCACTCAGGGAAATACCTACCGTCGCTATATTGCATCATCCCTTCCTCTTCGGGGAAGTACCGACGTAGTTCTAGCAGACATCAGACGGTCACAATTACATCTACCTAGCCTTAGGGTCAAAACATGTGACGCCCCGACTCAATAGTACACTAATCATACACGCAAATGTGCATGATCAAGATCAGAGACTCACGGGAAGATATCACAACACAACTCTAGACACAAACTAAAGTCATACGAGTTTCATATTACAAGCCAGGGGCCTCAAGGGCTCGAATACGTAAGCTCGAATACGAACGAGTCAGTGAAAGCAACAATAGCTGAGTACAGACCTAAAGTAAAAATGTCTACCTTAAGAAGGCTAGCACAAACATCAACATAGATTGAAAAGGCAAGGCCTCCTTCCTGGGAGCCTCCGAACTACTCTTGGTCGTCGGCGGCCTCCACGTAGTAGTAGGCACCCTTGTGGTAGTAGTAGACGTCGGCGGTTTCAGCTAGTGCCTGGGCTCTATCAACAGATCACAGAAATCGGGTATAGGGGGAAAAGAGGTAGCAAAGCAACCGTGAGTACTCACCCAAGGTACTTGCAAGACTTACATCAGAACTACACTACATATGAATAGTATGAATGAAAAGGGTAGTACCTGTGGACTAAACTGCAGAATGCCAGAATAAGGGGGGAGAAGCTAGTCCTATCGAAGATTACGTCTTCTGGCAGCCACCACCTTGAAGCAGTAGAAGAGAGTAGCTCGTATAGAACACGTGTCAACTTATAGAAATAATCCTACCAGGAGATCCTCTCCTCGTCTCCCTATGAGAGAGAGATCACCGGGTTGTATCTGTCACTTATGTGGGTGTGTTTTATTAAGTGTTCGGTTTTAGTTGTAAGAGGCCGAAATACAACTTCAAGTCGTCCTGTTACCGTGGACACAGCTATTCAAATATATTAACTTCCCTGCAGGGGGGCACCACATTACCCAACACACTCGATTACTCTGGCCGGCCACACTTTCCTGGGTAATGTCCGGCCTCATAAGATCAACATGTCGTAGTCCTACCTAGGCTCTCCAGAGAGGTCAACACGCCGGTCTACATCCTAAGTGCGCATAGGTCTTGGGCCCGTTGCTCGTTGCACTCCTACACATTGTGAGGACAGCTGGGATCAGTCCTGGATACCTCCTTATACAAGGCAGGTACTCACGCGGACCACCCGGGCACGTGTGGCTCAACTTTAACGTCTGAAAGCTTTTGGGAGAAAACATACGACGCCGAGTGCCCATAACTCATCACGCATTGCGGTTAGTGCGAAAAGGCTAGCAAGCAGCTCAGATCAATTATCCAATCTCGTTAAGCATGTTATTAGGAAATAACCACGAAGAATGATGATACGTCTCCAACATATCTATAATTTATGAAGTATTAATGCCATGTTCACAACAATTTTATATGGTTTTGGTATGATTTGGATGGAACGAACCCAGATTGACGCTATTTTCAGCAGAACTACCATGGTGTAGTTTTTGTGCAGAAATAAAAGTTCTCCAAATGCAACGAAACTTTTTGACGATTTTTTGGAACAAATGAGGCACTATAAGCTTCGTGGGAGGGCCAGAAGAGCCACGAGGTGGGCACAAGCCACCAGGGTGCGGCAGAGGGGTCTGGCTTACCCCGGTGGGTTATGGTCACCTCGAGGCCCATCTTCGCGTGATTCCAATGCTGAAAAATCCCGTAAATAGAGAAACCATCAGAAAGAACCCTAGAAGAGAAGTTTCGCCGCCGCAAGCCTCTATAGCCACGAAAAAACAGTGTAGACCCTGTTCTAGCACCCTGCCGGAGGAGGAAATCATCACCGGTGGCCATGTTCATCATCCCGGCAGCCACCATGATGAGGAGGGAGTAGTGCACCCTCGGGGCTGAGGGTTTGTACTAGTAGCTATGTGTTTAATCTTTCTCTCTCTCTATCTCTCTCTCTCTCTCGTGTTCTTGAGTTGGCATGATCTTGATGTATCGCGAGCTTTGTTAATATAGTTGGATCATATGGTGATTTCCCCTCTCTATCTTGTTGTGATGATTTGAGTTTTCCCTTTGAGATTTTGTTTTGTCGGATTGAATACTTTTATGGATTTGAGAGCACTTGATGCATGTCTTGCTATGAATACCCATGGTGACAATGGGGTATCATATTGATTCACATGATATGTGTTTTGGCAATCAACTCGCGGATTCCCGAGGTGACATTGGGGTAATCTATGCATAGGGGTTGATGCACGTTCTTGTCTTTGTTTCCGTGGTAGAAATCTTGGGGCACTCTTTGAGGTTCTTTGTGTTGGATTGAGTATTATGTATCTGAAATTGTTTGATGCATATCGTATAATCAACTCATGGATACTCGGGGTGGCATTGGAGTATCTAGGTGACATTAGAGTTGGTTGATGTGTATCATATGGTGTTATTATAGTACGAACTCTTAGATAGATCGATCGAAAAGGATAACTTGTTGTTATTTTAGTACGAACTCTTGGATAGATCGGTCAGAAAGGATAACTTTGAGGTTGTTTCGTACCCTGCAAACAATTTCTTCTTATGTTCTCCGCTAGAGAGGAACTTTGGAGCGATTCCTCATCACAAGTTGATGGATGGTTATATGATCCAATTATATTAGCATTGTCGAGAGGTTGCACTATAGAAAGTATGGACTCTATGCCCCATTTTCAAGCATTGCAATACCGTTTGTGCTCCATTTTATCGATATCTACCTTGCTGTCTTTTATTGTTCCTTTTGCAAAAATCAATATCTATTATCATTACTATGCTTGTATCACCATCTCTTTGCCAAACTAGTGCACCTATACAATTTACCATTGTATTTGGTTTGTTGGGGACACAAGAGACTCTTTGTTATTTGGTTGCATTGTTGTTTGAGAGAGATGATACATCTCCAACGTATCCATAATTTATGAAGTATTCATGCCATGTTTACAACAATTTTATATGGTTTTGGTATGATTTGCATGGAACTAACTCGGACTGACGCTATTTTCAGCAGAACTACCGTGGTGTTGTTTTTTTTGTGCAGAAACGAAAGTTCTCCAAATGAGCTGAATTTTTTTAACAATTTTTTGGAACAAAAGAGATCCCCAAAGCTTCATGGGAGGGCCAGAAGAGACACAAGGAGGGAACAAGACACCACGGCGTGCCAGAGGAGACTGGCTTGCCTCGATGGGTTGTGCTCACCTCAAGGCCCATCTTCGCATGAAACTGACGCAACAAAATCCTATAAATAGAGAAACCATCAGAGATAACCCTAGATTGGAAGTTCCGGTGTCGCAAGCCCCTGTAGCCACGAAAAACCAATCTAGACACCGTTCTGGCCCCCTGCCGGAGGGGGAAATCATCACCGGTGGCCATCTTCATCATCCCAGCGACCACCATGATGAGGAGGGAGTAGTTGATACGTCCATTTTGCATCATGCTTTTATATCGACATTTATTGCATTATGGGCTGTTATTACACGTTATGTCACAATACTTATGGCTATTCTCTCTTATTTTACAAGGTTTATCATGAAGAGGAAGAATGCCGGCAGCTGGGATTCTGGGCTGAAAAAGGAGCAAATATTGGAAACCTATTCTGCACAGCTCCAAAAGTCCTGAAACTCCAAAAAGTCATTTTTGGAATTAATAAGAATTGTTGAGCGAAAGAAGTACTAGAGGGGGCCCACACCCTGGCCACGAGGGTGGGGGCGCGCCCACCCTTACAGGGCGCTCCCCCTGCCTCGTGGGTCCCCTGGTGGCCCTCCGATGCCCATCTTCTGCTATATGAAGTCTTTTACCCTGGAAAAAATAAGCAAGCTTTCGGGATGAAACTCCGCCGCCACGAGGCAGAACCTTGGCAGAACCAATCTAGGGCTCCGGCGGAGCTGTTCTGCCGGGGAAACTTACCTCCTGGGAGGGGGAAATCATCTCCATCGTCATCACCAACGATCCTCTCATAGGGAGGGGGTCAATCTCCATCGACATCTTCACCAGCACCATCTCCTCTCAAACCTTAGTTCATCTCTTGTACGCAAACCTCAGATTGGTACATGTGGGTTGTTAGTAGTGTTGATTACTCCTTGTAGTTGATGCTAGTTGGTTTATCCGGTGGAAGATTATTTGTCCAGATCCTTAATGCATATTAATACCCCTCTGATCATGAACATGAACATGTTGTGTGAGTAGTTATGTTTGTTCCTGACGACATGGGTGAAGTCTTGCTATTAGTAGTCATGTGAATTTGGTATTCGTTCGATATTTTGATGAGATGTATGTTGTCTCTCCTCTATTGTTGTTATGTGAATGTCGACTACATGACACTCCACCATTATTTGGGCCTAGAGGAAGGCATTGGGAAGTAATAAGTAGATGATGGGTTGCTAGAGTGACAAAAGCTTAAACCCCAGTTTATAAGTTGCTTCGTAAGGGGCTGATTTGGATCCATATGTTTCATGCTATGGTTAGGTTTACCTTAATACTTCTTTTGTAGTTGCGGATGCTTGCAATAGGGGTTAATCATAAGTGGGATGCTTGTCCAAGAAAGGGAAGCACCCAAGCACCGGTCCACCCACATATCAAATTATCAAAGTAACGAACGCGAATCATATGAACGCAATGAAAACTAGCTTGACGATAATTCCCATGTGTCCTCGGGAGTGCTTTCCTCATTATAAGAATTTGTCCAGGCTCGTCCTTTGCTACAAAAAGTATTGGGCCACCTTGCTGCACTTTATTTCATTTCATTGCTTGTTACCCGTTAGAAATTATCCTATCACAAAACTATCCGTTACCTACAATTTCAGTGCTTGCAGAGAATACCTTACTGAAAACCGCTTGTCATTTCCTTCTGCTCCTCGTTGGGTTCGACACTCTTACTTATTGAAAGGACTACGATAGATCCCCTATACTTGTGGGTCATCAGTAGTCCACCAATGGGGCTAAAGGTTTGTACCAGTAGCTATGTGTTTAATCTCTCTCTCTCTTTTCTCTCATGTTCTTGAGATGTCACGATCTTGATGTATCTTAGGCTTTGTTAATATAGTTGGATTATATGGTGTTTCCCCCTCTCTATCTTGTTGTGAATTGAGTTTTCCCTTTGAAATTCCGTTCTTATCGGGTTGAATACTTTTATGGATTTGAGAAAACTTGATATATCTCTTGCTATGAATACTCATGGTGATAATGGGGTATTGTCCGTGTCAAAACCGGCGGATCTCGGGTAGGGGGTCCCGAACTGTGCGTCTAGGCGGATGGTAGCAGGAGTAAGGGACACGATGTTTTTACCCAGGTTCGGGCCCTCCCGATGGAGGTAAAACCCTACTCCTGCTTGCTTAATATTGATAATATGGGTAGTACAAGAGTAGATCTACCACGAGATCAGAGAGGCTAAACCCCAGAAGCTAGCCTATGGTATGATTGTTGTTCTTCCTAGGGACTAAAACCCTCCGGTTTATATAGACACCGGAGAGAGCTAGGGTTACACACAGTCGGTTACAATGGGAGGAGATCTACACATCCATATCGCCAAGCTTGCCTTCCACGCCAAGGAAAGTCCCATCCGGACACGGGACGAAGTCTTCAATCTTGTATCTTCATAGTCCAGGAGTCCGGCCAAAGGTTATAGTCCGGCATCCGGACACCCCCTAATCCAGGACTCCCTCAGTAGCCCCTGAACCAGGCTTCAATGACGACGAGTCTGGCGCGCAGATTGTCTTCGGCATTGCAAGGCGGGTTCCTCCTCCGAATACTTCATAGAAGATTTTGAACACAAGGATAGTGTCCGGCTCTGCAAAATAAGTTCCACATACCACCGTAGAGAGAATAATATTTGCACAAATCTAATCTGCTGACGTATTCCGCAGCGTGACATCACGCCACGGCCAAGCCTTTATTCGAATCGTTTTACTGTCCCACCTCAGCGCGTTTAGCGAGGTGGTTTCCTTGGCACGTCTTGTCGAAGCAGAGATCGTGTCCCCTTATTCCGGGATTCTCATCAATACAGGCGTGGGTAACCCAACCGTGCCATTAATCACGGCGCTTGGGAGATAAGCGAGTTTTACCAGGCTGGTGGGGGCACATAGTTTCGTCCGCCCATATAAGGGGATAAGGATCCACCTTTTTCATCTACGCCTTCTTCCTCCTTCGCTTATCCATTTCCGCGCACTCGAGCTCCAGCGCCCAAGTCCGCACTTCCCACCTCAACCTTCTCCAGCCATGTCCGGAGCGGGAGGCAGGTGGATGGCCTCCTCCGTCACGGAGGGGCACATCAAAAAGTTGAGGAAAGCCGGATACTTGTCCAACGACATTGCGCACCGGCTTCCAGACGAGGGGCAGCTCATCCCCACCCCCAGGCCCCATGAGAGGGTGGTGTTCCTCCCCCATTTCCTCCGCGGACTGGGCTTCCCACTCCACCCATTTGTCCGGGGGCTCATGTTCTACTACGGCCTGGATTTCCACGATCTGGCCCCGAACTTCATCCTCAACATCTCGGCGTTTATCGTCGTGTGCGAGGCCTTCCTCCGCATCAAGCCCCACTTCGGCTTATGGCTGAAGACCTTCAATGTCAAGCCGAAGGTAGTGGTCAGCCAGCAAGCGGAGTGCGGAGGCGCCATGGTGGGCAAGATGCCCAACGTTATATGGCTCGAGGGCTCCTTCGTGGAAACCATCAAAGGGTGGCAATCGGGGTGGTTCTACATCACCGAGCCGCGTGACCCTGAATGGGCAGCGGCCCCCGAATTCCAATCTGGCATCCCCACACGGCTCACCTCCTGGAAAGAGAAGGGCCTGTCGTGGGGTAATTCGGGAGAGCTGACCGGACTCCAAACCTGCGTCCAAAACCTGGTGGACAAGAAGGTTAAACTTGTCAACGTAGTCCAGGTCATGCTCCTCCGCCGGATCCTCCCGTGTCAACGACGGGCTTTTAACTTGTGGGAGTTCGACCCGGCCCAACACCAAACTTTGACCAGGCTCTTTGACACAACGCACGAGGATGCCTGGAAGGTGCTATTCAAGGGCGCCGAGGTTCCCCCTCCCATTACCGAGGATCGCGGATTCTGCGCGAAGCGCCAAGCCAGCGTAGTAAGCTTGTTTTACCCTTTACGGGATACTTGTTTTTCATAGTTTGACTCTATGCGGGATCTAAGCTCCCGTTCCTTTGACAGGACTGGCAGAAGAATGCCAGACAGATCGACTGTCCGGCTCCTTTGCCCGAAGGCCCAGCAGATGCCCGCTTGGTGAAGCTGCTGGTCCCGGCACCTTACGTGGTGCCGGAGAAGAAGGCCAAGAAGAAGGCCACGGGAACTCGAAAGAGTTCCCGGCGCCCGGTGGTGTCGGATTCATCGTCCGATGACTCCGAAGCGCACTCCTCCCACGAAGACGAGGAGGAGGAAGAAGAGGCCTCTCCCCCTCCAGTAGGGGGAGGAAAGAAAAGGAAGGCCGCCCCAACTAGGGGGGCCGAAGGGTCCAAGAAGGGAAGGACCCTTCCTCCGGACTACTCCACCAACGCCGACGATGGCGAAGAGGAGTGGCCATCCAGGGCCAAGCCCTGGCAAAATCTTAAGTATACGGATACCAGAATAACTCATGGCGTTCCTTTATTGCACAGTATCTTCTGACGCTGAATATAATCATGCAGTCCGCCCAAGGCCCGGCTCGACGCTTTGTCGTGGCTCCCTGGATTCGTCGGATGTGAATAGTCTTTCACTCCCGACTGCTACCTCCCCTCGCCCTACGGACGATGCCGAGGTGGAGTCCCAAAAGGGGCCAAGCCAGGAGGAGGTGGTCCTGGAGGCGCCGCAAGGCGACCTCCCGGACTCCAGGCGCAAAGGGGATAAAACCCCACAGGGCTCTAAGTCCGGCCCTGGGCCGGACACCGCACCGAAACCTTCAGTGGTTCGGGAGTCCGGCAGGCGACCCCCTAGTAAGAAGGTCAAGCCTACGACGCCGGTGACCTTCGTCCAACCGGAGGCACCGGATAATTTGTTGGAGGTGCTTAACGGCGCCTCCATCGACGAGGAGCACCGCACTATTATGAGTGCGGTGATCCAGAAGGTTCAGTCCGCCAAGAGCGGGCTGACGGAAGCCTGTGCCAGTCTTCTAACAGGCTTTGAGGTATGTATTTAAGATATGTAAAAATATTACCACATAGACAGTAGCCCATGATGCTCAGTTTGTTGTTCGAAAAGAAAAGCCGAACTGAGGATCTAAAAGATATACGCAGGAGTCTAACATAAGTATGTCAATATGGGAATGCAGGCTGCGCTGCTGACCTCTGCCGCACTGACTGCGGAGGTCGATGCATTGAAGCAGAGCCTCGAGCGGTCCGAGAACGAGCTCGGCCTTGCCAAGAAGCAGCTCGAGGACAAGGAAGGTAAGTAATACCTTATGTAAGTATATAAAAAGATCTGGTTGCAAATAATGACAGGACCAACGTGAGTATTACAGGGGCCACAACCGAGGTGGCGACCCTGAAGGAAGCGTTGTCCAAGGCCGAAGACAATGCGGCCGTGGAGCGCACCGAGCGAGAAAAGCAGGAGGCGCGGGTGGCGGAGGTGCAGCAAGAGCTCCACGCTCTTGTGAAAAAACACGAGAGTTTGGAGCTTGACTCAAAGACTCGAGAGTCCGAGCTTGCCTCGGCCCTTGAGAGCGCCAAATCTGCCAAGGCCGAAGCCCAAAAAGCCCTCCAGGAAATTGAGGCGATGAAGAAGATAGCGGCGGGTAAGGCATTCTTTATGCAAAGCAAGCACGTGAAAGTGAATTACTTGTTACTTACCCGAGTCCGGAGCTCTCCAGGAGCATTCGCAGATCTGCCCCGCAGTGTGTCCGACGCTGCCGCATTCTACCGAGCCGAGGAAGGGAGCTCGACGGAGAAGGTGTTCTGGTCCCAGTATGTTGAGGCCGGACACCCGGTGCCCTTGAGCGACCAGCTGAAGCAGCTGGTCGAGCTCCATAAGGAAGCCGAACAGGCCATGAAGGGCCTTATAGTCCGGCTATGGCCTGGGGAGGTCATGCCTGGGAGCTACTTTGGGCTGGTGAGGCGGCTGGCGGATTCCTGTCCACGGCTTGAAGTCATCAAGCGCTCCGTATGCATCGAAGGCGCCCGTAGGGCCCTTGCCCGTGTTAAAGTACATTGGGGTAAGATGGATGCTGAGAAGCTGGTGACAGATGGGCCACCGGAGGGCAAGGAGCATCGTAAGCCCGAGATGTATTATGAGGGCGTCCTGAAGGGTGCCCGCCTTGTGGCGGGTGAATGTCCCAAGTATGTAATTTTTGATTAACCTCGCTCGTGTTATCCTGTGCGCTGAAAACTTGTTCATATGCGCTAAGCAACGCTTTTTGAATTTAAAATATTACCTTCTATGCGGCCGTTTATTAAATCTGAGAGATGGCGAGTCGCCGGCTTCTACCCCCATGCCACTAGTGCTGGGGTGTTCGGGATAAACCTGAGTGCTCTTGTTCCTATTCTTGGGTCCTTCGAGGGAGGCGCTCAGCACAACGAACAAGGCAATCGGACTATAATGCTTTATCACTCTCACTTAGCCATAGAATTCTATAATTTTAAATTTCGGCGAAGCCCCTAGTATTCGGAAGACCGAGTTCGGGGCGCTATCCACGCCTAGGCTGGACAAAGCCAGCTCGTCGCTCTAAGTGGCATAAGTCTTTAGGGACTCGAAACCTCTCGAACAGCGACCAGCTCTCGCCCTATCATGACGGTCAGTTTTAGCTTTCTCTACTGAGGTGCTTAACCCAGCTCAACCGGGGCACAATCGCAGTAGTTCTCCCAGCGCTACCTTAGCCGATATAACAGAACGTAAGGTACCAAAACATGGGAGCTGGGCAAACCCAACTATTGACCCAAGACATGATTCGGAGCCGATGCATATAATGCTATAAGTTCGGGGTGCCGCACTCGTGATAGTGTTCGGACTTCTCACACCATATTCTGGGGTACTTAAGCCCCTGGTGTATTGGTCGTACCAAAGTGTATGGTTGCATAATGTCATAACTGAACATATTTACATAAAAATGAATGCAATAATAGACAAGAGCAATGTATTGTTTATTCGAAAAGGCTGCGGTAAAAGAAGAACGGTACAAATGGTGCGATAGGCAAGAGATGGAACTATTTGACAAGTCCCCCTCCAGGGGCGAGCTGCGGGATGATATATGAAACAAGTATACTGCTCGTTATAGAGACCACCTGGACATTTGACGTAGATTTCTGCCTCCCTGGCTGTTGCATCGTGTGTTCGATGATTGTACTGCCGGATAGGCCTTCCGGAGAGTGGAGTCCTGAAAGTAAGAGAAAATAAGAATGACAAAATCGGGAGCCCCTAGTGCGGTTGAGCCGCATTTTGGGCGTGCCGTGGTTGTGCCCCTCCCCTTATGCCCATGGTATTTCCAGAGCGTAATTATGTACGCGTAGTATTGGTTTCGCAATTTCACGAGGGCTGGGGTTGGGGCCGCACTGCTATGCTTGCTCGGAACGTGCCAGGCGGTCTTGTTGTAGGTTACTCCGGGCGCGCTTGACGGTGTCCGGACGTTTAATAGCTGGACTGGAGAATTGCCTTGAGAGGCTACTTTGTACTTCCGCCGCGAGGGCCGCCGTATGCTCCTCCGTTCGGAGAGAGCGTTCGGTGTTTCCATTGACCGTAATGACTCCTCGAGGGCCTGGCATCTTGAGCTTGAGGTATGCATAGCACGGCATTGAACTTTGCAAATGCGGTTCGTCCGAGTAGTGCGTGATAGCCACTGCGGAACGGGACTATGTCGAAGATTAACTCCTCGCTTCGGAAATTATCCGGGGATCCGAAGACCACTTCGAGTGTAACTGAGCCTGTACAGTTGGCCTCTACACCTGGTATGACGCCTTTAAAGGTCGTCTTTGTGGGTTTAATCCTTGAGGGATCTATGCCCATTTTTCGCACTGTATCCTGATAAAGCAGGTTCAGGCTGCTGCCGCCGTCCATAAGGACTCTAGTGAGGTGAAAACCGTCAATGATTGGGTCTAGAACCAATGCGGCAAATCCGCCATGGCGGATGCTAGTGGGGTGGTCCCTTCGATCAAAAGTGATCGGGCAGGAGGACCACGGGTTGAACTTTGGGGCGACTGGCTCCAACGCATATACGTCCCTGAGTGCACGCTTCCGCTCCCTTTTGGGGATGTGGGTTGCGTATATCATGTTCACCGTCCGCACTTGTGGGGGAAAGCCCTTCTGTCCCCTATTGTTCGGCGGCCGGGGCTCCTCCTCGTCATCGCTATGCAGCCCCTTGTCTCTGTTTTCGGCACTTAACTTGCCTGCCTGCTTGAACACCCAACAATCCTGTTGGTGTGATTGGCTGTTTTTTCAGGGGTGCCGTGTATCTGGCACGAGCGATCGAGTATTCGGTCCAAACTGGATGGGCCCAGAGTATTTCTTTTAAATGGCTTTTTCCGCTGACCGGGTTTAGAGCCTCTGAATCCGGCATTAACTGTCGTATCCTCAGCATTGTTGCCGTTAATGCGGCGCTTGTGCTTGTTGCGACGCGACCTGCCATTCTGTCCTTGGTATCCGAATTACCAGGGCTCTTGGTCATGTTATTACTACGAGCTAGCCAACTATGTTCTCCCACGCAAAAGCGGGTCATGAGTGTTGTGAGGGGTGCCATGGATTTCGGCTTTTCCTGTCCTAGGTGCCGGGCAAGCCACTCATCATGGATGTTATGTTTGAAGGCTACGAGGGCCTCTGCGTCCGGACAGTCGACTATTTGACTTTTCTTGGTTAGGAACCTTGTCAATAATTGTCTGACTGATTCCTCTGGCTGCTGAATTATGTGGCTTAGGTCATCGGCGTCTGGTGATCGCACATAGGTGCCCTGGAAATTGTCGAGGAATGCAGCTTCCAGGTCCTACCAGCAACCAATTGACTCTGCTGGCAAGCTGTTAAGCCTATGCCGAGCTGTTCCTTTAAGCTTGAGTGGGAGGTATTTGATCGCGCGTAGATCATCACCGCGGGCCATGTGTATATGAAGGAGACAATCCTCGATCCATACCGCAGGATCTGTTGTGCCATCGTATGATTTGATGTTTACGGGTTTAAAACCCTCAGGGATTTGATGATCCATTACTTCATCTGTGAAGCATAGTGGGTGTGCGGCGCCTTTATACTGGGCTATATCACGATGTAGCTCAAATGAGCTTTGTCTGCTGTGTTCGGCCTGGCCGGATTTGCCATATCCGGCATGACGGTTATCGTCACATGTCGTGGGGCGCCCACACGATCCATAGATCGATCTTGTTTGCCTTGCCTTGTCCTCCAATATATCTCGCAGGTCTGGCGCATTTCCCCGTGCCTTGGTATTTTTTGAGCGACACCGGGCTGCGGCTTGAGTGGATGGCCGAGAGGCCTCTCTGTCGTGGCCACGAGGTGGCTGGTCGGCCGCGTCGTGCGCTCGTGATGTAGGTTTAGGTGCTTCCTCCTCTAATCGGGGTAGCAGCCTGCGCTTTGGGTAGCTCTTGGAGGGGCGTTCGAGTTCGTACTCTTCGGCCGCAAGGACTTCAGTCCATCTGTCGGCTAGCAAGTCTTGGTCAGCTCTAAGCTGTTGCTGTTTTTTCTTGAGGCTGCTCGCCGTGGCCATAAGCCTGCGTTTGAAACGCTCTTGTTCGAAGGGATCCTCAGGCACGACAAATTCTTCATTGTCGAGGCTTGCCTCGTCTTTGGAGGGAGGTGTGTAATTATCGTCCTCTACCTCTCTATCTGCCGCTCTCTCATGAGGGTTGGATTCTCCATCCTCCTGTGCTGAATCCTGCTGGGGGGTTGTCTTTGGCACTGTCCGGGGTGTTATTATCTCCCATGCCGGAATCGCCGTTTTTGCTTTGGTGGGATTTAGAGCGGCGCCGCTGACGCCGGTGCTTAGGCTGCTTCTTGGAGGGGTCATCCTCCGTTGTTCCATCACCATCCCCTTCTTTTTGGGTGTCCACCATGTATATGTCGTATGATGAGGTGGCCTTCCAGTGCCCTATAGGCGCTGACTCTTGGTCGTCTCCTACATCGGCGTCCATACCGTCGATGTCTTCGGAGTCGAAGTCGAGCATGTCGGTTAAATCATCGACAGTGGCTACGAAGTGGGTGGTGGGCGGGCTTTGAATTTCTTCGTCGTCCGCATCCCAACCTTGCTGACCATAGTCCGGCCAGGGCTCTCCTGATAAAGAGAGAGACTTTAGTGAATTCAGAATGTCGCCTAAGGGCGAGTGCTGAAAGATGTCCACGGCGGCGAACTCCTTGATCGGCGACAATCGGATTCGATCGGTAGGGGCGCGGAAGGTTCGGAGTCCGGAGAGGAGTCCGGCACCTTGGAGTCACGAGCTTCGCAAAGGACAAGGCTGGTGTTCGGCTCGATCGCCGTAGAGATTGCAGCCCCCGAGGCGGTGTCCAGCCACCCGTCCTTGATTGGCGCAGTCAGCTCGAGCTAAGGGTTGGAGCGGACACTGGTGCAGCCTCCTAGGCACTGTTCGGTAGCAGAGCTAGATCATGCCCATCATGACAGTGCGGCGCGCTCGGCCGTGGCTTGAACCCGTCGAAGATCAAGTCTCCGCAGACGTCATCCGTGTAGTTTAAACTTCCAAATCTGACCTGATGGCCAGGGGCGTAGCTTTCGATCTGCTCCAGATGGCCAAGCGAAATGGCCCGTAGTGCAAAGCCGCCGAATACGAATATCTGTCCAGGGAGAAAAGTCACACCCTGTACCACATCGTTGTTGATGATCGGAGGAGCCATCGGGCCTAAAGATGACGACACAGAGGAACTCTCCATGAAAGCACCTATGTCGGTGTCAAAACCGGCGGATCTCGGGTAGGGGGTCCCGAACTATGCGTCTAGGCGGATGGTAACAGGAGACAAGGTACACGATGTTTTTACTCAGGTTCGGGCCCTCTCGATGGAGGTAAAACCCTACTCCTGCTTGAGTAATATTTATGATATGGGTAGTACAAGAGTAGATCTACCACGAGATCAGAGAGGCTAAACCCTAGAAGCTAGCCTATGGTATGATTGTTGTTCGTCCTACGGACTAAAACCCTCCGGTTTATATAGACACCGGAGAGAGCTAGGGTTACACAGAGTCGGTTACAATGGGAGGAGATCTACACATCCGTATCGCTAAGCTTGCCTTCCACGCCAAGGAAAGTCCCATCCGGACAAGGGACGAAGTCTTCAATCTTGTATCTTCATAGTCCAGGAGTCCGGCCAAAGGTTAAAGTCCAGCCATCTAGACACACCCTAATCCGGGACTCCCTCAAGTATCATATTGATTCATTTGATATGTGTTTTGGCACTCAACTCGCGGATTCCCGAGGTGACATTGGGTAATCTATGCATAGGGGTTGATGCATGTACTCATCTTTGTTTATCCGGTGGAAATCTTGGGGCACTCTTTGAAGTTCTTTGTGTTGGATTGAGTATTATGAATCTGAAATTGTTTGATGCATATCGTATAATCAACTCATGGATACTCGCGGTGACATTGGAGTATCTAGTTGACATTAGAGTTGGTTAATGTGTATCATATGGTGTTATTCTAGTACGAACTCTTGGTTGGATCGATCCGAAAGAATAGCTTGGTGTTATTTTAGTACGAACTCTAGGATAAATTGACCGGAAAGAATAGCTTTGAGGTGGTTTCATACCCTACAAACAATTTCTTCTTATCTTCTCCGCTAGATAAGAACTTTGGAGTGATTGTTCATCGCACGGGAGGATGGTTATATGATCCAATTATATTAGCATTGTGGAGAGATTGCACTAGCGAAAGTACGGACCATAGGCCTCATTTTCAAGCATTGCAATACCGTTTGTGCTCACTTTTGTTACTTGCTACCTTGCTGTTTTTCTGTTCTTATTAAAAAATCAATATCTACTATCATATTACACTTTAATCACCATCTCTTCGCCGAACTAGTGCGCCTATACAATAAACCATTGTATTTGGTCTGTTGGGGACACAAGAGACTTTTTATTATTTGGTTGCGGGGTTGTTTGAGAGAGGCCATCTTCATCCTATACCGCCCACGAATTGATAAACCTTAGGTCATCCACTCGAGGGAAAATTGCTACTGTCCTACAAAACTCTGCGCTTGGAGGCCCAACACAAGTCTACAAGAACAAGTTGTGTAGTAGACATCAAGCTCTTTTCTGGCGCCGTTGCCGGGGAGGTGAGCGCTTGAAGGTATATCTTTAGATTTTGCAATCGAATCTTTTAGTTTCTTATTTTATCACTAGTTTGCTTTATAATAGAAAACTACAAAAAATGGAATTGAGGTGGCCTCATATTATTCATCTTCATAATGTCTTTCTGGAAAATGATGGAAAGGAAAATTATGCTCAATTGATAGAAGAATAATTCAATAAAATATTTGGCATAAATGATGAGCATGATTGCAATGTTATTAGTATGAATTCTTTGAATACCCATGGTGCTAATGATATGCAGAGCCATAGGCTTGGGGATATTATATTTGATGAAGATGTTATTTTTAGTCCCCCAAGTTTTGATGAGAAAAAATATTATGATGAAAGCATGCCTCCTATTTATGATGATTATATTGATGAAAGTGGGTTTGGAAGAGTGTCAACTCTAGGTAGTATTGGTCCCACTATTTTGGAGGGTGTTGAATCTTATTATTATAATCATGAAAGTGGATTTGGAGAGGTCATGACTTTATTTAGTGATGAATCCACTATTTTGGAAGAGGATTCAATTGACTATGATAAAAAAGTTGCTATCTATGATGATTATGGTGATGACATGTATGCTATATTGAAGAATGATAACCATGAAACCTGTCATCATGATTTTAATTTTCAATCACATGATAGTTATTTTGTTGATTTTGCTCCCACTACAATTCCTAAGAATAAATTTGCTTATGTGGAGAGTAGTAAAATTTCTATGCTTATGGATCATGAAAAGAATGCTTTATGTGAAAGTTATATTGTTGAATTCATTCATGATCCTATTGAAAATTACTATGAGAGAGGAACATATGCTTTTACATATTTCAACAACATCAAGTTTCCTCTCTTTATGTTGAAAATCTTGAAGTAATGCTTGTTTTGCCTTCCTATGCTAGTTGATTCTTGTTCCCATAAATTGTTTGCTCACAAAATCCCTATGCATAGGAAGTGGGTTAGACTTAAATGTGCTTGCCATGTGATTTATGATGCTCTTTTGCATGTTTCAATTCTTTACTTTTATGCGAGGATCATTGAAATCATCATGCCTAGCTAAAAGGCATTAAAGAAAAGCGCTTGTTGGGAGACAACCCAACACTTCTACCTACTGTTTTTGTGTGTTCACATGATTAAGATACTCTAGTAATCATGTTTTATAGCTTTTGTTCCAATAAAGTACCAAGTAAGGCCTTTGGGATAGTGTGGATGATAGTTGGCTTGATTCTGTGCAAAAATAGGAACTTTTGCTTCCAGTAACAGAATTGTTCAAATTCACTGGAAAGCAATAAAATTCTGATTTTTTTAAAGATGATTTACATAAAATTTTCTACGTTGTCCTAATTTGCAAAAAATTTGGAGTAACAGAAGTATGGTAGTTGTCCAGATCACTACAGACTGTTCTGTTGTTGACAGATTCTATTTTCAATGCATAGTTTGCTTGTTTCCATGTTTCTAGGGCTTATATTGCTCAATATAAATTGTGAAAATGATAAGGTACAGTAGGCATTGTGTGAGAGCAATTATTAATGTTGTCTTTGACAGTATGTTGTCTTTGACAGTACCAAAGTGAATGATTTGTCTTTATCATACTAACCTATGTCACGAAGTTCCGTCAAGTTTTGTGTGATTGAAGTATTCAAGTGTTGGGAGAGATATCCATATGAGGGGAATAAGTAGTGACAACACTCTAAGCTTGGGTATGCCAAAGGCACCCGTAAGGTAATATTCAAGGGAGATCCAAGCAATTAAGCTTGGGGATGCCCCGGAAGGTATCCCCTCTTTCGTCTTCAACATTACCGGTAACCTCACTAGATATGTGTTTTGCTTGGAGCATCATTTTATTTTCTCTGTATTTTCATGCTGATATTTGGAATGATGTTTTGCATCTTTCATTTCAATAAAAATGTCAAGGATAGCCTTTACCATGCTTATTTTGCAAGTCTATGAGTTGTTGTTTGAAAATAGAAAGTTTATCGCTGTTGTAAAAATTCTTGAGAAAAGTCAGAATGTGATAAAATGTTCAAATTTTAAGAAAAATAAGCTATGATAAATTTTCTACAGTGTGAATTTTCAAAACTTTTGGAGTTACATAAGTGTGAATATTCTTGCATTCTTTACAGACTTTACTGTTTTGACAGATTGCTGTTATGGTTGCATTATTTGCATATGTTTGCTTGTTTAATGATTCTATTTGAGGATAGGACTATTAAATTTGCAGAGGCATTTAGTATGAAATGTTAAATAATAATTTTAGTGATTTTCTACAGTAGAGAATGATAAGGTTTTTGCATTGATTTATACTAACTTACCTCACGAGTTCTTGTTGAGTTTTGTGTGGATGAAGTTTTTAAAATATAGGGAAACCATGATATAAAAGGAATTAAGGAGACACAAAAGCTCAAGATTGGGTATGCCCAAGGCATCCCAAGATAATATTTCAAGAAGTCTCAAGCATCTAAGCTTGGGGATGCCCAGGTAGGCATCCCACATTTCTTCATCAACAATTATCGGTTAGTATCGGTTGAGCCTAAGTTTTTTGCTTCTTCACATGAGTTGTGCTATACTTGGAATGTCATTTCATTTTGTTTTGCTTGATGTTTTAATAAATACTTTGATGTGAAAGTTTTTAAATAAAAGAGAGTCCTCAAATAGCTACCTATTTACATGACTACTCGTTTGATCTTCACTTATATCTTTTTGGAGTAGTTTGTCATTTACTCTTGTGCTTCACTTATATCCTATGAGTAAATTGTTGAATGCATTGAATATCATGAAGTTGAAGTTATATCTTCATATCGTGCCTTGTAGTAGCTTCACGTTGGGTTTAGAAAGTGAAATCTTCTGAAGCCTGACAATCGCAACATTGGTCATACTAGCAATTCATGAAGGATTAGTATAAGGAAGAGGACTTTCACATAAAAATACATTATCTTGGACATCTTCTATGATTGTGAATACCCATTTATTATTTTCAAACTTGTGCAAATTAGTTGAAGTTGTACAAGGAAGACAACGTAATGAGTTATGGTTGTGTACATTTGCATAGAAGTTATATTGTCATGGATCCTCCAACATGTGGTGTTTGCCTAGGATCTTTTGCTAGCCAAAAATTTGTACTAAGTAGAGATACTACTTGTGCAACCAAAAACCCTTAAACCCAATTTTTTTTCCATGAGTGTCCACCATACCTACCTATGGGTTGAATAAGATCCTTCATGTAAGTTGTCATCGGTGCATAAAGGAATAAAAAATGCTCCTAAATATGTTTGATCTTTTATTGTAAGGGAAAATTGAGCGTTGTATGAAGTTGTGATGGCAAAGTAATAAAAGTGACGGACTGCATAATAAAGGTTGCTATCATATGGGGCAATATAACGTGACGTTCCTTTGCATTAAGAGTTTGGGCATCCAAATAAAAAGCGCATGACAACCTGTGCTTCCCTCTGCGAAGGGCCTATCTTTTATTTTTCAGTATTTACTTTTATGTAAGAGTCAATAGTATGCATTCCCATTCAAACTCAACTACTCTGTAGCATCATGTTGTGGGCAAAGATCTAGGCACATATGACCAGTCAAATATATTTGATCATGAATTATTATTGTTGAGAATTGTCTTTACGACAAATGAGTTGGGAGGCAAAATATTAAGTCCCTATATTTCTCGGTGTTCAATGGATGCCATTTGTTATAAGAATATGCTTTGAGTACTAGCAATCATAGAATACTATATGATGATTGAGTATATGTGGAGCTCTTACTTAGACTCTATTGGATAAGTTAATTTGCAATTGTTTGGTGACTAAGAATATAGGTTGTTGAGTTTCAAGAGAATTCATTGTTTTAACCTTAACATGTGAATTGGTTGCTACTTTAACATGAGAAGTTTTATGAGAAATAATTGCTCTTATGATGCTAGGAAAAGTGATTGAAATTATCATTTATCAAACTTATGCACTATGCTAGAATTCACTCTTCAAAAATTATTTATGTTATCATTGACCTACTTGAAGACGAGTAGGAATTAAGCTTGGGGTTGGTGATACGTATCCAATGAATCTATAATTTATAAATGGAGAAACCATTAGAGATAACCCTTGATCGGAAGTTCCGCCACTGCAAGCCTTTGTAGCCACGAAAATCCAATCCATACCCCGTTCCGGCACCCTGCCAGGAGGGGAAATCATCACTGGTGGCCATCTTCATCATCCTGGCGGCCACCATGATGAGGAGGGAGTAGCCCACCCTTGGGGCTGAGGGTTTGTACCAGTAGCTATGTGTTTAATTTCTCTCTCTCTCTCATGTTCTTGAGATGTCATGATCTTGATGTATCACAGGCTTTGTTAATATAGTTGGATCATATGGTGTTTCCCCCTCTCTATCTTGTTGTGAATTGAGTTTTCCCTTTGAGATTCTGTTCTTATCAGATTGAATACTTTTATGGATTTGAGAACACTTGATGTATGTCTTGCTATGAATACCCATGGTGACAATGGGGTATCATATTGATTCACTTGATATGTGTTTTGGCACTTAACTCGCGGATTCCCGAGGTGGCATTGGGGTAACCTATGCATAGGGGTTGATGCATGTTCTCGTCTTTGTTTCTCTGGTGGAAAATCTTGGGCACTATTTGAGGTTCTTTGTGTTGGATTGAGTATTTTTATGAATCTAAATTGTTTGATGCATATCATATAATCAACGGATACTCGCGGTGACATTGGAGTATTAGGTGACATTTGAGTTGGTTGATGTGTATCATATGGTGTTATTCTAGTATGAACTATTGGTTAGATCGATCAGAAAGAATGGCTTGGTGTTATTTTAGTACAAACTCTAGGATAGATTGATCGGAAGGAATAGCTTTGAGGTGGTTTCACACCCTACAAACAATTTCTTCTTATGTTCTCCGCTAGATAAGAACTTTGGAGTGATTCTTCATCGCACATGAGGGATGGTTATGTGATCCAATTATATTAGCATTGTTGAAAGATTGCACTAGAGAAAGTATGGACCCTAGGCCTCATTTTCAAGCATTGCAATACCATTTGTGCTCACTTTTATTACTTGCTACCTAGCTGTTTTTCATTGTTCCTATTGCAAAAATCAATATCTACTATCATTACTACGCTTGTATCACCATCTTTTCGCCGAACTAGTGCACCTATACAATTTACTTTTGTATTTGGTGTGTTGGGGACACAAGATACTTTTTGTTATTTGGTTGCAGGGTTGTTTGAGAGAGACTATCTTCATCCTACGCCTACCACGGATTGAAAAACCTTAGGTCATCCACTTGAGGGAAAATTGCTACTGTCCTACAAAACTCTGCGCTTGGAGGCCCAACACGAGTCTATAAGAACAAGTTGTGTAGTAGACATCAAGAGACCTTATTTATCCTATGCCTCCCACAGATTGATAAACCTTAGGTCATCCACTTGATGGAAAATTGCTACTGTCCTACAAAACTCTCCGCTTGGAGGCCCAACACGAGTCTACAAGAACAAAGTTGCATAGTAGACATCAAGCTCGTTTCTAGCGCCATTGCTAGGAGGTGAGTGCTTGAAGGTATATCTTTAGATCTTGCAATTGAATATTTTGTTTTATCACTAGTTTGGTTTATTAAAGAAAACTACAAAAATGCAATTGAGGTGGCCTCATTATTCGTCTTTATCAAGTCTTTCTTGAAAATGATGGAAAGGAAAATTGTGCTCAATTGTTAGAAGAAGAATTCTATAAAGTGTTTGGCATAAAAACTTTGAATGATGATCATGATTGCAATGTTGTTAGTATGAATTATTTGAATATCCATGATGCTAATGAAATGAAAAGCCATAAGCTTGGGGATGATATATTTGATGCAGATGATATTTTTAGCCCCCACAAGTTTTGATGAGAAAAATTAGTATTATGAAAGCATGCCTCCTATTTATGATGATTATATTGATGAAAGTGGGTTTGGAAGAGTGTCAACTTTATGTAATGACGATCCCGCTATTTTGGACTGTGTTGAATGTTATTGTTATAATGATAAAAGTGGATTTGGTGAGGTCATGACTTTATTTAGTGATGAATCCACTATTTTGGAAGAGGTTTCAATTGATTATGAGAACAAAGTTCCTATCTATGATGATTATGGTGATGACATGTATGCTATAAAGAATAATGATAACCATGAAACTTGTCATCATGATTTTAACTTTTAATCACATGATAGTTATTTTGTTGAGTTTGCTCCCACCACTATTGATGAGAAAAAATTGCTTATGTGCAGAGTAGTTAAATTTCTATGCTTATGAATCATGAAAAGAATGCTTTATGTGATAGCTATATTGTTGAATTCATTCATGATGCTACTGAAAATTATTATGAGAGAGGAATATATGCTTCTACATATCTCAATAATGTCAAGTTTCCTCTCCATATGTTGAAAATCTTGAAGTTATGCTTGTTTTGCCTTCCTATGCTAGTTGATTCTTGCTCCCATAAATTTTTTGCTCGCAAAATACCTATGCATAGGAAGTGGGTTAGACTTCAATGTGCTTTCCATAAGCTTCATGATGCACTCGTTATGTTTCAATTCTTTACTTTTATGTGAGCATCATTGAAATCATCATGCCTAGCTAAAAAAGCATTAAAACCCCGCTTGTTGGGAGACAACCCAATATATATACCTACTATTTTTTGTGTGTTCACATGATTAAGCTACTGCAGTAATCATTTTTTGTATCTTTTGTTTCAATAAAGTGCCAAGTAAAGCCTTTGGGATAGCGTGGATGATAGTTGACTTGATTCTGTGCAAAAACGGGAACTTTTGCTTCCAGTAATAGAATTGTTTAAATTCACTGGTACGTGATAAAATTCTGAATTTTATATAGATGATTTATATACAAATTTCCTATGTTTTTCCTAATGTTTAAGAATTTTTGGGGTAACAGAAGTATGGTCATTGTTCAGATCACTACAGGCTGTTCCATTTTTGACAGATTCTGTTTTCAATGCATAATTGGCTTGTCCTAGTTTATATAGCTTAGATTGCTCAATATAAATTGTGGAAATTATAAGGTACATCAGGAATTGTGTGAGAACATATATTAATCTTGTCTCTAATAGTACCCAAGTGAATGATTTGCTCTTTATAATACTAACCTATGTCACGAAGTTCCGTTAAGTTTTGTGTGCTTGGATTTTTCAAGTTTTGGGTGAGATATCGATATGAGGAGAATAAGGAGTGGAAATACCCTAATCTTGGGGATGCCCAAGTAACCCCAAGGTAATATTCAAGGAAGATCCAAGCAAGTCAGGTTGGGGATGCCCCGGAAGGCATCCCCTCTTTCGTCTCCAACATTATCGAACCTCACTTGGAGCTATATTTTCATTCGTCACATGATATGCGTTTTGCTTGGAGCATCATTTTATTTTGTTTGGATTTCTTCATGTTATTTAGAATAATGTTTTGCATCTTTCGTTCCAATAAAAATGTCAAGGATAGCCGTTACCATGCTTACTTTGCAAGTATATGAGTTGTTGTTTCAAAACAGAAAGTTTGTCATTGTTGCAAAAATTTCCGAGAAAATTCAGAATGAGATAAAATGTTGGAACTTTATGCACAATAATATATGATAAATATTCTACAGTGTGGTATTTTTTTAGAATTTTTGGAGTTACAGAAGTATGAATCTTCTTATATTCTTTACAGACTGTACTGTTTTGACAGATTGCTGTTATGTTTGCATTGTTTGCATTTGTTTACTTGTTTGATGATTCTATTTGAGGATAGCAGTATCAAACTTGCATAGGCATTTATTATGAAATGTTAAATAATAATTTTAGTGATTTGCTACAGTAGAGAATGATAAGGTTATTGCATTGATTTATACTAACTTATCTCACGAGTTCTTGTTGAGTTTTGTGTGGATGAAGTTTTAAAATTTAGGGAAAGCGTGATATAAAAGGAAGTAAGAAGACACAAAATCTCAAGCTTGGGGATGCCCAAGGCATCCCAAATTAATATTTCAACAAGTCTCAAGCATCTAAGCTTGGGGATGCCCCGGTAGGCATCCCACCTTTCTTCTTCAACACTTATCGGTTAGTATTGGTTGAGCCTAAGTTTTTTGCTTCTTCACATGAGTTGTGCTATTATATAAGTGTCATTTAATTTTGTTTTGCTTGCTGTTTTAATTAAATACATAGATCTAATAGTTTTAAATAAGAGAGAGTCCTTAATTAGCTACCCATTTACTTAACTACTCGCTTGATCTTCCCTCATATCTTTTTGGAGTCGTTTGTCTTTTACTCTTGTGTTCACTTATATCCTATGAGTAAATTGTTGAATGAATGAATATCATGAAGTTGAAATTATATGTTCATATTAAGGCTAGTAGTAGCTTCACATTGGGTTTCGAAAGTGAAATCTTTTGAAGCTTGACAATCACAATATTGGTCATACAAGCAATTCATGAATGATTAGTATAAGAAAGAGAACTTTCACATGCAAATATATTATCTTGGACATCTTCTATGATTGTGAATACCCATTAATTATTTTTAAAATTGAGCAAATTAGTTGAAGTTGGACAAGGAAGACAACATAATGAGTTATGTTTGGGTATATTTGCATCGAAGTTATATTGTTATGGATCCTCCAACATGTGGTGTTTTCCTAGGATCATTTGCTAGCCAAAAATTCATACTAAGTAGAGATACTACTTGTGCATCCCAACCCCCCTTAAACCTAGTTTCTTACCATGAGTGTCCACCATACCTACCTATGGATTTAATAAGATCCTTCAAGTAAGTTGTTATCGGTGCAAAAAGGCAATAAAAATTGCTTCTAAACGTGTTTGATAATTGAGTGTAAGAGAAAATTGTGTATTTTATGAACTTGTGATGGCAAAGTAATAAAAACGACGAAATTCATAATAAAGGTTCCTATCATAAGGGGAAATATAACATGACATTCTTTTGCATTAAGGGATTTTGCATACAAAACCAAAAAGCGCATGACAACCTCTACTTTCCTCTGCGAAGGGCCTATATTTTACTTTTTAGTATTTACTTTTATGCATGAACCAATGTTATGCATTCTCATTTCATCTCAATTATTCTCTAGTTGGCAAGCATATGTGGTGGCGAAAGATCTTGGCACATATGACCAGTCAAATAATTTGATCATGAATTATTTTTGTTGACAATTATCTATATGATAAATGAGTTGGCAGGGAAAATATTAAGCACTTATTTTTCTCTATGTTCGATGGATTCCATTTGTTTTAAAAATATACTTTGAGTACTGATGTTTGCTTGACCACATCGGTATTCCCCAAAGAGGAAGGGATGATGCAACACAACAACGGTAGGTATTTGGGTCTTTTACATCTGTGTCCCTAAGTCAAACCCACTACTCACATTTACCCCTAATTCGAAAGCCTCCTCAAAAATGCCCCTCCGCCGTTAGGTGCCCTTACAGAAATACCCTTCCGCTCCGTTTCCGTCTGGTCAAAGGGGTTTGACCATTTACCGGGCGTTTACTGGACATTTTACCCCTGGCTTCACATGTCACTTACACATGGATCCTACCCTAGGCAAAAAAAACTCGGGCTTATCCCCTCGCTCTCACCAGTCCACACGCTCCAAAGCAAGGCTAGGCTTGGCTCGCGTGGTTCAGCTGGTGGTCGTCGCCGGCGAGAGGCGGTGCACCTGCAGGTGAAGACCAAGGGGACGGGCTCGGGGTGGTCTATCGAAGGATTTGCAGGTGGTGGTCGAGGTGGATGTCAGGGGACAGCGACGGCATGCACGGGGAGCGCCTGAGACATTCTGCGGAGGACGCCGTCGCTGCCGTCGCGGTCGGAGCTAGATCGAGACCAAAGAGCATGCCCTTGAGCCCTTCTGGACGCCTCACCTCCGCCCAGCATGGTGAATCGGGCCTATGGCCAAGCGTAGACGATGGCGGAGACTCCGATCTCCGCCACAGATGCGCACTTGGCCTCCTAAATCCGGCTGCCCCGAGCCACCATTGACCTTCCTGACCTCCATGTCGTTGTCGTTGAAATCAAGCGGCCGTACTCCTCTCTTCCCCCGCTCGATTCAGTTCTCGGAGCGCCCTACCCGAAGCCAGCCGCCATGAGCGACCTCGAATGGCTCGGTCGTGCGTGCGTGCGCGCCCACCTACCTACCCGTGCGGCGGCTACACCCCTCCGTCGGACGACCCTGAGCCCCCCACCATGGCCCTCACACGCAGGCGCGCTATTCTTTGCCAGTGGCGACCACCGGCCGAGTCGCCAAGCCTCGCCGTGACCACGTGCGAACAAGAGTTAACCCTAACAGTGGGTCCAATGGCCCACATGTAAGGGAGAGGGAGGGGGTTATGAGAGAGGTAGACAATTTTTTGTAATATTGGTGGGCGACACGTGTAAGTCAGAGATGGGATGAGAGAGAGGGAGTTTTTTTCCTAGGTAGGTCCCACCTGTAAGTGGGATGTGCACAGAGGGGCAAAAATGTCAAGAAAACGTGAGGAAAATGGTCAAAGGCCTTTGACCTGACGAAAACGGCACGGAGGGGCATTTCTGTAAGGGCACATAACGGCGGAGGGGCAAATTTGAGCAGACTTTGAAATTAGGGGCAAATCTGAGTAGGTGGTTCGAGTTAGGGACAGAAATGCAAATGGCCCTAGGTATTTCCCTTGGTGATGAGACCAAGGTTATCGAACTAGTAGGAGAACCACGCAACACCACGTAAACAGCTCCCGCACACAAAAAACAAATACTTGCAACCCGACATAAGAGAGGGGTTGTCAATCCCTCACGGGTAAAAAGATAGGTAAAATTGTTGTAGATTGGATAAATAGATCTCACAGAACGCAAGATAAAATAAGTTACTAAAAATTGCGGCAAGGTATTTTTGTACTTTTGCTTTAATATATGTGAAAATAAAAGCAAATAAAAATAGACCATGAAGGCAAATATATTAAACAAGAGACCCGGGGGCCGTAGGTTTCACTAGTGGCTTCTCTCGAGAAAAATAGCAAACAGTGGAATAACAAATTACTGTTGGGAAATCGATAGAACTTCAAATACTCATGACGATATCCAGGCAATGATCATTATATAGGCATCACGTCCAAGACTAGTAGACCGACTCCTGCCTGCATCTGCTACTATTACTCCACACATCGACCGCTATCCAGCATGCATCTAGTGTATTAAGTTGATGGAAAAGCGGAGTAATGCAATAAGAATGATGATATGATGTAGACACGATCTATTTATGTAAAAATTAACCCCATCTTGTAATCCTTAATAGCAACGATACAAACGTGTCGGTTTCCCTTCTGTCACTGGGATCAAGCACCGTAAGATCAAACCCATCACAAAGCACCTCTTCCCATTGCAAGATAAATAGATCAAGTTGGCCAAACAAAACCAAAATATTGGAGAAAAATAACGAGGCTATAAGAAATCATGCATATAAGAGATCAAAAGAAGACTCAAATAACTTTCATGGATAAAAACATAGATCTGATCGTAAACTCAAAGTTCATAGGATCCCAACAAACACACCACAAAAAGAGTTACATCATATGGATCTCCAAGAGACCACTGTATTGAGAATCAAGAGAGAGAGAGAGAGAGAGAGAGAGAGAAGAAGCCATCTAGCTACTAATTATGGACCTGTAGGTCTACAATGAACTACTCACGCATCATCGTAGAGGCACCAATGAAGATGATGAACCCCTCCGTGGTGGTGTTTAGATTGGATCTGATGGTTCTAGAACTTGCGGTGACTGGAATTGATTTTCGTGCACTCCTCTAGGGTTTCTGGAATATTGGGGTATTTATAGAGCAAAGAGGCGGTGCAGGAGGCCACCAAGGTGGGCGAAACCCACCTGGACGTGCCTGGGCCCCCAGGCGCGCCCTGGTGGGTTGTGCCCCCCTCAGGGCACCCCTCTGTTACTTCTTCGGCCCATCTTGTGTCTTCTGGTCCATAAAAAATCCACAAAAAGTTTCGCTGCGTTTGGACTCCATATGGTATTGATTTCCTATGATGTAAAAAACAAGCAGAAAACAACAACTTGCACTGGGCACTACGTCAATAGGTTAGTACCAAAAAATGATATAAAATGATTTTAAAACATCCAAGAATTAAATATAGCAACATGGAAAAATCAAAAAATATAGTTACGCTGGAGACATATCAGCATCCCCAAGCTTAATTCCGGCTCGTCCTCGAGTCGGTAAATGATAAAAACATAATTTTTGATGTGGCACTACAAAAAAATACACTTCCGTGATGATACGTGTTTGTCACAGTAGGTCATGTTTTCTGTCATGCATGTACATCCATGACGATTTTATGACAGAATCAAGATAGTCATACTTGTGCTGTCGTAGAAGTGTTCCATGACATTACCAAAATTATTATCACGGAAGTGTTCACTTCCATGATGATAAATCGTGCGTCATAAAGTGCTTTCGTTAAGGGTGACCGACACGTGGCATCCACCGTAACGGAACGCCATTAAGCTATCGGGTCCAGTTTTGGATCCGATAACCCGTTAACAACCCCGACCAATGGGGATTTTCCACGTGTAAAATCATCATTGGCTGGAGGAAACACGTGTCGGCTCGTCATTGGGACAATTGTCATCCACTCATTGGACAGAAGGCGCCTATGATACGTCAACATGTGGCACGGCCCAATAGAGGCCCATTCCTATGAAAAGGCCGGCCCGTTTGACTTGGTCAAAAGGTGGCGGGCCGGCCCATGGAAAGCCTGTTAACGGCATGTTCGCATATAGCCCATTTATAGCCCGCTAACCCAGGGCCCGTTGCGCCCTATCCGAATTAGGCCCAGTAGCGTCATCTGGGCCATCCAATATGATTCCAGCCATTTTCACTTCTGCCCATGTATGGCCCATGACGTCTTTCGGCCATATGAGGCCCTTGTAACTCTTGGCCTATTAACGGCCTGTGGTGAAACTGGCCCGTAATGAACAATGTATCACTTTATACACATTAACGGCCCATGGTGAAACTGGCCCATAATGAACAGTGTATCAGTTTATACCCATTAACGGCCCTTGGTGAAACTGGCCCATAATGAACAGTGTATCACTTTATACCCATTAATGGCTCGTTATTCCGTTGGACCATTTCCAGCCCATGTTATCTTTCGGCCTTCTTAGGGCCCATTTATTCTTGGGCTCATTTCCAGCATTCATTTACTTTCGGCCCATTAATGTCAATTTCTGCTTGTGGGCTAAATTCAGCCCGAGGTTACAGTCGGCCCGTTTGTGGCCCATTAATACGTTGGGCCGTTTTCATAGCATCATCAAATACGACTGATTAACGACGACCCGTTATGGTCGGCCCATTAACAGACAATTCCAACTCTAGCCCGTTTACGGCCATAATGTGGTCTGTTATTGGCCCATGTTTGGCCAACCAATCATACGGCCCATAGAAGGCCCATTGATGATACGACCCGTAGAAGGCCCATTGTGTCTATGAACCGTATAAGGCCCATTGTTTCTACGACCCGTAGAAGGCACATTGTTTCTACAGCCCGTAGGAGGGAAATGGTAACTATAGTAAATATGTAGCCCATGGTTATTGTGGCCTAGTTTTAAAAAATAGGTTATTGCGGCCACTAGCAAACCGCGGAAAAAGAACTGCACTGACTACAAGAAAGAAATAAACAAGACAATAAGGAAACAAATAAGCAAGCAACTTAATCTAGGCTATCACAATTATTACATATATTACATCCACTGGGCATCAAAGTTCGCCACAAGTGCAAATATAGGGAACAAAGCAACATATAAATGCCGCAGCAAAACAAGTCCAGAACTGAAACCACTTCAGAAGAGCTCAAGAAACAATATCCTAGGTACCCATAATGCTGGCAAGATGCTTAGCAAGCTTATTAATTTTCTCTTGCTTGGCGCTTAAATCCTCCAGCGCTTGCTGTTACACAAGAAAGTACGCATCTGATTTCTGCAGGGACTTCCTCAGTCCTTCGGCTTCTTGCCGCAGCACAGCTGGCTGATGCATTTCAGCTTGTGGCTGAGAATGAAGAAGCCAAAGTGATTCAGCCAGCGAGTTCGAAGAGCTTGTGCCAGTAGTACTGGCCAGTAACTCGAACACTACATCAACGCAGGACTGTGGGGTTTTCTCACTCTCTACAAGATTGTTTTTACCACCTTTCTTGGAGACCAACAGGGTTGTCTCGCTATCTTGAACCTTATCTGCATTACGTTCTCTACCATTGCATAGTGGGGTGCTCTTCTCCAATATTCTATTTGCATACTACAAGAAAAACAAGCAGACACATCATAGGTTTAGCTTGTAGTATACGAAACTCATTTTGGTAAACCGGTTCAGTAGTAAGGTGGACAGGATAACAACGTGAAACAAACATATATCTATGTACTATGGTTACTGTATTGTCCATATAATTCTAGTTTATGTTGCCTAATCAAGATAGAGACATAGTTCAACTCATATATTTTTAAGACACAACAGCATAGACAGAATATAAGTGTGAGAAACTACACAGCATTGGCAACACTTGTAATGTGCATCACATGAGAACATAACTGTTTATACAACTTAAACTGAAATCAACATAGAGCAAGAAGTTAGAACAACAATCCAATTAAATAAATAGGTTTAAAACATACCTGTTGCCCCATTTGAGTTTCAATTGGATCCTTCAAATTCGGAAGTAGTTGGTATGAGTAAATATAGTGATGCAATAGCAAAGGAGTATGGACCATAGCTATTGAATTTGACCTGAGAACAGTTGCTCTTCTACTTTAAACGTGGAGTTTGGGTTAGCTGTGGTGGTCTTCGTGCTTTGGGCACTGCAGTAGCTTGACAAATTGCTCGTGTGGGGGTACTCTGTGGTGGACATGGTGCTTTGTCAACTAGAAGTGGGTTACTATGCACTGGGTTTGCGGTTAGATGGGTTGTAGCTGGTTCTCTGCCCAACGGTGTACGTGTGCAATCTAGAAGAGTCTCGATTATGTGTGGTGGGGCTAGTTTGTGGGCCAGTACAACCATGGTTCTATCTGCATCGAGGTTAGCACTATCTTTTGTGAAGAACAGGTTTTTTCTCCCTTAGATACTGCCATCACCCCCTCCAATTCAAATGGCTGATAAACAAGAAAAGAAATTGAACACACAGACATTCTATGATAGACAGATGTGGTAATTCACATATATGTTGTCTAACCAAACAGGATAGCATGGCACAATTTCACATATATGATGTCTAACTAAACAGGATAGCATGACACAGTTTCAGATATATGATGGATAACTTAACAGGATATAATGGCATAATTCAACATATGATGAGTATCTAAACGGGATGACATGACAAAACTATATGATGTCTTTCTAAAATAGGTTGGGATGAAATAATTCACATACATGTTATCTATGTATACAGGATAGCATGATACAATTTAGATAATTGATTCATATACTAAGCAGCTGGAACTCGCATGTATGATCTCTAAACTAAGCAGATGGAATTCAATATTGTGCATATGATGTCTAAACTAAGCAATGCAAGACACCATATGCATCATATGAGAAATATAAACATTGCAACTTAGAGAACACACCTCAGGTGGGATATAGGACTGGTCATCTGTCTTTGAATCCTCCTCTGAGGAGCTCCTTGTAACCATCGAGATATATGCTTCAACAGGTACCATTGCCTTCTCTGAAGACATTGTTTTCACTCCAGATTTTTCCATAACCGGCTCAAATGGCTGATACACATGAAGAGTAGTTCAATATACACATATTGTCGACAAATGGAATACGTAATGAAATAAAAGATGGCATGAGATAATTCACATATATGATGCCTGGCTACATGGCGGTGCATAATTCACATATATGATAACTGGCTGAAAAACATGGCATAGCATAATTCACATATCTGATATAGAAAGCAAACGGGAGGCATTCACACAAAGCATGTCTAATCTAAGCAGATGGCATGGCAATGCAAGACACCATATGCATGATATGAGCAATATAACCCAGCCAAGTTAGAGCATGCACCTCGGGGGGGGGGGGGATACGACTAGTCATCTATCTCTGAATCCTCCTTTGAGGAGCTATCTATAACCAGCAAGAAATCTGCATGGACAGGTAGCACTGACTGCTTAGAAGACCTTGTTTTCACTCCAGATTTTCCCATGACCGACTCGAATGGCTGATGCACAGGAAGAGTAGATGAATGTATAAACATTGTTAACAAATGGAGTACATTATGGAAAAAAATATGGCACGATACAATTCACATATACGATGACTGGCTAAACAGGATGGCATTGCATGATTCACGTATATGATGCCTCGCTAAAGAAGATGGCATTGCATAATTCCCATATACTCCCTCCGTTCCTAAATATTTGTCTTTTTAGGGATTTCAAATGGACTACCACATATGGATGTATATAGACATATTTTAGAGTGTAGATTCACTCATTTTATTCCATATGTAGTCACTTGTTGAAATCTCTAAAAAGACAAATATTTAGGAATGGTGGGAGTATGATATAGAAACCAAACAGGTGGCATTCACACAAAGCAAATCTAAACTTAGTTGATGACATATAAGATGTATAATGTAAGCAATGCAAGGCACCATATGCATATGACCAACATCAGCATGCCAGGTTAGAGCAAACACCTCAGGTGGTAAACATGCATGGTCGGCTCCTTCTGAATCCCCATCTGAATAGTTATCTTCCTCTGGAATACAATCTGGAAATGCAGGAGGGGGGCACTTCGCCCACCATGGAGCGGCGTCTGCCTGACATTATATTCCTATGCAACGGTCTTCTCTTTTTCTCTACATGTTCAGTATGATTATGTACAATATCTGACATGCATAATAAAAAATAGTTAGATTTTGTAAGGCCTAAGGGGTGTATGCAAAAATCAAGACTGATGGTAGCAAACGAGTGGATGGATCCAAACATAATGGTAGCAGGTAGATTATAGCTTCAGTTTTAAAAGATAGACAATGGATCATCTATTGTTTGTTGCCCCCCAACATGAACCACATAGAAGACCCCAGATGAACCAGATAGTAGACAGATACTATTCGTTGTTGCCTCGATATGAGACCCACGGGCATTTTAAAACTCAAGTTTCAACGATAAAGTAGCAGGTAATAATAACCGATGTATAACGTAAGCAAACACGAAAGACTGCGACCTCTCTTCCGGAACTGTGTAGTCCTCTGGTTCACTGCTTAGTCGATGATGGTAATGCAGTTGGCGTGGCTGCTGGCAACGGGGAAGATGATCTAAGGCAGTGAAAGAAAGTCTGCAGGGGGGATCTCTGCTGCAGTGAATGCTTCTGTCGATGGTGCACCTTAGGTGGGGTGGATGACGGCACGGCAGGAGCAGGACATAACACATAGAGTATTCTTTCACGCCTATCTGAAAATGAAGTAAATCTATAAGGGCTCCTTAAAATTGGAGGATTCTATAAACACAGGGACATGAAAAACACAGGAATAGGATAGGAATGCACGTGCAAAACAGAGCATTTGGAAACATAGGATTTCAGTCAACCTGGGTGTTTGGTTCACATGAATTAGAAGAACGCAGGAATGGAGAAACATGGTCAAATTAAAGTCAAACCACGTGAAAATGAAAAAAATAAGAATCTTATTATGCCAGTAATGCAATTAGTTCTGTTCTTCATGCATATTAATTTGAAAAGGACGTCCAAGTGAATATTAAAATTCCTACTTTTTTCTTCGAAAGAGACACCAAAGGAAAAAAATCCTCCAGTTTTGCTTTGCTCCACTCCTTCTAACCAAATGCACAAATAGTAGTTCCATAGCAAAGGATCCCTGAGGGATCGACATGAATGTAGAGTAACAAAGTGATGCGATGAGTGTACAACCTCTTTGGCATAGCCTTGTGGACCTCAACATCATTGGGTTGCACGTGGAGGATGGTGATGCTGGTGTGACTGTCGGAGGCAGGGAAGAAGATCTGAGGCCTTTGGAAACGACGCAGAGGGTACTGCTCCGCTGTGATGGACGGTTTCATCGTTGGAGTAGCTTCGGTGAGGTGTACGGCAGCGAGGGTGAAGCAAGCTTAAGCGAGAGCCAGAGCAGTTGCAACTAGTGCCGGTGTGGAAGTCGCCACCGAGGAAGAAACGGCATGGTGAAGAGACACCGTGGATGATGTGGCCGGCGACGACGCCATCGATGGAGACCTGCCATGGCTGCTCGGTATTGAGCACCGGCAGCCCCATGAGATCGAATAAAAGATAAAATGCAGCGGTGAGTGCAGAACCTCCTTGGTGGCGCTGAGTTAGCCTCGGCTTCATCGGAGGAATTGGTGAGGGTGCTGCGGTTCCGGTGGGGCAGGTCAAGACAGTGTTGTGGGGATTGAGGTGGCACGATAGGCGAGGCGAACATCGGGGCAGCTCCTTGGAGGTGGAGGATGGGGCGGCTGATCCGGCGGGACGACGACATCAACGACGGATCCTCATCTGGTGCGGTGGATGAGGGACGACGAGCTATTGTGGTGGACGACGTAGTCGGGGAAGAGTCTCCGGCTGGGCGGTGCTCGGGAGGCTGAGGGAGGATCGTGGGGTTTCACGGGTTTTGGCGGCCTAGGTGTATGAATGGGGGGCAAAGGCGAAGGGAGGGGGAGCCAAGCTTAGGGACGCGCTTGTCCGAAATGTAGGGTAAGTTACCAGCGTACCCCACCGGTTTTGACACCGCGACGTGGAGCTTCATTTCCGGCTGAGGGGTAGAAGGGGGATTTCACGTGTTTGGACTGCGGGACCGATTTCGGATGAGGAGGGAGTTTCGCGAGAGTCGAAATTTTGAGATAACAAGGCGCGGCGCGGGTGAAAGAGGCGGGAGTTTCAAAGCAGGTGAGACAAAAGATACTCGAGCTTGAAAATTTCGGGATAACAAGGTGTGGATTCCTTGTTCGGCAGAACAAACTTAACGTGTAAAAAACAATTCATACAAGACACAAGAGAGTCATGTCCCCTTTTCCTATATTGCTATAGATGTCATTGAAAAAACTACAAGAAAAATGTAAAAAAAATCGGGAGAACAAGATTACCCTGTACAGTACAAAATCGATTCACACTTCCCTCAACAACAACAAAAAACAAATCAATTCCCACCAAAAGAAAGAGTAATGTCCCTTTTTATATGATTACAAATGCCAGGATCTCAAATTTCAGTTTTTGAAGCCACGTTATGTTGAATTTGAATATATCATTAGGTGACCTTGCGGTTTATAATTGATGTAGTCATACATTTTTATCTTCCATCATATATAAACATTTTCCTCCACCATGTGAACATATATATTGTTGTCTACCATATGGACTAAATGTGAATCAATTTTCCTTATTTGAATACGACTGTTGTCAATTTATACAATAATTTAAATATTATCTTGATAACAAAAAACATGCATATAGCAGTAATCATATTTCACTATGCACTACATGTACCATACGATCTCCAATTCAAATATTTGTATCCATTTTATGTTGAATTCAAATCATAGTACATTGGCCTAGGTATCGAGATGTTCGGGATAATCTAAACCCTGTTTTCATATGTATAATTTTTGGTTGAATTGGGACAAGTTTTGGTATAAGCTTCTTGCAAAACCGGAGATTCTCTCAACAAGCCTCGTGGTTCCGAGAGGGAACGTGTCACCTTTGTGTGCGAAACGATATACGCTGCCTCCCCCCTGATTTTCTTTACAGAGGCAACATAGAACTATATGAGTGCCCTGTTAAATTTTGGAATTATTTCGGGTTCGTTTGGCCTTTTTATACATTAATTGAGTTTCTGGACTTTTAATGTGCATAATCCAAATTTGAACTGCAGGCACATGCTCCGGTGCACCAAAGTTGGTTGAAAAATCACATGTGTGTCCTTGGTTGAATTTCTAGGTCCCATGGAAGAAATGAGAATGAAATTCAAACATCTGGGCGTCGTGACTCGGCCGAGAACATCGAGAAACTTAGATTTTAAATTCATGTAAATCCAAAACTCGCCTGGAAATCATGAAACTTGGCATGGTGTCATGTCATGGCACTAACATGTTGTGGTAAAAAATTGGGCCGATTTGGAACAAGTTTTGGTATAGGGGCCGTTTGGATTATGCCCACACAAGCCCGACCAAAACGACGGCATGCCAAAATTTTGGCGAAGGAAATAGCCGCCGGGAACTCGCCCACACGCTAGTGCGGAATCACAACGGCTGGCCAAAAAGTTGGTTGTGAGCCAAAAACTTGGTTGCGATCCAAACACTGGCCCAACCTATGGTCAACGACCAAAATTTTGGAAGGGCAGCTTGGGGCTGCCATCCAAACAGCCCCATAAGCTTCTTACAAACTGAAGCTTCTCTCAAGAAAGCTCGTGGTTCTAAGAGGGAACGTGCCACCTTTTAGTGTGAAACGATATACGCTGCCCCCCCTTGAGTTTCTTTACAAAGGCAACATAGAACTACATGAGTGCCCTGTTAAATTTTGGAATTATTCCGGGTTCGTTTGTCATTTTTTAATACATTAATTGAGTTTCTGGTCATTTAATGTGCATAAGTCAAATTTGAACTACAAGCACATGCTCTCATGCACCAAAGTTGGTTGAAAAATCACATCTGTGTCCTCAGGTGAATTTCTAGGTCCCATGCAAGAAATGAGAATAAAATTCAAACATCTGGGCATCGTGGCTCGACCGAGAACATCGAGAAACTTGGTTTTAAAATTCTTGTAAATCCAAAACACGCCTGAAAATTCTTGGCATGGTGTCATGTCATGGTACTACCATGCTGTGGTAAAAAAATTGGCCGAATAGGAACAGATTTTGGTATAAGCTTGTTGCAAACCGAAGCTTCTCTCAAAAAGGCTCGTGGTTCTGAGAGGGAACGTGCCACCTTTGAGTGCGAAACGATATACGCTGTCCCCCTTGAGTTTATTTACAAAGGCAACATAGAACTACATGAGTGCCCTGTTAAATTCTGGAATTATTCCTGGTTCGTTTGACCTTTTTTATACATTAATTGAGTTTCTGGTCATTTAATGTGCATAATTCAAATTTGAACTACAAGCACATGCTCCCGTGCACCAAAGTTGGTTGAAAAATCACATCTGTGTCCTCGGGTGAATTTCTAGGTCCCATGCAAGAAATGGGAATAAAATTCAAACATCTAGGCATCGTGGCTCGATCGAGAACATTGAGAAACTTGGTTTTATAATCATGAAACTTGGCACGGTGTCATGTCATGGTAGTACCATGCTGTGGTAAAAAAATATGGCCGAATAGGAACAAATTTTGGTATAAGCTTCTTGCAAACCGGAGCTTCTCTCAAGAAGGCTCGTGGTTCTGAGAGGGAACGTGTCACCTTTGTGTGCATAATTCAAATTTGAAATACAAGCACATGCTCCAGTGCACCAAAGTTGGTTGAAAAATCACGTGTGTGTCCTCGGGTAAATTTTTATGTTCCATGCAAGAAATGGGAATGAAATTCAAAATTCTGAGCGTCGTGGCTGGGCTGGAAACATTGAGAAACTTAGTTTTTTAATTCCTGTAAATCCAAAACACGCATGAAAATAATGAAACTTGACTTGGTGACATGACATGGCACCAACATGCTGTGGTAATTTTGCAGCCCGATTTGTGAAGGCGTACACATTAACAATCAACAAAGTCATTTTGGAACAAGTGTTGTCACGTTACACAAGTATTATTGAAACTGTGGGCGTTCTATTTACTACCATTTACGTGCCGCCACGCGTCACTTTTTTTTATTAGCTAGGAGGCGTCGTGCAAGGTAGCTATTTGAGTACAAGAGGCATGCAATCAGACCTCTGCGCGTGCTTATCGGGAGGAGAGCCCTTTGACCTCCATCTGCCGTCCACTTCTCTCCCAAGGTCTCCATTAATGGAGCCTGAGCCTCTATTTATTGCATGGCTATGTCTCACCCGACTGAGATTTAAGAGAGAAAAAAGAAAATCTGAAAGCACGGATCTTGATGTAAGATCTGACGGACCTATATAGCATCTACTGTGAGTTATAGCAAGACTAATGAATATATAAGGACGAGCACAGTGGATAATAATTTTTTTACATAATTAGGAAGATAATTTAAAAAGCCACATGCGGCTACACCCGAAATAGACAAGGGCAAAAGAAGAAGGAAGACAAGGATCTGGCTCGCTGATCTCTACTTTCTTGATGCGTTGCTGCAGGCCGAGGGAACTGGTATCCGCGGCGCGCAATGATGAGCTCTTTCGTGTCCTCAAGACGCTGCTTGAGAGCATCCATGGATTCCTCCACCAGCCTTTGGCGCTTGATGCGAAGCATGTCATTCTCGTACATAAGTTTCTTGACGATGACGCCAGTCCTCTTCAAAAAGGCACTGGTCTCCTCCTACTGGTCTGCACTTCGGACGAACTTCGCCCTCAACAGGTCACGCTTGGCCCGGAGCCTCTCATTCCCCTCCCTTAGTTGCCAGATGACGCCGGTAGCCCTTTCATGTGATCCTGCAATCTCGCCTAGCCAGAGATCTGATCCATCTAGCTATGGATGATCGCATGCATGCGCCTATAAGAGTTGTCGCCTGCCCGCGAGACATTTTCCTAGGCCACCGCGGCGTGGTGGGACATCTCTGCTGCATTCGCGGCACGGCGGGACATCTCTGCTGCTTCTGCGGCGTGGTCGGACTAGTCTGCTGCATCGACGGCACGGCGGGACCTCCGTGCTGCTTCGGTGGCGCGACATGACCTCAGTGCTGCTACTTCCGCACTGCGGGACATGTCGGCTGCTTTCGCAGTGACGCGGGACATCTCTCGTGCTTTCGCTTCCATGCTTGCCTCTCCCTGGTGGTAATCTCTCGACCCTAAACTCATGCTAGCCATGGTAGATGCAAGGGAAGGATGCTGAATGACTTGTTTGTTTTTGTGGATGAGGAGTTGAGGAGGAATGTGCAGTCATCTTGGCATAGTAGTATTTATAACCGAGTACTAATACGCTCCTAAGTGGGAAACTGTTTAGGTTGTGATCGGTGTGAACAGTTTTGCAATTCAATACAGCATGGTAGTAGTACTAATTTGGAATGTGACGAGACGCAAACTCAAAATTTATTGACGGTTCTAGTTTTGAAGTGCGGCACTATTCCCGGATGGCGTTACATTGGCACATGTTCTCGGCTGTGGTGTAGCATATGCCATGGTAATTCTTTTTTGACTGTTGTGTACGTGCAATAACTGGCACCATCGTATACATATCTTACGGTTAATGGGACGTTCGACAGGAATAGCCGCATGGCGAGCTATAGGCTAGTCTTTTTTCCAAACGCATTAAACCTATCTCTCGGGACTTCTCGCATGCACCATCGTGCCACCCACAAAAACTTGTACTCTGAGTTTAGTATGTTATACAGGAAGAGAAGAGGTGCACGCACGCACTCGTCCTCTCACACACGCATCTGCAAAAAGGAGGATGATGAGCCCCGACCTCTGCATCCAGGAGTCACACACGCATCTGTAGCTACGAATTGTAGTGTTCTCAACCATCTGATTCGCTCTATCATAGGATTCACGTTGCTCCTTGGCGTTGAGATTGAGAAGTTTAAAACACGAAGGCTAAGCTGGAGGCGCGAGGTTTTGGTTAATGTGCGGGCCACACACGGCACCAACACGACACGAGCTTCGTCTGCCTGGTGCGTAGTCTGATGAGTTGTCCAACACAACCAGGCCCTGCTTGGTATCTGTGCCTCGACTTATGCGCAGAGAAATTAGGGTCGGAGGGAGTACTAGTAGTAGTACTACTACTTTGATGTGTCGCGTTAACTCGCACAAGTATGAAACACTTCGTGAACAAACAAGCTCCGTTCCAAAATATTCCCTCCGTCCAACAATACTTGTCATCAAAATGGACAAAAAGGGATGTATCTAGAACTAAAATACATCTTGATACATCCCCTTTTATTCATTTTTATGACAGGTATTTCCGGACGGAGGGAGTACTACTCTACTTGACTTCCATTTGTCCAAAAATGGATGTACCTATATACTAAAACATGTCTAGATACATATATATTTTGACAAATGGAAGGCATGTATTGTGGAACGGAGGGAGTGCTTGTCATCGAAATGGATAAAAAGGGACGTATCTAGAACTAAAATACGTCTACACACATCTCCTTTTATCCATTTGGATGATAAGTAGTACTTCTTACCCAAAGGAACTTTATATCCAACAGACACAAAATATCCGTTCGACTGTTGGAAATTACTGATCTGATGTCAAAGTAATTGCTGCATCGCCACCAAAACCCACCATTTCATAAGCTAAAGTAGACCAAGGTAATCCTTATATTAGCATATTACTAAGATAAACAAAAGGCACTATAGAAACATTTAGGACGTGAGCTTGTCAATCTGAATGTGGAGGAACACCAGCTTAGCCCCGGCCAGCAGCTTGGGTGGAACTGTGAAGAAGGTCAGGTCCTGCACGGCGACGTCGCCGGGATCCTTGCTGCCTGTCACCTCCATTTCCACCTTGACGATGTTGGTCGTGCCTTTGGGCTCCACCGGCGGGCCGTTCGCCCACAGCTTGGCCATGTAGTGCGGCAGTGGGGACGCCCCTGCTCTGATACAGATGACCGACACGGCGATAGGTGCGCTGATGTCGAGCACGCCGCCGACCAAGAAAAACACGCGACCGTCCTCCTCCACGAACACCAAGAGTCGTGGCTCCGACAGTGGCACTTGCTGCTGGAGCACCTTGCCGTACTGGATCCTGTGCACGGGCATGGGATGTGCGGTGCTGATGTGGTGGTAGAGCACCGGCGCCGGGCCTTCATAGCCGCAAACGGGCACGGAGCATTTGCAGGGCGCGAGAGGACACACGCTCTGGTGATCGGCGAGCTTGTGGTAAGTGACGTAGAGCCCACAGCGTTCGTGCGGGCACTCCACCCTCACCGACGAAAGGACGGTGTCCACCGCCGTGTTCCGCAC
This sequence comes from Triticum aestivum, assembly GCF_018294505.1. NCBI lineage: Eukaryota > Viridiplantae > Streptophyta > Magnoliopsida > Poales > Poaceae > Triticum > Triticum aestivum. The sequence goes on along the minus strand of NC_057804.1, from coordinate 441,188,369 downwards.
GTCGAAGCCACCGCCACGCTCGCACTACTGGCACTGTCGCTGGTTCTCGGGGCGCTCGACGCGGCAGTCCGCGCAGGCCTGGTGCCCTCCCTTGCACTGCAGAAATCAATCGAACAACACATCAATCAAGAAACCTGCACCTTGCTCGATCAGCCGAACGGACGAGGTGTATTCGAACCTCATAAACTGGAGGCGTCAAGGGGCGGAGGCACAAGGGGTAGTGCAGCACGGTGAGGTCCATCGAGACCTTAGAGAGCTCCATCATCGGGTCCTATTCCGTCTGCATGATCTCAGCCTCCTCATGCACAACCATTTCTCGCTTTAGGGCCGGGGCATTACAAAGCTTTACCATCACATATTTGTACTACTTCAAGGTGCATTAAATCAACACATGCAAGTATCAAAAGGAGAGTCATGGCATGCATGCATGCGTTGTAATTAATGCATCGGTAACCGCGAATTATTGAAATATATCAAGTGCAGTGCTTTGATGTGTCGCGTCAACTCATACATCAACGAGAAGTTTGATTATCCTCTCCCTCATGGACTTAACTGCATCTGCCTTTGGCTATGTGATAGGTTGGCCACCCACCTGTCGGGCCCACCTGTCATAGTCGCAAAGGCAGGAGCGTCCCTCCCTCACCCATGAGCGTGGTGGCTGGCAAGACTAGGAGAAGCTTTTGCTACACGCTCTCCCTCCCACACGCGATGGACATGCAGCGGTTCAATCGGTGTCAGATGGCCAGAAGCGTACTGTAGTACTCCTCCAGTGCAGTAGTACTCCATCATTGTTCGACTTCCCGAAGAGGTGAAGAGCCAAGCGCACCCCGGACGCTCATGTGGCAGTTTCATGTGTAGAGTAGTCTAGGATAGCGTGTATCGTGCTTGTAAGCTTAAAATCATTGGGGTCGGCTCCATGCTATGTGGTCGTCTCGAAGTTTTTTAAAAAAAAATAGTCTTGTGGCCCTACCTGTCATCCTGGTGATTGTAGTTTGCATGGTCATCTGGTCAAGATAGGAATATATATTTTAATTTGTGGTGGGTAAATGTTAGAGGTTACAACAAATATATTGTACACTACGGGTCTTTCAGCCAAGTTTAGAGGCAAGCATGTGGGTCTAGTGCTATGATGTGTCGCGTCAACTCGCACAATGAGGAGAACCTTGATTTTACTACTACACGCCTTCTCCCTCGCCCATGCACGCGGTTGCTCGCAAATGAGGATAGTCTTTTGCTTATAGTACTACAACAAGCTATCCCTCCCGCTCGCGGTGGACGGACATGCAACAGTATATTCAACACTGTAGAAGCAGTAGTAGTAACATCATTTTTTGTCTTCTCAAAGAGGATAAGAGCCAAGTGCAACCCGAACTGGCAGTTGCGAACATTGGAGCACGCATATAGCCATGCTCTTATGAGACAAATGTGAGCCCACTATTGTACTAGTACATACTACTACTTGCTAGTATAGCCCTATAAACCAGAAAGGAGTATTTTCCTTTCTAGAGATTTCAACAAGTGAGTAGACTACACCGAGACGGAGTACATATGGAGCAAAATGAGTGAATCTGCACCGTAAATAAATACGTAGTTCTCTCGTTTTCCTCTCCGAGGTGCACAATATTGGGTATACTAACTAGTCTCTTTTTGACACGCATTTACGTTTTTTTGACACAGTACAGACGCAAGCGCTCATATACACGCACATACACTCACCCCTATGAACGCACACACGCATGACACTATCATCTTGAAATTTACGAAGTCACTATAGGCACCTCGCCGTCGACGGGAACGTCTCCTGACACGCGATAGACGTGAGTGGCAGTCGCCTCCATAGGTGCTTGAATGCCAAGGAGGGAGAGGGTAGCGGTTCCCAAGACGTTGAATGGTCAATGATGCATCCTCAATTACATGCAGAGGGAATTAATTGGAGAAGCAGAATAGAGCCAGCACGATGTGAATGCAACAGAGTTTGGACTCTCATATAAAGGCGCCCCACCACTCCAATCCATCTACTCCTGAGTCTCTACGCAACACTGCTCACTCCAATCCAAGACCAAGTGACCAGAAGCCACAAGCACCTATGGAGGCGATGGACGCGAGCAGCGGTCGGCTGTGCCAAATCATCCAAGGCGTCGGCCTGCGGCCCCGCATCGTGTAGCGCTTCTAGACGATGCTGGCGACCGCCGGCATCATAGCCCTCACCGACACCGGCTTCGCCTCTCGCATGGATGACATGCTGGTCAACTCCACCCGCAAGTTCACCATTATCAAGAAGTGCACGGACGACCTTGCCGTACTACTCCAGCCCGCGCGCCCAGGCTGCTCATTGCCTGCCACCCTCATCGGCCTCCATGGTGACAAACTCTTTCAAGCCCTGGTAGCCCTGCAGGTGCCGGAGGACGCGACAAAGAATGTGCACCTCGAGGCCGCGCTCACCGCGCAGTGCGTCGCCATGCAAGAAACCGTCGACCTGCACATCCACGTCTACGAGGAAATCTTCTACATAGGCCACTACAAGGCAAGCGAGGACAGAAAGACATTGGCCTTCTTCCAGTGGCTAGAATCTTTGGACACCATTTTTCAGAAGCACGTCGACCTGGCCACGAAAGCCGCTGCTACTTAGGCGCCGTTCAGTGGGCCGGCGCCCTGAGTCGAGGAGGTGGACGTCGTCGATGGATGCATCTCTTCTTCTTGCCTCCTGTAACCAGCACTGCATCGCCTCATGGCCTTAATGTTTTATTAGTATAGTACTCCCTCCGTTCCCAAATATAAGTCTTTCTAAAGATTTCAGCAAGTGACTATACTACTTACGGAGCTAAATGAGTGAATCTACACTCTAAACTATGTCTACATACATCTGTATGTTGTATCCCATTTGAAATAGTACTCCCTCCATCCCAAAATTCTTGTCTTAGATTTGTCTAGATACCGATGTACCTAATATTAAAACGCGACTTCATACATCCGTATTTGGAAAAATTTAAGACAATAATTTTGGGATGGAGGGAGTATCTAAAAAGGCTTACACTCCCTCTGTTCGGAATTATTTGTCACAAAAAAGGATGTATCTACAACTAAAATACATCTAGATACATTCATTTCTTGGACGAGTAATTCCGAACGGAGGGAGTATTTAGGAACGGATGGCATTTTTATTCCAATCGTAACGTTTTCACTGTGAGGTGGGGCTGCAGTTGAGCAAACCCACCCCGCCCACCGAGCATCGGCCGAGTTTAGAATTAGAAGAGAGAAACGAGGGAGGAGAGCTAGCTGTAGCACAGACGTTGTTGTTAGATGGGACTCATGTTGATATAATAGGAGTATTGAGCACTCGTACCTCTTTTTTTGAGGAAAAAATTAGTCGTATGTCTAGTACCAGTAGTTGGGTGCGTGCGACCTATAGTTGTCATCACTTTAGGTCTCCTTTTTGAACCACAACTACGCTTCATAGTACATATTGTTTCACACATTTATCATCCTATATGGCTCCTAGGCTATTTCCATTTGCTCCCATTCGCCGACATGTGGGACACAGAGCATCTGGGTCGTGGTGCATGCACGACTCGGAGCATATGCCGAGGTACTTTACATTTCATACTTCACGAATTACATGCAAACCTCCCACAGAAGAATAAATAAATAAATGAATTACTACATGAAACCAGATTATTTTCGTAGAAACCGGAGCACATTCATTAAATTTTGGACATAACACGTTTATAAAAAATGACAGGACCTAAACCAGTCTAAGGGCCTCTTTGATTTTTCCCGCAAAAAAGGCCTCTTTGATTCGCAGGATACTGAAAACATAGGAATGGGGAAAGTATGATGGTGATGAACCGAGACGAGGAGAACTCTAACTCAGTTAGAGGTTAGAGTTAGATTCTAACCCTGAACTAACTCTAAACCAAAGAGGTGTATGGATGGCAGGGTTAGATTGACAATAAATGCTCTTTCTAAATCATTTGACTACTTTGGACCCTATTTCCAGCCAGATTTGGTGTGGCCGGCTCTTGTGTGGACTCCTCCCGCTCACAATTGACATAAAGGGACCATCTTTACAAATCAAGCATGCAAAACATGATAATTTTTACTTTGTCCATACAAACGAGATATCCCACTTAAACATACAAGTCGTCAATCAAGCTTCACAAAAAAACACTCCATGAAACAAAGCATGAGCTAACTCATCACGGAAGTCATTCACAATAGGGAGGGAGCCCGGAGCCCCTCACGCACCGAGGGAGGAGCTCGTCATTGTCGCTCTGGAGGAAGGCTCTTTTGAGCCCAAGCCCCGGGAACCCCTCCGACGCCGACCCTTGCGAGTTGAGGTAGACACCAGCATGGGTAGCAGGGCCGCTTGCCGCCGACTGGGAACTTAATCTTCGGGCCTCTAGAAATAATGCAAGCCTGAAACTAAAATACCTAGAAAGGTGAACTGAATCTTTGGGCCTCTAGAAATAATGCAAGCCTGAAACTGAAATACCTAGAAAGGTGGATTGAATCTTTGGGCCTCTAGAAATAATGCAAGCCTGAAACTGAAATATCTAGAAAGGTGAACTGAATCTTTGGGCCTCTAGAAAGATTTATTACCTCCTCAAGCAGCATCAAACTATTCCATGCGTGCACCACAAATCTATACCAAGTTTGATCAGGATGTACTTTTCCAAATCAGAATTAGCGCTAGAGCGAGCAAGATCAATGATATGGCTATGAGACAGAGAAGGAACGAACAAACTCACCCCTCTCGCGACCTACCTGGTAGATGCGCTGCCGCTGCACACGGCAGAGGGAGAAAAACGACCATTGAAGGGGGAGCAGGGCGACCTTCGAAGGCCGAAGGGAGATGGCGGCCGGAGTAGAGTGGCGGAGGCCGGAAGGAGAGGACGGCCGGAGGAGAGAGAGGGCGAGCGGTGCTTGGGCGGGCGGCCCTATGGGGAACAGAGAGGAGTCGTGCGAGAGGGGGGAGCGATCTGGTGCGGGCAGGGGAGATTTTTTAGTTCTCTTTTAGTGGGCCCGAGGATAACTAACCCAATTAGAACATCTCTACCGGGCTAGTTTTTTTAGCTGGGTTAGAGCAAACTAGCTCAACCTAACCCCTCCTATTTCGATAATTTGAGGCTATTTCAACCCAAACTAGTTCTAACTCAGGGATCCAAACAAACAGGAGTAGTACTGTACATGCTATAGTGTGGACCATAGCACATTGTTTTTATGGCCATATCACCACATTGTTTTCTACTGCTGGTTCATTGGGCTACCGTGGTTCGCACTGCTGGTTCACTGGGCTGTCGTGGTTCGCACTCCTCCGACCTGAGTAGTAATAGTAGTAGTGTATACCGCATCATTCTTTGCTCCTTCTTACTACTACTTACTTCACCGACATGTGGGAGAGCCAGCATCCGGTTCGACGTGTCATGCACCAGATTAGAGTGCGGAACGGAAGGGGGCATCACCTCGGTCGGAGCGCCAGTAATTCATGACTATATTGAGTAGTCATATCACAAGTCTTTCCAGCAATAACGCGCCGTCAAATCACACAACCCGACCTTTCCAGCAGTAAGTTTGAGAATCCGCCACTCGCTCACCCTCCTCGCCTCTCTGTCAACCCGCCTACCCAAAAACGGCTGTGCATACTGCCCGGGAAAAGCCCCGCCCTCAACTTTTAACTACGCGAAAATAGTTCGAGCTTGTTCGTTTTATATAAATACTTAATGTATGTTCATTCACCTGTGGGGTTGTTGAATGAATGGTGGGCCGGGTAGCACAAGTGAACAATACTAGTACTACTTGTAGTACTAAGTAGGAGTCATATAGTTAGTCACCTTAAATAGAGAGTTTCTTTTCTTTAATGCCACGTACACAAATTGAAATGCTTGTTGTGGAGAGAAAAAGATAATCACTCAAGTATATACACAGGGGCCTAAGCGCTTGCTTTACTAGGGTTGCTCTCTTCATTCTCTCATCCTCTCCAGATCTAAACAAGACAACAGTAGCGACATTTTCTCTCTGCTCACCGCTGGTCACAGATCCAGCCGGATCCTTCGGCCGGTGTGTGTAGAGGACTAAAAGGTGCATCATTCATGCGGTCATTGCCGCCGAGGGAGGAAACCCACAGCTGCCGGCGGGGCCCGATCCTACGCCCGTGTCGTTCTCTCCGACACATCGCCGACTAGGGAGGTCCTCCGACCCTTCTTCCTCCCCGTCGTATTGTGCGCAGATCGGACCTACCGCCGCCGACATCCCGACGAACCTCAGGTACAAGTTCTTCGAAAGCGGACTTGCTCTACTGCCCCAGCTCCCAACCTGTCTGCATGTGCATCTTTTTCTACTTCCATCAGCTCTCTCAAATCCACCTAAATTTTTAGTATTATTAGAGGTAAAGCTACTTCATGCATTCAAATCTAGGACTTGGTTCAAACAACGAAGAAAGGGAAAAAAATCGTAGCATGAATCTAGGACTTGATTCAAAGAGGAAATAACAGGGGGGAAGTAGTAGAGACCGGGTACCCAACCAGTCTCTTGGTTGAAAAGGGAAATAATGGGAAAACTCAGTACAAACTGGATAAGGAACATATCTATTATTGGTTGAAAAATGGATAGAAAGTGGTGGCTGGTGGACAAGTCAACAGAGTATGTCCAGGATTAGATTTGCTTCCCTCACATAGTAAAAGGTCTCCAGGATTAGATTTGCTACCCTCACATAGTAAAAGGTCTCCAGGATTAGATTTGTTGCCCTCACATAGGAAAATTTCTCCAGGATTAGATTTGCTGCCCTCACAGAGCATGAACAAACTCGGCATCACCACTTTATGCCTCTTTGTATGTACATTGTGCTGATGCATCCACTGTCGCATGTCCTTATACCAACCTTTTACTGTTGTTAATGTAAGGGCGCATGTAAAATTAAGCGGTCACACTGTTACCTTAAGGACATGTCTAACCAGTGTTATTGTTAATCTAATGCCTCCGGTGATATGATGCAATTAAACTGTGTTAACAAATGGTACTCTTGCTGTTTTCCCAAGTGTGATAAGTAAGTTGCTTCTTTACTCTACTGAGTGACCTGGTGTCCCCATGGTCCCATGCCCTTAAACCAACTCTTTAGCTGCTGTTGATTTACTGTATCTGGTAAACAAGCAATGCCACCATTAAAGTAATCCCATATTTGAGGAATGTCATAGTTGATCGTAATGCTTCCGGTAACATGAAGCATTGCTGACGTTTTAAAATTTCTACTGTCCTTGCATGATTGCCATGAACATAATTAATATGCTTCTTTTCATTTTGTGTATGTTTTGTATATTCTTATTGACCAGCAACTGTTTACTTTCTATCTGTTTGTGCAGATAGGGATATCCATTTCACCTATTGCTATTGTGACCTTTTGGTGAACTGGACAAAACACTTTCTTTTGGAATGAGTGTCTTGTGCAGTTCAACTAAAATGTCACGTGGGCAACATCTCTCAATTTTGGTGGAACTGCACAAAATGGTGATTGGAGTTTCCAAAATCTCCATCAAATTCTGCTGGTAATCTCGTACAACATTTTATTAGCTTTTGCAAGATGAGCCATCACTGTCACCACAATGGCACTTTATTTTAGTGGAACTACACAAAAGGATAAGCAAATTATAGTTCCACCTTACATGAGCAGGACAGCCAACCTCACTGTTGCTGAATTTTAGTGCAACTACTAAAGAAGAACCTGCCAGCTCACGAGAGCAAGTACTTCTTGCTAGTTGAATGATGCAATCTTTGCTTCATTTCAGGTGAACTACAGAAAAAGGCACACGAATTGAATCATCGAACTCCAGGCTGGCCTCATCCGAGTGGAGTTGCAGGTTCACCACATCGAGTCGTGGCGGTATAGGGCCCCTCACACCGGTTGCTTCAACTAATGCCACTATTATAGTAATCATGCTCTTTCTTATCTATGCAAACTGGAATACTCTACTACAGATGTTGTGATGGTCAAGAGCATTCACCAGGTTCTTCGGTTGTATGACACGGCTAGCCAAGATGGATTTAATCCCGATATTCACTTTATCAAAAGGCTCTAATGGGTTGGTTCTGAATCTTGGAAGCTGGGAATCAATGAGATGTGTAGGCTTCTTTGTTGTACTTATTATTTGAATCTTATTTGTTGGTTCTGAATCTTGGAAGCTGGGAATCAATGAGATGTGTAGGCATCTTCGTTGTACTTATTACTTGAATCTTATTTGTTGGTTCTGAATCTTGCAAGCTGGGAAACACGGCATGATGATGCAGAGTACATCAACCATAACAAACTATTCAAACTTGGTAGTATTTTTTGTGTGGAAGTGCAGCAAATGTGCTGATCATGTGGGTCCTTAGAATAATAATTCTAATTGTTGTGCAATGTTGATCCTGTGGCACTGATATAACGAGCCAATGCATTGCTTGTTTTAAGAATACATTTTAATTAAAGCTAATTAAATTTAAGTAAAGTGACCACTAACACTTGTTATTACAGTACCAATACAGACCCACTCGTGAACCGACGTGTGTGGCCATAATAGGTTTCTTAATGGAGGCATTTGCATGCGCCGAGGATGCATATTCTGCCGGGCGTGCAGCGGGCGAAGGAGGGGTAGTAACTATTGTCGCCTATACACACTCAGTTTACTGTTGAATCCTGTTCCCCAAGAGCTGAAAAACAAACTGTTGTTGCCGCCTACTCACTCGTTCACTTGAAGAGACTCCAATGGTGATCCGAGGGGTGAGCCTGCTGGATATGGACTTCAGCAAGGAGTTCATTTTTGAGTTCTCTGTTCAATCCCATGGCGTCACCAAGTTGAATGTGATGTACACCAATGATCCGGACTCAGTGAAGCTCTGCCTCGCCGAGTTCAAGCAGTACCTACAGGACGAGAAAGCCCAAGGTCCCAGGTGTAACACCCCGGAACTGATGCGCCAGGTGTCTTCCAGTAATTTGCTTGCGTGTTGCATTTTTCCATGTCATCATCTGCATTTCATCTACATGTTTTTCAAAACTTGCATCCGTTCGGGTTCCCCCATTTCTCTCCATTGTCCGTTCTGAGCCCAACCACACTCGCACGCGCTCGTCGCACCTCTCAGACCTTGTTTCGTGAGCGGTAGAAAAACATTCTCGGAATGGACCGAGATTTGCCTAGTGGCCTTGGTATAGCACCGGTAGACTGCCCGTCAAATTTCGTTCCATTTGGAGGTCATTTGATGCCCCAACGGTTAACCGCGTAGCCCAAAACCCCTCTCTCTTTGCAGCCCAGCCCCTCTTCACCACAGCCCATGGGCCCATCCAAACCCCCTCCATGCTCTCGGTCGTTTGATCATGACCGCGTGGCCGAAAACCGCACCCCATTTGGAGTCTCCTAGCTCCCTCTACCTATATATATGTGCATCCCCCCAAAATTTCGCGCAGTCCAAACCCTAGCTTAGCCCCTCTCCGCCGCCGGACACGTCCGGATCGGACCGGACGCGTCGGCGCCGCCGCCCGCGGCCAACCGGAGGCCGACACGTCAGCAACCACCGCCTCCTGCGCCGCTGGCCCGCCCGGGCCCGAGGCCGGCCCCAGCGGCCCGTCTCCCCGCCGGCGCGCTCCCCGCCGCCGACCGCCTGCGCCTCCACGCCGGCCGCCGCCTCCGCCCACACCACCGCACTGCTGCCTCGGCACTCCGACGGCCGCCCACCTCACCGGCCCGCGCCCCAGATCCTGGCGCCGCCGCCCGCCTCCGCCGCCCAGGTCGCCGCCCCGCGCCGCCCGGCCCCGCCTTCGCCTTCGCCGGATCCGGCCAGATCCGGGCGCCCCCGTCCCTCCGGCGACCTCCCCCGTCCACTCCATCCGCTGTGCCGCTCGTCTCCGGCGAGCCCAGCCCCGCCTTGAAGTCCGCGCCACCTAACCCTAGATCCAAAGGTTGACCCCGAAATTCCACCAAGTCCCTTTTTCTGTCATATTTTGATGCCCCCTTTGACCTGTCATAACACCAGGACCGTCAAACAGTTTCATGCTCATGGTATATCAAAATGTTCATTGAGAGATGCTCTTCATTTAATTCCATTGTGCCATGCTTGTTTGAGTTCATCTTGATGCCCTAATCGTCGTTGCAAGAGTGCTATATGATGTTAACCTGCTGAAACTGTTATAACTTGGTGATTTGTCTTTTTCATTATATTTTGTGTGTGCATCCTTTGAGCTTGATGTCTACATGAGTTTTGAGATACATCATGCCATCTTTAGAGAGGTGCAATCCATGTATTTTTGTGAGTGCTGTAGTGAGTGCATCGAGCTCGTGAAGTAGGGTACTTGTTGTTGCTGTTTTGCTAGGCTGAATCTGCTATATCATGGTGCTACATAATCCTGCTGCTACAAGTCATTCTATGCATAATATGGAGATGTTCACTAAGGATGTTTTGTTATACATGTCATGCTCTATCTATCCATGCCCCTGGTTGCATTTATAGCCTGATGTAGCTTGTTGTAATCTTGCTCTCAATTTGCTAAATAATGTTGTTGTCAGCCTGTTAACATTAAATTCAGTTTTTCCATGTCAATAACTAGTGATCCATGTACCCTATGAACTTGCTCTTGCCATGCTTAGCTTCATAAATATTTCATCTTACTGTTTATCACCTTGTCATGCCATTTATTTCTCTGTGGTGAGTTGTACAAGCTCACCAACATGCCTACTTATCGTTGTTCCTGCCATGTACTGTTATTCTGAATCTGTCATATGATTTGCCATGTTTGCATGGATCCTACCATCTTTTCTATTTATCTTTGGAATTAGTTTTGTAAAGGAGTTTTGTTCTTTGTCTTTAGTATTAGCATGCCATGCCTTTGTTTGCCATGATAAGTACCTGTAACATGTTGTTTCATAGCTCAAAACATTGCAACCTGATGTTATTTCTGTCATGCTCAGTGATTTTCTGCCAAGTCTGTGAACTGTTATTATTTGCAATATTGCCTTGCCCTTTTGAGTATGTTATTGTGATTTTTGGAGATAGCTCAATGTTCATGTTTTGTCATGCTTTACCTGTACATCACGTCTATGCCTTTTGTTCTCATGTTGGGGTGTTGTAGCTTATTTATATGATGCTCGCAAGATGCCTAGTTGCTGTTTTGGACAGATTGTTGCTATATCTTATTTGGAGTGTATGTGTTGCACCGTTGCTCTGTGTTGAGCATGCTCTATATGAAACTTTCTTACATTTTCATGTAGTTTCATCTTATCTTGTTGCATCCTTGTTTTGAGTGTGTTTGCTTGATGTTTGAATGCATTTTGCATCAATGCCATGTTTAAATTGTTTTGCTCATATCTTCTAGGCCGTAGCTCCGAACTAAATGAACTTTATATGTAACTTGACTATAATTCTGTGTAGATCATCTTGGTGCACTTTAAATTGGTGTTTAACAACTTGAACATAAGGTTTATTCAGATCTGGACCAATTTCGAAATTTGCATATGAGGACTTGCCGGATTTGTTATATGTTGTTTCCGGCCTCATTTAAACTTACTTTGATGTGTTGCTCTTGTATGCATCATCTATTTCCATGAGTAGCTTCATGTAGTCTTATCTCGCATCATACTTGGTTGAGCATCATGTCATGTATATGTGTGGTGTGTTTACCATGTTGTGTGCATCTTGTCGATAGTTCCCGTTCGTTGCGATCGTGAGGATTCATTCGTCTATGCTTGGTTCGTCTTCGTGGCTTCATCTTCTTCATGGACTCGTTCTTCTTCCTAGCGGGATTTCAGGCAAGATGACTGTTACTCTAGATCTCACTACTATCATTGCTATGCTAGTTGCTTCGTTCTATCGCTTTGCAGCGCTACCTATCTCTTGTCTATCAAGCCTCCCAGATTGCCATCTCAGCCTCTAACCTTTTTCACCCTTCCTAGCAAACCGTTGTTTGGCTATGTTACCGCTTTTGCTCAGCCCCTCTTATAGCGTTGTTAGTTGCAGGTGAAGTTAAAGATTGTTCCATGATGGACATGATTATGTTGGGATATCACAATATCTCTTATTTAATTAATGCATCTATATACTTGGTAAAGGGTGGAAGGCTCGGCCTTATGCCTGGTGTTTTGTTCCACTCTTGCCGCCTTAGTTTCCGTCATACCGGTGTTATGTTCCTTGATTTTGCGTTCCTTACGCGGTTGGGTGATTTATGGGACCCCCTTACAGTTCGCCTTGAATAAAACTCCTCCAGCAAGGCCCAACCTTGGTTTTAACATTTGCCTCACCTAGCCTTTTTTCCCTTGGGAGTCATGCTCCCGAGGGTTATCTTATTTTACCCCCACCGCCCCGGGCTAGTGCTTCTCTAAGTGCTAGTCCGAATCGAGCTGCCTGCGGAGCCACCTCGGGGAAACTTGAGGGCTGGTTTTACTTGTAGCTAGCCTCATCCGGTGTTGCCCTAAGAATGAGATATGTGTAGCTCCTATCGGGATTGTCAGCACATCGGGCGGCTTTGCTGGTCTTGTTTTACCATTATCGAAATGTCTTGTAAACCGGGATTCCGAGACTGATCGTGTCTTCCTAGGAGAAGGAATATCCTTCGTTGACCGTGAGAGCTTGTGATGGGCTAAGTTGGGACACCCCTGCAGGGTATAAACTTTTGAGAGCCGTGCCCGTGGTTATGTGCCAGATGGGAATTTGTTAATGTCCGGTTGTAGATAATTTGACACCAGATTCGAATTAAAATGCATCAACCGCGTGCGTAGCCGTGATGGTCTCTTTTCGGCGGAGTCCGGGAAGTGAACAGGGTTTTGGGTTATGTATGAACGTAAGTAGTTTCAGGATCACTTCTTGATCACTTCTAGCTTCTCGACTGTTCCGTTTGCTTCTCTTCTCGCTCTCATTTGCGTATGTTAGCCACCATATATGCTTAGTCGCTGCTGCAACCTCACCACTTTACCCCTTCCTTTCCCTTTAAGCTTTGGTAGTCTTGATACCCATGGTAATGGGATTGATGAGTCCTCGTGGCTCACAGATTACTACAACAACAGTTGCAGGTACAGGTTATGCAATGATTTTGACGCGAGAGTGATGTTTGCCTGTTTTGGAGTTCTTCTTCTGCTTCTTCTTCGATCAGGGGATAGGTTCCAGGTCGGCAGCCTGGGCTAGCAGGGTGGATGTCGTTTGAGTTTCTGTTTATGTTTCATCCGTAGTCGGATGGTGCTCTTACGTAAGATGATGTTGTATTCGTGTGGCATTGTATGCCTTTTGTATGTATCCCCATCTATTATGTAATGTTGATGTAATGATATCCACCTTGCAAAAGTGTATCAATATGCGGTTCTATCCTTGGTGGGACCTTCGAGTCTCTTTAGGATAGTATCGCATATTGGGCGTGACACCAGGACTAGACCTTGTGCCCATCCATTCGTCTCCTGACAGGGACCAGCGGATCACAGTCGCCCAGGTATGCGTGCAGGACGAGGTTCTCATCTACCACTGATGTAGGGCTATCAGAGGTTCTAGAGCATTCGCCTGTTTCATCGGCAGCGCCGACTGCACCTTCGCTGCGGTGGAGAGAAGGAAGAACGCGACGATTCAGCCATCTGGCGCAGCAAGCTTGTCGACATCCAGAAGCAATACATGTGTGTTTGGTCGCATTCTCGTCTCAACATAGTTGTTCCCCCTTCATGCATGCTCAACTCAACACCCCTCTTCATGCATGCTCTCTTCAAGCATGCTCCTAGTGTATTTGTGCTAAGCTAGTGTGGACTCATGCACCCTCCATACACTCTACCAAACACCCAAAAGTGGGTCGAGAAGGGAACTCTTGGGCTCATGCACCCTTCATACACCCTACCAAATACACCCGTAGGAGAAGGACTCCGTGGTTGACCTCGTCGAGACCATCATCAACCCCTGCTACGCCAACATGAAAGAAGATAACGATACCAAGGATCTCCACCGGCCACCCTACATCCGAACAAGTCAACCCTTGTACTCCCTTCCGCCTACGTCTTCCCCCGCTCCGGTTCGTTTGGTCCACGGTCTCGATGTTGTCCTCCACCCTAGTGTTTTCGTCGTGGCGCCACCATCTGTCGTTCCCAACATAGTCAGCAAAACAAGAGGAATCGGGAGACAACTGTTCGTCGAGAGGCTGACAATCCCGGGCCCACCAGGTCCATGGCCTAGGTTTTGTTGTTTAACATGGGCAGCCCACGAGGACGGGCCGTCGACCCATTGGCTGGGCAGCTGAGGTTGCTGCCAGCCCACCAGAGTTCAAGTCCCGGCTTGGACGTGTGGTGCTCGCAGAGTTTCTCCTATAAAAAAATGCCAACGAGGGTTAGCTCTTGGGTTGGTCTCATTTTATTAAACATGGGCAGCCCACGACATGTTTCAACGTTTTTTGGATCAAGCGCCTCTGGGCCTCCCAACCTAGCTTGTCTATAACATCAGCAACCCAAGTTATGTTTGTTTTTTCAAGACGACGCACAACTCTATTTTGTTTTTCTATAAGAATGCAAAACTGAACCTATGTTTTTCCATCAATATATATATATATATAGGTAAAACTGTGTCTATCATAGTTTGCCACAGAACTAGTTAAGACTTGCTAAACATTTAACGGTTTAAAAGTAAGTAAAAAATATGAAATAAATAGGGGAGCCTCACTCTAATATAATAAGGTGATCCAACGGTGTGATTGTGAAAATATGCATTTATGTAGGACAAGGCTATTTTGTTACTAGTAAGAGAATAATATTCTGTTACTCCTTCGCCCTATAAGGCCCGATCTGTAGTTTCTGAACCCCTGCAGCCCGTTCGTCCCACTCCTCACCTAGCGTTCCCCACACCACACCCCCACACTGACCGGCCGCACGCCACGCCCCGCCGACGAGCCGCCTCCCCTCCTCCCACCGACGAGCCGCCCCCCAGCTTCCGTCGACGAGCAGCCCCCACCACCAGCCGCCAAGCCACCCCCACCTCCCGCCGACGTGCCGCCCTCCACCTCCAGCCGACACGCCGCCCCCGACCTCCAGCCGACGCGCCGCCCCCACCTCCCGTCGACGCGCCGCTCCCTCCACCTTCCGTTGACGAGCCGCTCCCCGAGCTCCCGCTGAAGGGCCGCCACCTTGATCCGCCCGGCGCAGGCGTCCCTCCTCTCTGCCACCTCTCCTGCATCGACGCTGCCCGACGTCTCACCCTAGGCCGCCACACGCCATCTTCCGCGGTTATCGGTGCCGCACAAGCTTCTCCGGCCTCCGTGCCTCCTGGATCCAATGAAGCTGTGTCGCACCGGCCTCGGATCCGCCCGCCTCCACGCCGTCACCCGCCCGCGCGGCTGGATCCCCCTCCAACCAAATTCCTGCCATGGACAAGGTCAGTTCAACTTCACTTACTACACCTATCCCCACTGAACTCTGAACTCTTATTATTTCCACTGATTTCTTGTACTGCCTTCCATGAAATAACCTGACAATAGAATACTGAACATTGTGCACTAAGATGAAGAAGTGTTGTCAGTACATGATTTTTTTGTAAAAAATTGTCAATTCATGAGAAAAGCAAAAACACAAATAGACATTGTTCTCTTGTCCGTTTGGTATGTATTCTATCATCAGTTCAAAGAGAAGAAATTCCTTTTTATTCAATGTGTATTCTATCGTCAATTCGGTGTGTATTTTTGTTCTTTGTTCTCCGGTACACAAAGAAGAAAATATCGTCAGTGCATGAAAATAGAATTTCTGTACTAAACTCAGTATTAGTTTGGTGTGTATTCTATTGTCAGTTTGGTGCGTAAAATTTATTCATTCTCATGATTTTATAAAACCGCATGCACTCTTTGTACAACTAAGTTCAGTCAAAAAGGCATTTTGTAAAATGAGTAGACCTAGCGCACGGGACATGCTGAGGATCCCTCCGTTCATGAACATTACTGAATGACTGGTACCTCACTTTTCCAACACATGCACACATACTGGTTTGAAGGAAAAATGGTTTTAATTAAAAGCAATGACTAGTACGAATTAAAAACAATGATCAGTTTGAAATAAAAGAAATGATTACTTTGAAACAAAAGAAATGATAACTTCAAATTAAAAGATGCCACCGCATCGTCCAGCTGCCACACGGCCTCCGTCATCACGGTCCGCCCAGTGACGTGCACCGTCATCCATGGTGGCCTGTGCCCCCACCACGGCCACCCATCCTCAAACGCCCTCATCGACGCCTTTAGTTCAATCCACCTCCCCTTTCTGAAAATCTTTTCCTTCAGTTCCATCGTACCTAGAAAATCAGTTAAATCCATCTCCCTATTTCTGAAAAGACATCAAATTCAGTATGAAAAGGAACATAATAAGTTAACTTTGCAAGTGCATCATTTCACCTTGAACAAAATACATAAGTGCGCCATCAAGTTTTCCATCAGTTCACTTATCAAAAAATAGGAAGTTGGTTGTGTAAGGAAAACCGGAGAACCAATGTCAGTCAAGAAGTTCAGTGGGTAACTCCAGGCAAGTGCACTCGTTTGAAAATTTTGGGTTTCCTATATTCTAGAGACTACAGAAATTGAGTTTGCTATGTTTGCATTACTTAACGTGTATGTATGATGTATTAAATTCCAGTGCAAAATTAGTGAAGTTCAGTACAATTTGTACTATAAAATACAATACAACAAGCAATTCTTTTTTTATTGTTCAAAAAAAGCAAGCAAATATTTTGAGTGTTTTTACAAAACCAATGATGTTGGCATTTCACTTCCAAGGATGCAGTCCTGTGGTATAGCAACTTATTAACTAGAAATAATATACATCAGTTCGAAAAATACTTGCCATAAGTAGTTAGGAGTTTATTTGGGGCGGTTAGCAATTCGGTAACTAGAAAAAGGATACATCAGTTCAAATATACTTGCCATAAGTATTTGTCCACTCACCTGAGAATTAAACATGATGCTCAGTGTATTCTCTCAATCTTAGTTGTCTTGCCTCATATGAAAAAAAATAGTGTTATATTATATGGTGCTAATTTACATCAGGTCAAGATGCATCCTTTTCATCAGCTCAAGATCATTTGGTTCAGTTATTTCTTAAAAAAACTTTTAACTAAAAACATGAATAAAGGTGCAACCTTCTGGCTGCCCTCGGCGATGCTCCCCGCCACCACTCCGCCTCGTCCCGGTGAGTGGTCTGGCACAGCTGCGTCCATGGTCCAACACCGTCGGCCGAGGCCATTCACCGTTGCCTCATTGTGAGTTCGCTGCCAAGAACAAGCTTGACCACCTACAGTCCCCGGTGGTCGCCTTGGCCGCCCTCGACCACGAGCTCATCCACCATGGTTACTGGCAGCCGTCGAAGTGGAGCGCGGACAACAGTCCAAGTAGAATCGTGGCCACCATATTTACCACGTGTTGCACAGGCGTCCAAGTCGAGCACACACAACAATCCAAGTTGATGCATGATCCCCATTCCTTCTTCCCCTGGGTGACCCTCCACTGTTTGTTGAAATGCCTACAAGAATTATAACTACTATGTTTCCATCTTTCTCTTCTTTTTTAAACTGAACCTAAACACCTGTACTACTATCTCATTTCCTAAAAATGAAGACGTGGTCTCAAATGTGTAGAAAGAATTGCATTGTATTTTGTGCTTGTGAGTTGCTCAAATTTTTTTTTGCTGTTGTTCATATTCGCATGTGAAAAAAGTTTATGTAAATTATGTGGCTAGTATAGTTCAGAAAAATGTGTGGAGATGACAAATCTTTTTTCAAAACGGGGAGATGACAAATCTAAAGTTTACTTTCCAGGAACTTTGCTTGCAACACCTGGACAGGTCAAAAATTGTGGCACGTTCAGTACAAAAAAATGTGGAGATGAAGTAAATTTGAAACTTTGCAGAGGCTGGGGGTACTTCACTACTAAATGAACATTGATCTAGATGTTCTTGTACTAATGCTCAACAGCAAGTCCATGTATTACTACATGAGAAGTACAAAATTACTGCTAGTGAGAGTTCATTTAAATCACGACGTATGAATTGGGGTCAGCCCCTGCCACCATGCTCCTACACGTCCGGGTGGTCATGATGATTAGCATTACATACACAAAACATCAATGTTTGCTTGATGGCCATTCCTGATCTACATACATACGTAAGATGCATACATCTATGCACGTGTGTTGATGAATTGGTTTACTAGTAGAACCTTGTAAATATATTCCCACTTTACTGTATACATGTAGATTTTTGAAATTAGTGTCTGCTGATGTGGGTCATATGCTTGAACTTACATCTATAAAAAAGACATGTTAATTTCATGCACGGCCGCCGCGGTCATCTCTGTCGGCGAGACGGTTGCTTGCGTGTGTAGGAGTACTATTGAGTTGCAGATTAGCTATTACTCTCACTCGACATGGTTTGGAGGAGTGCTACCTAGTTGCACATTGTATCAGGTGTTTCTTTTACTGCTTTGCTGCTGATTCTTGGACACAGTATACTTTCTCGTGCGTTTCATCAAATATAGCACATGAAACCTAAGTCAGTACTCAGTAATGTCAATTTTGTGATGCATCTTCTTTCGGTTTAGGACCTGCACTCATTTTGGCCAAGGAACCATCATCGGGCAGCAGGGTGTCCCCTGAGTTCTGTGCAACAACGGTCATTGAACTCGGTAAGCCTTGCACAGATAGCTTGTGCAATGATGAATGCATGAAGATCTTTCCAGGTCCTGGCGACTATGAGAAAGGCAAGTGCTTATGCGGCTTTTGCTGAAGAAGAAAGGCCTAGCTTAACTGGCGTAGTAGTACTCAAATCAGGTGTCGATGTTGTGGAGGCTTTGGATCTTTCCCTAGTTGCTTGACTCCAATAATTATGCCTTTTGAGATTGTGCCATTTGGTCGTCCTTTGGCCTTGTATCAAACTTCTAGTCATCTTGTTACATCAGTTCAAAAGCATAGAGGTGGTAATGATGTAGCGATCTTGTCTGTGGCCACATGGATCTTGTTCTGTTTAATGTTGTTTCATGTTCGTAGATACACGTAAAAGTTCGCCTTTATAGCCTGAAAAAATTTAGAGAAGGAAAAAAGTTCAAAAAAGAAACCTGTGATGTGTAGCTTTTTTGCTTGTTTTTAGCTTCATGGGAAAGAGCTTTTGCTCAACAGTTGTATGAACTTATGCATGACAATGGAAGTAGAAGAAAACAAACATCAGTATAGCTAGTGGATGTGGAGGTGATTTATGTATGTAAAATCACATGTGATTTTCTCTCCAATTGATTAGTTTAAGGTAGCATGTGGAGGTGATTTTTGTATCTAAAATCATTTGTGATTTTCTCTCCAATTGATTGTTTGTTAAACATAGCGAGGAGAAGCTACAGGAGAGAAGTGTGTATGATCATGGAGCTGTGCATGTGTTATGTAATGTCTTATGTAAGTGTGTGAACAGAAAGGAAAATGATGTATGTTGATTGATGAAAGTTCAATGTAAAATAATAGTTCAAATGGATTGATTTTTTAGCTATGGTGTAGCAGTCCAACATGTATTATATCATCAATGCATAAAAAAACACGTACAAAGTTCAATATGTGTATAGAGAAATTTGATACCAGTTCAAAGAAAAACATAGCATCAGTACTCAATATGTGTATAAAGAAACATCTACAAAGTTCTATACAAGAATAGGGCGATGATTTTTGTGTTGAGGTCGGTGCTATGGGTAATATGATTCATGTACATGTATTATGTGTGGAAAAAAATTCTGTCAAATGAAAGGAAAAATGGTTTAATTAAAAATATTGATCAGTACGAGTTAAAAACGGTGGTCTGTTCGGAATAAAAGAAATGACAGAAATTCAAATTGTAAAAGTTCAAGCAAAAAGAAACCCCATGCAATTGAAATGGGAAAAGTACAAGTCGTAAAAAAAGAGAAGACCAGAACACCGTTGTAAAAAAATGTTTAGTTTAAAAAAAGAATAAAAAAACATTTTCTTTCTGAAAAAAATATCATTCAGTTCGATGATATAAACCATGCAAGTACAGAGGTGACTATACAATAAAACCGTTGAAAACTTACGAGCAAAAATATCACCCAAAACAAAGTAAAGTCTAGTATGTTAAAACACGCTCACTACAAAACCATATGGACATCAGTTCAAGTACTCTTTTTTCGGAACCTTTCAAAATTAGTCTCTGAAGAATACATCAGTACAAATGCACACGTAGAACAGTACAAGTACTCTATTTTTTCTGACGAAAAACAGCACGATGGGCTCATCGTAATCCAAATTACTCTTCAACGGTTGTGAATTTGAGAAAGCGTTCAACATCACTAAGTTTTGTATTTTCGATATCTTTCCAACGGTATATTATGTGCCTCATTTCGACAAACTTTTAAAAAAATCGCGTTCAAAATCAAATTTGACTGTATTCAAATTTTGTTTTTAAACCATACGGAATTAGAAAAATATTTCAATACGAAAGACTTGCATTTTCCATAGATTTCCAACGCCGTATCATTTGCATCAATCCGACAAACCGTTTGCAAAAAACCGTGAAAATACATTTCAGCCAGAATTTTACCGTTTTTCAAATTACTTTTAAATCGTATAGAATTAGAAAAAGCAATAGATATATGAAAGATGTGAATTTTCACTAGCTTTCCAAGGCCATCTTATTTTCTCCATTCTGACAAACCGTTTGAAAATTGAGTCCAAAATACGATTCGCATTTTCAGTTTTGAAAAAAACGGATTTTTCAAAACTGCTCTTAAACCATAATGATTTTACAAAAACGTTCAGTATACTTGAAATATAGTTGTCAAGAGCTTTCCAACAATAAATTACACGCCCCGTTCCGACAATAAAATTGGAAACATTTTTTGAACTAAAGAAGATGACCTGTTAAACAAAACTGAATGCATCAGTTCAACCGCTTCGAAATCATCAGTACAACCGCCTGAAATTGTGAGTTCAAGTAGGGTAACAGAATAATATTCTGTTACGCGTAACAGAATAGCCCAGATGTATATATAAGGT
Organism: Triticum aestivum; assembly: GCF_018294505.1. Lineage (NCBI taxonomy): Eukaryota > Viridiplantae > Streptophyta > Magnoliopsida > Poales > Poaceae > Triticum > Triticum aestivum. Next base: position 441,167,377 of record NC_057804.1, on the reverse strand, counting down.
TCCATTAAACGTGTCATTCATCCAACCATTTTATAGACCTTCCCACTTCCTTTATTTTTGTTTTCATTAATCCTATATCTGAATTTTCTTCCTCTTTCTTTTTCGATGATAACTGAGTTTTCTCTTAGTACATTTCCCTATAACAACCTCAACTGTCCCACGTCTAGCCTAAAAAAATAATACCCCACGTCCTATTAACTCATCAAATTAAAATGATATTTTATTTCGTAAATTGAAAGTTCTTACAAAATAATAATAATAATTGTTTATGTATAACTTGGCAAGTTAACTCCTAGTGATTGCGTACATAAGCTTGCAAGGATTTTACTAACCAATGCAGTAATAGACGTGCAATCATGTGTTTATGTTTTTATAACATTTCTCCGTCCAGCCCAACATGATATTTTCACCCAGCCCAACAAGTCGCGGATTTCGAGAAATATGCAAATGGGCTTTAAATTCTACCATATATATAAGCGGGCTGCATAGATGCTACATTATTGTTTCACCCAGCCCACCAAATGGACTAAAAAACAAATGGACTGGCTGACATGTGGGCCAGTAGGTTGAAGCCTAAGCAAGGCGTTGAATTTACATCCAATGGCCGGCATTCTTCTTCAATCTCTCATCTTATTCCCCCAGCGCTGCCGGGACCGCCTGCTCCAGCCTCTGGCGTCCAGCGGTGTTGTTTTGCATGCCTCGCAGCAAAATGCTACCCCGCCGACGGCCAGGCCATCCCTCCACTCCACACCTCCTATTATTCTCTGCCAAGTGTAGGCCCACCCCGCACCTCAACCAGTCAAGTTTCCCACTCCTCTCCGTTTGCGACTCCATTGCCGCACCTTCCCCATATCTGGGTCATTTCGGTATGGAGCCTCGCCATCGTCCACCGCCTCGGTATGCTCGGCGCGGCATGGTCAACAAATGAGAGTCATCAAAAGAGGACTGTACGTGAGAGCCTGACGGCGGGTGAGGGAGTCCTGGATTAAGGGGTCCTCGGACAGCCGGACTATATACTTTGGCCGGACTATTGGACTATGAAGATACAAGATTGAAGACTTCGTCCCGTGTCCGGATGGGACTCTCCTTTGCGTGGAAGGAAAGCTTGGATATTCGGATATGTAGATTTCCTTCTCTATAACCGACTCTGCGTAACCCTAGCTCCCTCCAGTGTCTATATAAACCGGAGGGTTTAGTCCATAGGACGACAACAATCATAATCATAGGCTAGTTTCTAGGGTTTAGCCTCTACGATCTCGTGGTAGATAAACTCTTGTAATACTCATATCGTCAAGATCAATCAAGCAGGAAGTAGGGTATTACCTCCATCAAGAGGTCCCGAACCTGGGTAAAACATTGTGTCCCCTGCCTCATGTTACCATTAGCCTTAGACGCACAGTTTGGGACCCCCTACCCAAGATCCGCCGGTTTTGACACCGACATTGGTGCTTTCATTGAGAGTTCCATTGTGTCGTCCTGATAAGGCTTGATGGCTCGCCTTGTTGTCCAGGATAACATCACCTCCGGAGGATCCCTGGCTATAGGCCAAACTCTTCGGCTGGGCGGTTTCGTCATGGTCGCCCGTTCGGCCGCCGCGTCGATGATGACATCTCAGGTCATCAAAAACAACCTCCGCGTCAGCCCGGAATTCACTGAGCAGATGGATCCAATGGAGCTCTCCTCCTTGAACGAGATCTTGGATCGCATCGCCGCCCTGGGAGTCTCTACGGACTATGATTGGATCGGGCTCAAACCCGACCTAAGGGAGATTAACTCTCCGCCGGTGACCCATCAGATAGCGGTGGTGGAGGAACAAAACGACAATTCTTCCTCTATTTTGAGGACGAACTATGTCCGGATTCCCGAGCTCTCTGAGCCGGATACCCGTCTACTGGAGGACGTGGCCCAGGCTCCGAACTTAGAATCGAGCGATGGGCCACAAATATTGAGCAATATCTGGGAGCCCGAACCGCCAAGCTCAGGAGCTCCTTCGCCCCTGGGTTCCAGATTGGGTCAGGACGTGGACTTAATTTCACCCACCCACCGAGACGCAAGCGATCATTCCCACATCATACAAGAGCCCCAAGAGACAGTACACCACTTCTGTGCCAGAATCCTCCTAGTAATGAGCAAGGTTAAGGACTGTCACGAGGAAGACTCAATCTCATTCTTTTGCAAAAATTGCACGGACAAGGGAATTCTCAATGCCATAAGTCGCCGTGACATAACACAGTTTACCGACCTGGCGGCCATAGTACAGAAGTACTGCGCGATGGAAAGCGCTTGGAAGACCCAAACAAAATTATGGGATCCTCCGGCCCTAACTAAACCCCTCGTCCGAACTAAAAGGGTGAGCTCTTGCAAGTCACCCAACCCAATTACAAATAAGCCAAAGCCCTCTACAGAGCGTGCAACCGTACTGGAGGGATGGCTCAATAGGCAATGCAAAATTCACAGCACACAGGACACCACACCAACACACAGCCTTAGAGCATGTTGGATACTCCGGCAGGTGGCCAAGAGCGGCGAGGACCTTCTCATCGACAATACCCCGAACACCATCCTGCAGAAAATAACAATACAATATTGACCGTCTTCGAGACTTTTGCCTCAAACAATAGGCGCAAGCGAGCGCTCCACAGCCTCGCCGAAGTCTGCCACATCGCAGCAATAAACCTGTGGAGTGATACAGACATAACCTTCAACGCCAGCGACGAACCTCAATTCCGAATAGTCCGAGCACCAGCCGCTTTGGTCCTTAGTCCAATACTAGATGGATTTCGCTTACTAAAGTGTTGATGGACGGTGGCAGTGAATTAAACCTCATCTATGAGGAAACTCTTAAGAAAATGGAAATATATAAGAGCCGCATTAAGCAAAGCAGCACGGCCTTCAGGGGAATCATCCCTAGTCGGGAGGCATGATGCGCAGGGAAAATCACATTGGATGTGGTATTTGCCACACCGGAGAATTATCGGTTCGAAGAAATCACATTCCAAGTGGCCCCATTTAGCAGTGGATATCACGCCCTCTTGGGGCGAGACGCATTTGCAAGCTTCCAAGCTATACCCCATTACGGGTACATGAAGCTCAAGATGTCGAGGACCAACGGGATCATCACTCTGGCCAGTGATCCGGACATAGCACTCCGTGCCGAAAATAAAACTGCTGCACTAGCCCTGGAGGCATTATCCAAAGCCCTCGCGACCAAGGAGTTAACTGCGCTACGCTCCGTAGTGGACAGGGACAACGTGATACTCGACAAACGACCCAAGTCCACCTCCTTCAAACCAGCAGATGAAATAGTCAAATTCTATGTCCACCCAACGGACCCTACAAAAATAGCATCAATTGGGGCACAGTTGAACCCCACAATAAACACCGCACTACGAGAGTTCTTGCGCAAGAATTGGGACATTTTCCTGTGGCATCCTTCAGACATGCCAGGTATCCCATGCAGGTTGGCCGAACATAGCCTAAACATACTAAAGGGATACAAGCCGGTCAAACAGACTCTTCGGCGCTTTTCAGAACCCAAACGACAAGCCATGGGAGAGGAGCTGGCCAAGCTACTTGGAGCCGGATTCATCAGAGAGATAAAACATCCGGACTGGCTAGCAAACCTAGTGATGGTACCAAAGAAGGAAAAATCCTGGCGCCTATGCGTCAACTTCAAAGACCTTAATAAGGCTTGCCCTAAGGATCCCTTCCCCCTCCCTCGCATCGATCAAATTATCGATGCTACCGCGGGACACGACTCATTGTGTTTCCTCGATGCATACTCCAGATACCACCAAATCAAGATGGTGGAGTCCGATCAAGCCGCAACTGCATTTATCACTCCATACGGTCCCTTCTGTTTTAACACCATGCCTTTCGGGCTCAAAAATGCCAGTGCAACCTATCAACGCATGATTCAGACATGCCTGGAAACACAAATCGGCAAAACGGTGGAGGCTTACGTAGACGATGTGGTCATTAAAACTAGACACATCAAATCATTAATAAACGACTTGAGGCTTATGTTCGACAATCTCCGAACATACGACATCAACCTCAACCCAGAAAAATGCGTTTTCGGCATACCAGCGGGAAAACTTTTGGGCTTTATTGTCTCCAATAGAGGAATCGAAGCAAATCCGGGTAAAATCTGAGCTCTGTCACAGTTGGCTACCCCAACAGACCTCAAGCAAATCCAGAAATTAACTGGATGCGTGGCCGCCCTAAGCCGCTTTATCTCCCGATTAGGAGAAAAGGTGTTACCTCTTTATCGCCTTCTTCGACGCACCGAACACTTCAAGTGGACGGATGCGGCTACGGCGGGGCTGGAGGAAATAAAATCCCTCTTGGCCACCAATCCAATTCTGGCAGCGCCAAATGTCGGTGAACCCATGTTGTTATACATAGCTGCAACACACCAGGTCATAAGCGCAGTGCTCATCATCGAACGAGAGACAGATGGACATAAATTCCCATTAAAAAAGTCGGTATACTACGTATCCACTGTCCTCACTCCATGCAAGTAACGGTACCCACATTATCAAAATATAGCATACGCGGTCTTCATGGGAAACTACGACATTACTTTCAAGAGTGTTCAATCACGGTGGCCTCCGAAGTACCACTCAATGACATAATAAATTACTTTCAAGAGTGTTCAATCACGATCGGATTGCAAAATGGGCTATTGAGCTCCTCCCATTCGACATAACATACAAACCACGGCGGGACATTAAGTCGCATGTACTGGCTGACTTCGTCGCCGAATGAACTCCCTAAAGAGTACGGCGTGTACTCCAATTGGATCATGCACTTTGACGGCTCTAAGATGCTAGCTGGTCTAGGGGCTAGCGTTGTCCTGACGTCCCCCACCGGAGATACAGTCCAGTACGTTCTCCAAATACTTTACACAGGCTCCAACAATGCACCAGAGTATGAGGCTCTGTTGCACGGTCTTCGGATGGCAGTCTCCATGGGCATTCAACATCTCGAAGTACCCGGGGATTTAAATCTCGCAATATCTCAAATAAATGGAGACTTTGACGCCAAAGACCTAAAAATGGCGGCTTACCGTATTGCCATTCTCAAAATGTCAGCTCGATTCGAGAGGCTCGAATTCCACCATGTGGTTCGAGAAAACAATCAAGCCGCAGATATCCTTACCCGCGACGGCGCTAAACGTGACCCCATCCCACCAATTTTTTTTGGAAAGGCTGTTCAAGCCATCTATGGTATGGGAAGGGGAGTCCAGCAATACTAATCTAGATCCGCATACAACCCCAGATCCTGAACAATTTGACGTAATCGGAGGCTCCGCCACCGAAATCACACCTTCGCCCCACGTGATCATGGCGGTCATCGCCCCGTGGACGGAACCCTTCCTAGCTTATTTAAATAGGCAGGAACTCCTGGAGGACCAAAATGAGGCACGCTGCATTGTGCGGTGCTCTAAAGCCTACAAAGTCCACGAGGGAGAGCTTTATAAGAATAGCGCAACCGGAGTGCTCCAAAGGTGCATCTCCGAAGAGGAAGGGCGACAGCTCTTGGATGAAATTCATGCCGGACTCGGCGGCCACCATACCACAGCTCGGGCGCTCATAAGCAAGGCCTTTCGTACAGGTTTCTACTGGCCGACAACCTGGGCAGACGCACAGGACCTTGTCCAACACTGCGTCAGTTGCCAGCTTTTTGCAAATCAAAGCCATATGCCGCCCACCGCCCTCCATACAGTCCCCATTACTTGGCCCTTTGCGGTCTGGGGGCTCGATATGGTTGGACCCCTTAAAGGAGGAAGCCATAAGAAGAAATACTTGTTGGTCATGGTCGATAAATTCACCAAATGGATAGAAGCCAAACCAGTTAAAACGGCCGAATCCGGACCAGTGATAGACTTTATATCCGGGGTCATACACCGCTATGGTGTCCCCCACAGCATCATCACCGATAATGGCTCAAACTTTATAGCCAATGAGGTGAAAACCTGGTGCAGGAAAACTTTACAGCAGGGACCCACTGGACGGGCCGCCGTATTTCGAGAAAAAAACGTTTCCCCCCTGATTGCTGGGACCCACCAGCTACATCTTCGCACACAAGGAAGTGCATCCGGGGAAAAACGATTCGCCCCCTGACAGCTGGGACCCATCAGCTACATCTTCGCATGCAAGGAAGTTCCTGACATTCGGGACCCACCTGGTCGAAGCGTACGTAACATTGTGATTCTGGTCGCGAACATGTATGTACATACTAGTCGATGTAGAGGCGCGCACGTGTCGTAGTAGAGGCGCGCACGTAGCATGTACACGTACGTACAATGACCAATGTGCAAGAAAGAAAATAAGGCCACGTACCTACATACAGGCGGGGTCTCGAATGCCTACTCGCGCATACATACGGCCAAAGCTCGTGCACATGGCTGGGTCAGAACGGAGAAACTGCATCGTCGTCGTGTTCATGGGGAGGCAATGCGTCGTGTTCATCGGGAGGCAATGGAATGCGTCGTGTTCATCGGGAGGCAACGGAACGCGTGGGAGCCAACCGGCTTGGACGGAACAGTCGATGGAAACGAGGCCTGGTGTACCGCAGAACGGAGGAAACTGCCTTGTGTTCGACCAGCCACGTTCGAAACGGGATCCTGTTCATCGGGAGGGGTCTGGTGTACCGCAAAACGGAGGAAACAAACTTGTGTTGGACCTCCTATGGTCGAAACGGGGTCCTATTTATCGGGGGGGTGTGGCGTATCGCAAAACAGAGGAAACAGACTTGTGTTGGAGCGCTACGGTCGAAACGGGGATCCTGTTCATCGGGAGGGGTGTGGCGTACCGCAAAACGGGACTCCACGGGATACTGTTCATCTCCACCGTCGACCTCCTCCAGCCTCCACGGGCTACTGTTCATCCACCGTCCACCTCCTCCAGCCTCCACCTGCGATTGTTCATCCACGGGCTCCTGTTCATCCAGCCTCCACCGCGCTACTCCACCTGCTACTGTTCAACCACCCCTCTCCACAGGCTCCTGTTCAACCACCCCTCCACGGGCTACTGTTCATCCACCCCTCCACCTTCTACTGTTCATCCAGCCCTCCACGGGGTCCTGTTCATCCATCCCCAACCGGCTCGATCGATCGGGGTCTTGTTCATCCAGAGGCAACACCACGGGGTCCTGTTCATCCACCCCCACCGCTCACTGTTCATCCAACCCCCCCCCCTCCCCCAGCAACGCTCACTGTTCATCCAGAGGCAGCATCGATCAGCTTCAGTTAGCAGTAGTAGCGAAGGAATCGCTCGATCGGCTTTAGTTAACAGCCATCGATGGATCTCTCGGGTTCAGTAACGCATAGCCTGCAGTGCAATCGCTCGGGATCAGTAGGTAAACACCTCGCTGGTTTCATTTAGAGCCCAACCCCTCGCACCCATGCGCATGCATGTACGAGAGAAACGCGCAAACCTCTGTGCATCGCTCGGCCCCGACCATCCACCATAACCGGTTACACCCTGATATTTTCCTCGCCCTCGCTTCTACCACAGCCTTTTCCATCATGGACGGCCCAAAGAATGTCATGCAGCTGCGTCTCAGGCCCGCCCAGGATGAAAAGCCCATTTTCTGTCATGATTTTTTATCAAAGAAGTAGGCGCCCACCACATCTATGATGATACCGTGTTTTGTCACAATTATCGTCATAGAAGTGTCATAAGTATGACATAAAAAAATTTCGTTCGGCCCAAAATGTCACGGATGTGTCTTTTTTTGTAGTGTCGAATGCTGCCTAATATGTTCATCACATATTGTTTTCTTTGTAGCATGGACATTTGGATTTTTATATGGTTCAAAGCAATAGTCTAGTTTTGACATGAAGACTTCAATACTCAAGCATATCAACAAGCAACCATGTCTTTCAAAATATCAATGCTAAAGCAAGTTATCCCTAGCCCATTATGCTCAATCATTGATCCATTCATGAAACACACTCCAATGCTAGTTATACCCAATGCTCAAGTACGATCATAGTGCCCCTTAGTTGGTGCTTTATAAGAGTAGGTGGAGACTCAAATAAAAAAATGCATAAAGTAAAAGAAAGGCCTTTCGTAGAGGGCAGTAGGGATTTGTAGAGGTGCCAGAGCTCAAAGCGAAAATTGAGAGATAAAGACATTTTGGGAGGCATACTTTTCCCACCAACCAAAACGACTTAGAGTTCCCAACACTTTCCATGCTAGATACATCATAGGCGGTTCCCAAACAGAAAATAAAGTCCTTTTTCCACCATACTTTCACTTTCCATGGCTAACTGTATCCACGGGTGCCCTCCATACCAAGACTTTCCAAGGAATTAATTATTTGACAACATAAAGTAAATTCATTTTTCATTTTGAGACTGGGCATCCCTAATACCTTTGTCGTACTCTCGTGCAATGACAAGTGAATAAGCACTCATCGTGAGAATAACACATTTAGAATGGAAAACATCGGCCACCCCTCGCCGCCTCGCGAGCGGTACGATCAAACAAAAGAGAAATTTATTTTGAAAATTAGAGATGCACACACAACTTTTCTTAGAACGGCATGGAAATACCGCATATAGGTAGGTATAGTGGACTCATATGGCAAATCTGGTTTAAAGGGTTTCAGATGCACAAGTAGTGATCATACTTAGTGCAAATGAAGGCTGACAAAAAGATTGAGAAGCGTCCAACCAAGAAACGAAAAATCTCATAAGCAAGCATTAAGCATAACTAACAATAAATAATGCACCACAAGTAGGATGTAATTTCATTGCATAACTATTGACTTTCATGCTTGCATAGGGAATCACAAACCTTAACACCAATATTCTTACTAAAGCATAATTACTCATCAACATGACTCACATATCATATCGTCATATCTCAAAACTATTACAAAGAACCAAGTTTATTTTGTCCAATGATGTTCATGAAAGTTTTTGTTATATCCTCCTTGGACATCTATCACTTTGGGACTAGTTTCATATGTTGCTTTTAATCAGCTCAAACAAGTTTAAGTGAAGAACATGAGCATACTATTTCTTTCTCTCAAAATAATTGAAGGGAAGCAAGAGATAATTTCTTAAATTTTTTACTAACTCCCAAATAAATCTAAGTGAAGCATGAGAGCATTTCTTCAAAAATAACAAAGCACACCATGCTCAAAAAGATATAAGTGAAGCACTTGAGCAATTCCATGGCTCTCAAAATTGAACTGAAGCATAGGAGCAAGCATAACATAATTTTTGGCTCTCTCAAATAGGAGTGTCCAGCAAGGATTCAAGACTTAAAATAAAAATCAAAAAATGCAAAGACTCATATCATACAAGACGATCCAAGCAAAACACATAATATGTGACAAATAAAAATATAGCTCCAATTAAAATACTGATCGTTGTTAGAAGAAAGAGGGATGCCACTCGGGGGCATCCCCAAGCTTAGTTGCTTGCTACTTCTTGAATATTATCTTGGGATGCCTCGGCCATCCCCAAGCTTAGCCGTTTGCTAATCCTTATTCCTTCATCCATCGTAATATCACCCAAAACTTGAAAACTTCAATCACACAAAACTCAACAAAACGTTCGTGAGATCGATTAGTATAAGAAAGCAAACCACTAGTATATTTACTGTTGCAAACCCATTCGTATTTTGTTTTTGAATTATATCTACTGTATTCCAACTTTTCTATCGCAAAAAATCTTCAAATAGAACCATAGAATCATCAAAACAAGTACACAACACAAAGAAAACAGAATCTGTCAAAAACAGAACAGTCTGTAGTAATCTAGAAACTTCGAATACTTCTGTAACTCAACAAATTCTGAAAAATTAGGAAAATGTGGAAAATTTGTATATTAATCTTCTGCAAAAAGAATCAACTCAAAATAACTCTTTTGTTAAAAACGGGAATTATTTCTGTGAGTGCAAAAGTTTCTGTTTTTCAGCAAGATCAAATCAACTCTCACCCAAATCATCCTAAAGGCCTTGCTTGTCACAAACACTAATTTAAACCACAAAAAACATCTAATAATATGCATAATTGGGTAAACTCTCAAGAACATAAAGAAAAAGACAAAAATAAAATTTATTCATTTGGTTGCCTCCCAACAAGCTCTTTCTTTATAGCCACTAAGATAGGCTTGAAATTTTAACGATGCACACATCAAAGACAAGAATTGAAGCACAAATAGAGTAGCATAAAACTTGTGACAAACGTATTTAAGTCTAACATACTTCCTATGCATAGGCATTTTGTAGGCAAACAAATTATCAATACAAGCAAAAACTAGCATATGCATGGGAGAAGAATAAAACATTGACAATCTCAACATGAGGAGAGTTAATTTAGTAACATGAAAAATTCTACAACCATATTTTCCTCTCTCATAATAATTACATGTGGGGTCATATTCATATTCAATGATATATCTATCACATAACATATTCTCTACATGATCCACATGCATGCAAAGTTGACACTCTTTCGAAATAGTGGGATCATCAAGTAAAGTCATGACCTCTTCGAGCCCACTTTTATCAAAAATTTCATAAGATTGATCATTCTCCAAAGTAGTGGATCATTTTTACCTAGAGTTGACACTCTTCCAAAACCACTTTCAATATTATTGCAAACATATTCATCGTGAGGCTTAAATAAATTTTCAAGATCATAAGAAGAATCACCCCAATCATGATCATTGCAATAAGTAGTTGACATATCAAAATTAACATCCCCAAGCTTGGGGTGTTGCATATTATTATCAGAATTGACATTAATATAATTTATAATAACATCATTGCAATCATGCTTTTCATTCAAGGAGCTATCATGAATCACTTCATAAATTCCTTCATTTAACACTTCATCACAATTTTTAGATTCATAAATCTCAAGCAAAACTTCATAAAGATAATTTAATGAACTCAATTAACTAGCAATTGTTTCATCACACTTGGATCTTTTGAAAAGATTAGCAAGTGGATGAGGATCCATATCAATAATTTTTTAGCAAGCAAAGATGCAAGCAAATAGAAGGCACATGGAAACACAAGCAAACATGAGATCTGACGAGAAATGGGCAAACAAAATGGCATTTTTTGTGAAGTGGGGAGAGGAAAACAAGAGGCAAATGGCAAATAATGTGAATTGCAAGGAGATGAGATTTGTGATTAGGAACCTGGTTGGTGTTGATGATGTCTCCCCGGCAATGGAGCCAGAAATTCCTTTTGATAATTGCTTGAACTATGTTGGTATTTCCCCAAAGAGGAAGGGATGATGAAGCACAACAACATAGATGAAGCACAACAACGTAGGTATTTACCTCAGCGATGAGATCAAGGTTATCGAACCAATAGGAGAACCACACAACACCACGTAAACAGCTCCTGCACACAAATAATAAATACTTGCAACCCGACGTAAGAGAGGGGTGTCAATCCCTCACGGGTAAAAAGATAGGTAAAATTGTAGTACATTGGATAAATATATCTCGCGGGAATGCGAGATAAAATAAATTACAAAAAATTGCAGCAAGGTATTTTGTATTTTTTGTTTAATAGATCTGAAAATAAAAGCAAATAAAAATAGATCGCGAAGGAAAATATATTAAAGAAGAGACCCGGGAGCCGTAGGTTTCAATAGTGGCTTCTCTCGAGAAAAATAGCAAACGGTGGAATAACAAATTACAGTTGGGCAATTGATAGAATTTCAAATACTCATGACGATATCCAGGCAATGATCATTATATAGGCATCACTTCCAAGATTAGTAGACCGACTCCTGCCTGCATCTACTACTACTACTCCACACATCGACCGCTATCTAGCATGCATCTAGTGTATTAAGTTCATGGAAAAATGGAGTAATGCAATAAGTATGATGACATGATGTAGACAAGATCTATTTTTGTAGAAATAGACCCCATCTTGTTATCCTTAATATCAACGATACATACGTGTCGGTTCACCTTCTGTCACTAGGATCAAGCACTATAAGATCGAACCCATCACAAAGTACCTCTTCGCATTGCAAGATAAATAGATCAAGTTGGCCAAACAAAACCTAAATATCGGAGAAGAAATACAAGGCTATAAGCAATCATGCATATAAGAGATCAAAATAAGACTCCAATAACTTCCACGGATAAAAACATATATCTGATGATAAACACAAAGTTCATCGGATCCCAACAAACACACCGCAAAAAGAGTTACATCATATGGATCTCCAAGAGACCATTGTATTAAGAATCAAGAGAGAGAGAGAGAGAGAGAGAGAGAGAGAGGAAGCCATCTAGCTACTAACTACGGACATGTAGGTCTACAATGAACTACTCATGCATCATTGAAGAGGCACTAATGAAGGTGATGAACCCCTCCGTGATGGTGTTTAGATTGGATCTGGTGGTTCTGGAACTTGCGGCGTCTGGAATTGATTTTCGTCGACTCCCTAGGGTTTCTAGAATATTGGGGTATTTATAGAGCAAAGAGGCGGTGCGGGAGGCAACTGAGGTGGGCATAACCCACCTGGGCGCACCTGGGCCCCCAGGCGCGTCCTGGTGGGTTGTGCGCCCCTCGGGGCACCGCTCTGGTACTTATTCGGCCCATCTTGTGTCTTCTGGTCTAAAAAAATCCACAAAAAGTTTCGCTGCGTTTGGACTCCGTTTGGTATTGATTTCCTGCAATGTAAAAAACAAGCAGAAAACAACAACTGGCACTGGGCACTATGTCAATAGGTTAGTACCAAAAAATGATATAAAATGATTGTAAAACTTCCAAGAATGATAATATAACAGCATGGAACAATCAAAAACTATAGATACGTTGGAGACGTATCAAGTACTAGAAATCATGGAAGATTATATGATGATTGAGTATGTGGAGCTCTTACTTAGATCAGAAGTTCCGCCGCCGCAAGCCTTTGTAGCCACAAAAAACCAATCTAGACCCCGTTTTGGCACCCTTTCATAGAGGAAATCATCACCGGTGGCTATCTTCATCATCCCGGTGGCCACCATGATGAGGAGGGAGTAGTCCACCCTCAGGGCTGAGGGTTTGTACCAGTAGCTATGTGTTTAATCTCTCTCTCTTGTGTTCTTGAGTTGGCACGATATTGATGTATCGCGAGCTTTGTTAGTATAGTTGGATCATATGGTGTTTTCCCCTATCTATCTTGTTGTGATGAACTGAGTTTTCCCTTTGAGATTTCGTTTTATCGGATTGAATACTTTTATGGATTTGAGAGCACTTGATGTATGTCTTGCTAGGAATACCCGTTGTGACAATGGGGTATCATATTGGTTCACATGATATGTGTTTTGGCTGTCAACTAGTGGATTCCCGAGGTGACATTGGGGTAATCTATGCATAGGGGTTGATGCACGTTCTCATCTTTGTTTCTCTGGTAGAAATCTTGAGACACTCTTTGAGGTTCTTTGTGTTGGATTGATTATTATGAATCTGAAATTGTTTAATGCATATCGTATAATCAACTCACGGATACTCACGGTGACATTGGAGTATCTAGGTGACATTAGAGTTGGTTGATGTGTATCATATGGTGTTATTCTAGTATGAACTCATCGATAGATTGATAGGAAAGGATAACTTGTTGTTATTTTAGTACAAACTCTTGGATAGAATGATTGGAAAGGATAACTTTGAGGTGGTTTCGTACCCTACAAACATTTTCTTCTTATGTTCTCTGCTAGATATGAACTTTGGAGTGATTCTTCATCACACGTTGAGGGGTGGTTATATGATCCAATTATATTAGCATTGTTGAGAGATTGCATTAGCGAAAGTACGGACCCTAGGCCTCATTTTCAAGCATTGCAATACCGTTTGTGCTTCGTTTTATCAATTGCTACCTTGCTGTCTTTTATTGTTCATATTGGAAAAAATCAATATCTACTATCATTACTACGCTTGTATCACCATCTATTCGCCGAACTAGTGCACCTATACAATTTACCATTGTATTTGGTGTGGTGGGGACATAAGAGACTCTTTGCTATTTGGATGCAGCGTTGTTTGAGAGAGACCATCTTCATCCTACGCCTCCCACGGATTGATAAAACTTAGGTCATCCACTTGAGGGAAAATTGCTAGTGTCCTACAAAACTCTGCGCTTGGAGGCCCAACGTGAGTCTACAAGAATAAAGTTGCATAGTAGACATCAAACGACCAGGGACCAGGCCCACCTCACTCCTAGGTGGTCTCAATCTGCCCTATCGCTCCACCACAAAAAATCACCCAGGGGGCCGTCGGGAGAAATTTCCTTTGAGACCTCAGTCCGTGAATCACTCGCGGGTACTCTATGAGCCGACCCGACTATAATCATATCATGTATCATGTATAGTATGTATATATATACCTGTGATCACCTCCCGAAGGGATCACGGTCCGATAGTATAGCATGCTAGACGGATAAGAATGTAGGGCCACTAATGAAATACTAGCATACCTATACTAAGCATTTAGGATAACAGGTAGAAATATCAACAACAGTAGCAAGGACAAGCTATGCAGCAGTATAGGATCAACGGTAAGGCAGTAACAGTAACACTACTTTAATGCAAGCAGTAGAGGGAAAGAGTAGGCGGTATCGGAATGATCAAGGGATTTTTTCTTGCCTGGAAGCTCTGCCGAGAAGGAAGGGTCATTGACACCATAGTCATACCCAATAGTAGCGTCAGTCTCGATGTCTACCGGAGAGAAAAGGGGTTAGAAACAATAAATATAAAGCAAATAGATGCATCACGATGCATGACATGGCAATATGTAGTGCTAGGGCTGACCTAACGCAGAGCTAAGTTATACAGACGAAGCGAGAAAACATCTGGGAATGTTTTCTCGGTGCTTGGCATTTTTCGGACAGATGAACCAGAGAGGAAAGACCCATGTCCATCATCCTAGAGGCATGTGACAGATGAACGGATAGCATATTCAGATTCGTTATATTTTTCTCAGCAACTTTCATATATAAATTATTTTCATCCTAGTTACGGATTATTTTAAATTAATTTTCAAAGTTTTAAACATTTTCTGAAATTAATATTAATTCAAAATAAATGGCTAACTACTAGGTACACCCAAAAGTGTACCAGCAAGAGGGGTCTGTGAGGCTGACAGGTGGGGTCTATGGGGTCCAGTCAAGAGTTGACTAGTGAACTGGGTCAAAATGGACCCACATGTCATTGGCCCATTAAGCTAATTAATTAATTAAAATATTAATTAATTTATTAATTACTTATGGTATTTATTATTATTATTATTATTATTATTATTATTATTATTATTATTATTATTATTATTGTTGTTGTTGTTGTTGTTGTTGTTGTTGTTGTTGTTTATTAGTTATTAGGGCGCTGGGGGCCGTTGTCAGCGATTGTTAGTGGGGGGGAGGGGGGGTAGGCTTAACCAATATGGGGGGTTAGCCCCCTCCCACTAATCAAAAGGGGCCGGTGCAGGCAGAGAGCTAGCAGCCTCGCCGGCTGGGCACGACACAGCGGGTACCGGCAGCCAGGTCGGGGCAGGTAGCGGCGGGCCGGCTGGCAGTGGGCGGAGCAAGAGTGGTGGCGTGGGGGCAGGGGGTGGCTAGCGACAACCACCCAACAGCGGCCAGTAGCAGGGCGAGCAACAAGTGTAGGAGCGAGCAAGCAGCAGGGGAACATCATGTATGATGGTCGCAGCAGCATCCAGCGGGCATAGTTGGCGTGGGCGAAGGCGGCGGCGGGCTGGGCAAGCAGCGCTCAGCCCAGCGGCTCTGGCGCGCGGGCGCATGGCCATACGAGCAGGGGGTGGCCGAGGCGTGCATCGGGTTCTATGTAGAGGTGTGGCATGGCAAGTAGCGCAAGGGCGCGGGCGGAGCAGAGTAGCGAGGAAGCCAAGCGCAAGCGGGCGAGCGAGCGCGTGTAGGTGGCACGGGATGCGACACGGCGCAGCCCAGCAAGGCGAGGGCGCGGCTCGGTCGCCATGAGCGCGGTGGGCGCAGGAGTGGGCGGCATCGGTACAGAAGGGGAAACGGAGGGGGGCGGGGTAAAGTGGGGGCTCATCCTCCGTTGTAGATGAGGGGGCGGCGAGGCTAGTGGAGGTCGTGGCCATGGCGATGGCCGCCACGCCCCCTGTGAACAGGAGGTGGGAAGGGGCGCTGGTGGACCGGCCTGATCGACAGCTGGGCCAAGTGGCCCAAGGGAGGTTTCCCCTTTTTATTTTTATTTTTATTTTTATTTTTTTATGTTTCCCATTTTATTTCTATGTTATTTTAGTTTTATAAAATATATAATTTGTTCCATAATTAGAGTTTGCATTTTTATATTTTTAAAAAGGCATTTAAACAATTGTTTTAGCCACTGTTTTAATTATTTTCGGGCATTTTAAATACTCTATAAAATGCTGATTTCTTCACCATATTTCTCTATGGATTATTTACCACATTACGAACATTTTAGTTTTGACATTTGAAACCTTTAATTATTTGACTTTAATTTAGATTTGAATTTGAATTGTGTTTGAATCAAAGTGAGATTTAGCAACAATAATTTTGATGACTTGGCACCATTAGTAGGGTATCATTGTAGCTTAATTATCCGTCCCGAGATTTAGGAGGTAGACAGAAACAAGGCGGGGTATTCATCACATAGACGATCCTCGCGTTCCCAAGTGCTTTCTTCTTCAGAATGGTTTGACCACTGGACTTTAAGAAATTTGATCGCCTTCTAACGGGTGCGACGTTCAACTTGATCAAGTATGTGGACCAGATGCTCCTTATAAGAGAGATCTTGTTGCAGTTCAAGCATTTCGTAGTTCACTGCTCGGATGGGGTTCTTTAAGCAGCGGTGGAGCTGTGACACATGGAAGACATCGTGAACCTAAGAAAGTTTCGGCGATAGTTCCAATTGACATGCCACTTTTCCATGTCTTTCAAGAATGGTGAATGGACCAACGTAGCGAGTAGCTAGCTTGCCCTTGATCCCGAAGCGTTGAGCACCTTCCATCGGTGTGACTCAAAGGTAAGCCTTTTCGTAAGGTCGATAGACCATATCTTTGTGATGACGGTCATACTGACTCTTCTGATGAGACTGAGCAGTCTTTAGATTCTCATAGATAACGCAGACTTGTTCTTCGGCATCTTGGATAATATCCACACCGAACAGTGATCGTTCCCCAGTTTCTGACAAATTTAGAGGAGTTCGACACTTTCGTCCATATAACACTTTGAAGGGGGCCATCTTCAGACTAGCTTGATAGTATTGTTGTAAGAGAACTCAACATGTGGGAGAGATTCCTCACATTTCTTGCTGAAGGAAATGACACAAGCTCGAAGCATGTCTTCTAGAATTTTGTTGACTCGTTCAACATGTCCGTGGGAGAAAACCGGTGCTAAAGGACAGATGAGTTCCCATGGCTTCTTGGAAACTTTCCCGGAATCCTAAAGTGAAAAGACTACCACGGTCTGAGTTGATTACCAAAGGAATACCATCAAGTGACACAATTCTGGAAACATAGAGATCTGGCTGCTGACTAGTAGTGATTGTTTCCTTGACTGGGAGAAAATGTGCAACATTGGAAAGTCGGTCAATGGTAACAAGAATGGCATCATTTCCCTTCTGTGATCTGCGAAAACTACTAACAAAGTCCATTTGAAATGGTCCCATTTCCATTCCGAAATAGTAATAGGTTGCAGAGTTCCAGCAGGTCTCTGATGTTCTGCTTTGATTCGACGACAAATGTCACACTCATCAACATAGCAAGCAATGTGTTGCTTCATATTTGACCACCAGAATTTCCGACAAATGTCTTCGTACATCTTTGTACTACCAGGATGAATAGACAGAGGTGTATCATGAGCTTCTTCCATAATCTTCGGAGTCATATCCAATTTGTCTTTTGTAGGGACCACTAGGCTACCTTTGAAGAACAAAGCACCATCGTCACCAATAGTGAAAAATGAGGGCCTTCCTTATGCGAGATAGCATTTAATCTTCTCCACTTGAGAGTCATAGTGCTGAATAGTCTGGATGTCGCCCACGAGATCTGGTTAAGAAACCAGGGTATTGAGAGAACCCTGGGGAACAACATGGAGGTTCATCTTTTGAAATTCTTCAGGAGGGGGAGCGAGATAACCCGGAGGAACAATATGGAGGTTCAGCTTACTGAATTCTTCATTAAGAAGGGGCTGAACTTTTCGAACCTTGAGGTGGATGCAATAGGACTTGTGTCTCAAGGAACCATCCATCACATTAGCCTTGACTGGGGTATAGGAAATACCCAAGTTATAATCTTCTATGGCGTCCATCCATCTTTGCTGACAGAGGTTCAGATCTGGCTGAGTAAACAGATACTTTAGACTTTGGTGGTCAGTGAAGATCTCGCAATGATTACCGAGAAGGTAATGTCGCCACAGCTTTAGTGCATATATGACTGCAACAAGCTCGAGGTCATGAACTGGGTAGTTCTCTTCGTGAGGGCGCAACTGACGAGAGGCATAAGCAATCACCCTTCACTCTTGCATTAGTACACAACCTAATTGTAAGTGCATCTAGTACCCCTTAGTGATTTTGGTGTATTGAAGACTTATAGGTAAAGGGACTAATGTCTTGTGAGTGTACACATGACTTATAAGTCTTTGAGGAGTTTTATATATCCGATGAATGTCGACCCCTAAAAATGAATGTCTTCATCTAAAGACTTTGTGCTTTTCTTGAAGACTTTGAAAATGTGAAAATTGGTGTGGCCTTGAAGATATTGATGCGAGGACCATGAAGCGTGAAGACTTTTGTTTTCTCAGTTTTGTTTCCTTGTTTTCAATCATAGGAAACACCATACTGTTAAAGGGGGGCGAGGTAATACTAAGGAAAAATTTACATGTGATGCTCATCTCAGAGCCTACACATACCCAATCCTTCGAGTGAAGCCTTTGGAAATCTCTTGCAGTGCAGTCAATCTCTTCAGTAACAGAGACGAAGTTCTTCTAGTATCTAAGGAATTTGTTCTGACCGAGGAGTTAGGAATTTGCCAGCCTAACTGCCTACAGTGAGGAACATGATAGCCCTGAGGAATTTCATGGTTAGAATTTCTAACCGATTTTGTGCTTTGCACCAGCTGTCCAGATATCTTATCCGCATAGCGGTCATATCATTAGGGGCATTTTTGTCTTATCATGTCAGGTTGCATCCTTACTATAAATAGCCGCCCCCTTAACCAGTAGCTGGTTGGCTACTCCGGGAGAGATTGACAAGTGTTATTTAGAGCATCCCATCCTCCGAGGACTTTTAGAGAAAATCATCAGTGAGAAAAAACCCAAAACCCCAACACTTAAAACCCAAAGTGATTGAGCATAACTTAAGAGATTGTTCCTGTCTGGAGGTGACGCGTTTTACCTTTGAAGACTGTGAATGTTCCAGACGGTTAGGTGTCATGGTCTAGAGCATCCAAGAGGAATTGTGGATCGTCGGGTGACCGAGTTTGTGAAGGTTTGGAAGTCACCTTGAAGACTTACCATGAGTAATTGGGCATGGTCTGTGTGACCGTAGCTCAAGAATAATATGGTAAGGATTGTGTGTCCTAGGACTATGTGTCCTTTGTTTTAAATACAAATCTGCTCCAACCAGACGTACAACTGTCATAGTAGTTGGAACTGGTCTACCAAATCGCTATCTTCACCAAGCTACTAGTTCTATTTCCTCAACCCTTTCATTTCCTCGTTTACTCGTTGATGAAATTTATTATTATTGTTTGAAGACTTTGATTGAAGACTTTGTCAATTCCTCAACCCAAATTCTTCAGTCACCTTATCTTCTACATGCTTATCCTCTTTACATGCTACTTGTGCTCTGTGTATGCTTCATCTCATCATGATGACTATGTTACTACCATGTTATGCTTGCACCTGAGTACTTTATCCCCTGCTTGTATTTTGTCACTTAGCAAATTCCTCAAGTAGAAATTCCTGAGTGATGAATTTGTAAAAATCACCTATTCACCCCCACTAGTCGACATAACGCACTTTCAATTGGTATCATGGCAAGGTACTCCATTTTTCTGTGTGATTTTGGTTCAACCACCTGGAGTTTTAGTTATGTCGACTGCAGGCATGATCAAGGTCTCGGCTGGGTGTCCTACCTTCGGTAGGATGGACTACCCCTACTGGGAGAACAACATAAGCATGCATCTTGAGGCAATTGACAACAATTTCTGGTACGTTGTGGAAAATGGTGTTCCCTCCATCACTCCCGCTGTAAACGCTGCTGATGTGAAAAGATTCAAGCAACTCAACTCTCAAGCAAAGAATATCATATGTGGCCATCTGAGCAAAGGACAATGCGGCATAGTGAGTGCTTTGGAGACTGCAAACCTTATCCGGGATAGGCTATCCAAGGTCAGCGAAGGAATCTCAACCCAATGTGATTCTCGAGTTGACGTTCTTTGTAATCTCTTTAGCCACTTCGAAAGACTCGACAACAAAATGTTCATCAAACTTTCGATCGTCTTACTGATATCTCCAATGAGCTCCAAGCTCTTGGTGCTACCGACATCACCGACCACGAGGTGGTGAAGAAATTGCTGAGATCTCTCGATTCTTCATTCGATACACTGGTACTGATGATTCAAGAATGAGGAGATTACAATTCACTGGATCCGACTGATATTCTCGAGAGGCTAAATACTCGTGAATTCCAACAAGCTGAGAAAAGAGACCTCTGCGGGCCAAGCTATGGAAGATCACATGCTCTGAAGGCCAAGGCAATTTCCTCATCTGAAGGGGAAGACTCTGACAGTAGCCTTGGTGACCCTGAAGAACTAAGCCAGGAGCTAGCAATGCTCATGAGGAAATTCTAGAAGTTATCAAGGTGTGGCCGTTTTGGAAAATCATCAAGAGGTGATGACATGAGATCAGATTCTTCATCCCGCGACAACAAGAGAAGGACTTGTCACAAATGCAAGGAGTCTGGTCACTACATTGTTGATTATGCTCAGTGGGAGAAGGAATCAAAGAATAAGAATTACAAATTAAGATGACATTTCAAATGACTCAAAGAAAAAGCAGAAATCTTCAAAGTCCACATCATCAAAATCTTCAAAGTCTTCATCTCACAAGAAGAGCAGTTCCAGAAAGGCTCGGGCATTTATTGTCAAGGAAATGGATTTTAAAGCTGAATCTGAAGAAAATGAGGAAGAGGAGGAATCTGAGAAGTCAGACTCTAGTGTGGCGAGCCTAGCTCTTGCTAGTGCTTTCGTTAGCAAGTCCATCTTCAACTATGGGGAAAATGGCAACTCCAACACTACTAACAATGGAGATGATGACTTTTCTCCCACCTATTGCTTCATGGAAAAAGGTGCCAAGGTACTCAAATATCCTTCCTCTGAATCTAGTAAAGGTGAATCTGATGAAAATCTCAAACCTAGCTATTCCAAACTTGCTAGTATTGCCACGAAACAACAAAAAGCTTTGGAAAGGGTTCAAAACTTGCTAGAGAAAAGGGATGACCTATTGAGTGAGGAAGTGAATCAAACTCAGACTCTAACTGATGATCTTTAACGTCTTCGGTCTAAGTTTGATAACCTTCAATGTCGTCATCAAACTCTCTTAGACGATCATGAGAACCTTTCATATGAATTTCTTCAAAGAAAGCAAGATCATGAGAAACTAAGAGTGATTCATGATGATCTTCAAAGGGAAAATGATTGTTTGCTTTCCCAACAAATCAGTTCCACTCAGGAAGAATTCATTCCACCCTATTTGAAATGCATCAAACGTGAGACTGCTAATTCTTCACCTGAAAGTTCAAATGCTTCTATTGCTGCAACTTCTTCAACTATTTCCGTGGTCACAAATTCCTCATCTGAGGATACCACAAGTATCACTGACAAAAATACAGGGTTGAAGGAATTGTATGTGATAGGCAAGTACAAAAGCCTCAATGGGAATCAAGCCCTTTGTGATGTGCTTAGAAGGCATACCCTGAACAGGAACCCTAGGAAAGAGGGTAATTCATTTGAGAGGAAAGTCAATGTTGATGGATCCTACTGGAAACCTGAGCACTATCCGAAAACCTCATGGGTTGCTGCAACAGGACCTCTTGTAGATCCATCTACTTTATCTGGCTTTACATGTGAATCTTCATGTTCATCTGATGAGTCATTTGACTCCAACTATAAACTATTCAAAAATCAAAATGGTGAAATATTTGCTAGATATGTTGGAACTAACCGCTGGAACGCCCCCCCTATGAAGAAAATCTGGGTTCCCAAAAGGTGCCTTGAAAGTCTTCAAGTGAATGTCCTCATGACACCACCTGTGAAGAATAGGAACCCCATATCAAATTCTTCATATGGACCAAAGTCTTCACATGGATCAAATTCCTCATATGGTCAAAAGTACACATATCCTCGTGCTAATGCATCTGTTTCGCAGGGAAAATCTAAGGGCCATGAATATGTGCATTACTCTTCAAATCATTATGTTCATAATTCATCGAAGAATTTCTGTGCTTATACATATGCGTACTTTAACCCCTCTACTGCGAATGAAGTGCACGGGCTTCAATGCCACCTTTCTCATATGGAGATCTTATAATGACGAACTCTTTGCCACCCCTCCAGATGTGGGTGGTGAAGAAAAAGAACTAATCTCTTATGTAGAGTCAGGTCTCCAGACGAACTTGAACGTCTGAAGAATTTGCTGGAGACTTGAGAGTGCTTGAAAGGATGCAAGCTAATCATGAAGAAATAAATTACTCATTTATCACGTCCTTATTGATTTATCTATTGCAGTACTTGATGAAATTCTATGTGATGAACTTGATGTCATATTCTTCACTCTGAATTATATGAGTTCTTAAGATGCACTGATTCATGTGCAGGATGAATCTCTCCAAGCTACTGAGTGGTCCACAATAGTGGATGTACAAATCACATGACTAACGACAAGAACTTAGTGATGGACTCTGCTTTATGTCCATCACATCTGAAGCATATCACCTACGCTGACAATGGAAAAAGCAAGGTATTGGGTCTAGGTAGGGTTGCAATCTCAAATGATCAACACATGGACAAAGTCATGCTTGTCGAATCGTCTCAGATTCAACCTCATATCTGTCTCAATGCTTTGTGACCTTTATATGGTTGTCATCTTTGGCAAATATCATTGCATAGTACTCATGGAATCTAATAAATCCAAAATCTTTGAAGGTTTTAGGAGAGGAGACCTGTATATTGTTGGTTTCTCTGCAGGACCACAACCAGCCACATGTCTACTTGCAAAAGCTTTAGAAGGTTGGATATGGCATCGACGACTTGGTCATTCTGGCATGAGGAACTTGCACACACTTGTGAAGAAGAAGCACGTCATCGGCATCGAGGGTGTCAAATTCCTCAAAGATCATCTTTGTGGGGCTTGTGAGGTTGGAAATATGACCAGATCCAAGCATCCCTTGAAGACTATCATGACTACCACTCGTCCTTTTGAATTGCTTCACGTGGACCTCTTTGGCCCCACTCATTATGCCACACTAACAGATGCAACATCATTATATGGCTTTTTGATTGTTGATGATTATTCTCGTTACACTTGGGTGTATATCATCATGTACAAAACTGAAGTGCAGGAAGTCTTCACACGATTTTCTTGAAGGGCCTCGATGAATTTTGGTGTGAAGATCAAGCATATCAGGAGTGATAATGGGACCGAGTTCAAGAACACTGGTCTTGATGACTATCTTGATGAACTTGGTATTACTCATGAGTTATCCACCCCTACACTCCTCAGCAGAAAGGCATCATGGAGCGCAAGAACATGACTCTCGTTGAGATGGCTCACACTATACTTGGTATTTCACCTATCACCACAAGGTTGTCAAGCATAGTGCAAGGAATAAGGCTCGTCTTGTAGCTCAGGGCTACACACAGGTTGAGGGAATTTACTTTGATGAAACTTTTGCACCTGTTGCTAGACTTGAAGCTATTCGCATATTGCTTGGATATGATATTCATCACAATATTATCTTATATCAAATGGATGTGAAAAGTGCATTCCTCAATGGTAAGCTTGAGGAAGAAGTATTGCTCAACCCCTAGGTTTTGAAGATCCTAAGCATCCTGACAAAGTCTTCAGACTCAACAAGGCCCCCTATGGCCTCAAGTAGGCCCCTCGAGCATGGTATGACACACTGAAGGAATTCCTCGTGAAGAAAGGCTTCAAACCCGGTTCATTTAACCCAACTCTTTTCACAAATATTTACGATCATGAATTATTCGTGTGCCAAATATATGTGGATGATATTATCTTTGGTTGTACTGACAAATGTTATAGTGGAATTTGCCTATATGATGAGTGAAGAATATCAAATGTCTATGCTGGGAGAATTGAAATTCTTCTTAGGTCTTCAAATTCGTCAACCACACAATGGCATCTTCATATCTCAAGAGAAATACCTCAAGGATGTCCTGAAGAAATTCGGCATGCAAGTTGCAAAGGCGTCAAAATCCCTATGCCCACAAATGGCCAACTCTGCACCGACGAAAATGGTAAAGATTTCGATCAAAAGGTATGTCACTCCATGATTGGATCCTTATTGTACCTATGTGCATCCAGGCCAGATATTATGCTTAGTATTTGCATGTGTGCCCATTTTCTAGCTACACCAAAGGAATCACACCATAAGGTTGTGAAACATATTCTTCAATATCTAGCTCACACTCCAACACTTGGATTATCATATCCCAAGGGCTTGACTTTTGATCTCATTAAATATTCTGACTCTGACTATGCTGGCGATCGGGTGGATCGCAGATCAACATCAGGCACATGCCATTTCCTTGGATGATCCTTAGTATGTTGGTCCTCGAAGAAGTAGAACAGTGTGTCACTTTCTACTACTGAAGCTGAGTACATTGCTGGTGGTTCTTGTTGTGCTCAATTGCTGTGGATGAAGCAAACCCTTGAGATTATGGCATCAATGTGAAGAATGTGCTCTCTACTGCGACAACGAGAGTGCCATCAAGAGTGCCCACAACCCAGTTCAGCACTCGAAGAAGGCACATCCAGATTCATCATCATTTTCTTTCAAATTATGTGTTGAAGGGCGACAACTTCATCGACCATGTGAAGACTGAAGAACTACTAGATGATATATTCACAAAGCCCTTGGATGAAAATATATTTTGCAAGTTGCGGTATGAGCTAAATATCTTAGAATCTTCGAATGTTCTTTGAAAGGACACATATCCTAACACTTATGTAAAATTGATGACTTTGATGTGCAACACACGAAGTAATTTCTTCAATCAATGAAGACTTACCCTCTAAGTGTGAAGAAATTAATGAAGAATTTGATTCTCAGAACCCTATGACAATTGTACGTGGTGTATGAAATCATCATTCTTATACGGTGGGTCACGCCACCAACCATACTTGAAAGTCTTCAAAATTGAGTTTTTCATCATTTTGCAAATTATTCAAATTTTCAAATTCCCCAAACTTGCAATTTTGTCAAACTTTACAACTGGTGTTCTTCCTTGACTAATATATATATATATATATATATATATATATATATATACACATATATATATATAGGGTGGGTCTATTCTAATAACACCCTTAAGACCTTATTCTGCTAACACTAATTCTTATTCTGCTAACAGGAATGCACTGCCCGCGCACCGAACTGAACACGCACCTCCCCGCAAGAACAAAGTTGAACAAAATAAAACTCCCAGACCCATTCCCCACGACCCACCCCACCTTCCTCTCGATCCACCTCCCACCCATCCCAGCCGCCGCCGCTCAACCACATCCCAGCCGCCGCCGCCCAACCACGTCCCGCCCCGCTGCCGCCCCACCACGTCCTGCCCCGCCGCCCAACCACATCCCGCCCCGCTGCCGCCCCACCACATCCCGCCCCGCCGTCGCCCCACCATGTCCCGCCCGCCACCTCCCCACCACGTCCCGCCCCACCGCGGCCCGCCGCCCCACCATGTCCCACTCCACGGTGGCCATAGCCACCACAGGCACCCCCACCTCCACCGCGCACAGCCCCGGCTGGATCCGGCCAGGCTTTCCCATCGGCAGTCTCCCCTCCCCATTCCTTCACCTGAATGCCGCCTCGATCTGTGCTCGGGGTAGATGCCCGCCGGTGGCTGGATCCGGCATCGAGCAGTGCATGAGCTCCTCCGCCGTTCCCTTGTGATGGTGGCCGGCACCGCCACGCCTTCTTCTTCTCCGCACCCGACCGATGCAAACTCCAACCCCGACCACATCTTCACTGGCCACGGACCCATGGATCCCTTGTTGGATCCAAGTTCTTCCCTCCCCTGAGCAGCACCGCCCCCACCCGAAAACGTCGAGGACGAGCTCTCTCCTCCTCGTGGCGATCTCCGGCTAGGGCCTCATCTGCGCCATCCATGGTGCTCTGGCGCCGCCCACCTCATGGAGCTCAGTTGAGGCACCAGTGCAGCTTGTTCGCGGCCCCGTCTTCATGCAGGTTCGCCGGCCACCGCTTGCCTCTGCCGTCCTCCCTCGTCGTCATCCACGGCGCTGCAACCACCGGCCTTGAGCGTCCTCTCCTCCCCATTGATTGTTTTTTTGTTGTTTTTTCTGATTTCACTTGGGCACTATTGGGGCGCAGTGCGGTGCGATTGGATGTCCAGTCCATTGGCGACCATGCTTGCAATCCGGTGGCGTGTGTAGGTTAGCTGTACCGTTGTTCAGTAGTGCGCTTGGGTGTGTGTAGCAGTGCGCTTGGGCGTGTGCAGTTTTCTTCCGCGGCAGTGCGCCGGCGACCGCTTTTTGTTGCAGGATGCATCCCACATCAGGGGTGTGAGCAGCTCGGATGGTGGAGTTCGGAGCCGCATTGCACTCCGGTGGGGCCAGTGGTGCACTCTGGTCCTGCTGCAGTGCACTCCGGTGGGGGCAGTGGTGCACTCTGGTCCTACTGCAGTGCCCTCCTTCTCATTTTGTGGTGGTTCATGGGCGGCTCACCCTCGCGGCTGCGGGAAACTAACTTTGTCTTTTGACGGGATGTTGTGGTTTATTTTTGTTTTGTTCGTAATCTTGAAGTGATGTTCGCTTCTAGGAGTAATCTTGAAGTGATGTTCGCTACATGTCTATATGTATGATTTTGTTGCAGTTTGAGCAATGTATTCATGTGGTTTCGTTATGGTGCACTTGCAGTCTGGTGCATGGGTGCAGGAAGTGTTTTGCAGTGCTTTGGCATGTTCTTTCCCAGGAAGCACCATCTATTTGTGTGACGGGTTTGTGTTTTCTTTGTATGTTTAGTGCACTATAGTTTAGGGCACCTCATGCGGTTCAGAAACATGGGCTTGCAGTGCGCTAGCTCATCGTGTGACGAAGAAATCAAGTGTCTCGTATGCTGAATTTGGTGTCTCGTGTGTACCGTTTGCGTAAAAAGAATGAAGTTTCATTACCTCTCTGTATGAAGTGCAATTTGTTTCTTGTGTATCAAAATTTAGTCAACTACATCAACACATGCAGTGCATTTGGTACTTGAATGTGGTTCATTTTTTAGAGTGATGTCGTTCACTTGTGCCCAACATGAATGTGCTAAAAATTTAGTGAAATAATGAGATGGTAATGCGGTCCACTTCGATATATGATGTGGTTCACTTGCCCTAGTTCTGCGGTCCACTCTCGTTCATAAAAAAAAGACAACAAAACTCGTATGAGAAAAATAACGCCCGACAAAAGAAATTATGCAGCTCACTTGCCCGTTCGATGCAGTGCGGTTTTCATTCTGAACAAAACCATGCAGTTCTCTTACCCGTATGATGCAGTGCAGTTTTCCATCCGATGCAGTGCGGTTTTTAGTCGGATGAAGTACCCACGTCGATTTGTGTGTCGCGAAAAACAGAGTGTCCGCATTTCGGTAAATTCGAAATTCCTCTTAAACCGTAAAGAATTAGAGAGAGTGTTCTATATGAAAGAGTTGCGCATCATCGATATCTTTCCAACAGCGTATCGTTTGAATCATTCCGACCAGCGGTTTGCAAAATTTTTGCAAAAAACAGCCGCTGCCACTCATTGTCCGCTGCACCATTTTCAAAATTAACTTAAAACCGTATGGAATCTCAAAAATATTTCAAGATATGAAAGTTGCTCCTCGTTCGTAGCTTTTCAACGGCGTATCACACGCCTCGTTTCGACAAATGGTTCAAAAACTGGAGTGAAAACAGTACCGAAAATTTTAAAAAACTTGAAAAACAGAAATTCTGCGATTTAGTAAATTTGAAACTGCTCTTAGATCATAACGAATTAGAGAAAGATTTATATATGAAAAAGATGCGCCTCGAAGATATCTATCCAACAGCGTATCATTTGCTTCATTCCGACAAGCGGTTCAGAAAAAAACGCGAAAAAACGCTCGCTTCCACTCGTCATCCGCCGCACCATTTTCAAAACTGCTCTTAAACCGTGTGGAATCTCGAAAAGTGTTCAACATGTCAAAGTTGCGCCTAATACATAGCTTTTCAACAGTATATTACATGCCTCATTCTGATAAGCGGTTAAAAAATTAGAGCGAAAACAGTACCGAAAAAATAACGCGTGCAGTTTTTTCTGATGAGAAGTTCACTCGTATGAGTACTGCAGCACACTTGGTTCAAAGAATGACGTGCACTTGCGTTAAGCGTGCAGTACGAAAGTAGTGTGCAGAATAGTTATTCTGCTAATATTAGCAGAATAGACCGTATATATAACTCTATTAATGACCCTGGGTGAAGAATAGTTTATTGCTCACGCCAGTCGTTCGATGCCGGATGGCACCTCCATTCCCACTTGCCTCACCGTAACTTTTGCCCGTCAGACAGGTAATTTACATTTGCCCTTACTTTCTTTTAAAATACCTTTTTTCCTAGGAAGCAGACGTGACCTCTCCAGATAAACTGACACGGTTAGCTGGTCGTGGGACTAACTTGCTGGGAAAAAAACCTTCCCACCTCCTCATTCAGGCGATGGGAGCCGTTCGAGATTCGACGGTGAATACTTCATGGTGAGCGGCGGCTGCTGGGCTCGAGGGTGCGGTGGTTGACGGGCAGGCAAGCGCGGGCTGCGTGGTGAGCGGCGCCTCGCATCAATGTTGGCGGCGCTGCCGATTCAAGGGGGCGGCGAGCGGCGGTGCTGTGGTGGGTGACCGTGGCTTGTGTGCCTCCCTTTGCCAACACCGACAACATTTTCGCTAGATCTGGCTTTAATTTGGTTGGATGTGTACAGGTGAAGAGAGCACTGGCGGAGGTGAGCAGCCCCGATCCTAATCCTTTCAGCTTCAGTCAATTTTCACTTCGTTTTGCTTCGCCGTGTTCTTTATGGATTGTTAAATTGGTTCAGTTTTTGCGGAGGCTGCAGACTGGACAGATCACGACTGTACGTCCTGCCCGAAGAGGTAATCCGATTCTTGTTTGTCTTAGGAAAAATTTCAGATTCTTGTTTGTTTTCTATCTCCAAATAGTTTGGGCGAATGTATTTTTAGCCTGGGAATTTTCTCTCTGCTGTCTGTTCCAGTCCATCAGTCCATGTTGAGATCAATCATTGAGATGGAGCAGCGCTTGTGTAGAATTTTTTTGCTCTGTGATTGGAAGCATCAAATGCTCCGTAATGGCTAAGATTTTGTCACGTAGAAGTAAGGTGATGTAGGGAGATTATTTGGTTTGTTGTTTAAAGTGCTTAAGCTCTGGGTCCATGATGAAGATTTGTAGTTTTGTTTTAGTCAGCTAGGCCTAGGGTAAACCATTCAACTTTTTACATGTTTCGAATTTAATTAACAATATTGGTTTGAATGGGTTTGGAGTTTAGGCTCATTGTTTCAGGAAATGCACATATGAGGAATTGATTTTAGTTAGCTTTTCTGTGGATATTAGTATGTATTTTTCTTAGGACCACTCTAATTTTTGCAATAAGATGGGGGTTCGCAGTATAGTGTCGTTGGTGTTCATCGGCGTCAGGTTACGGTGGCCATTGGCATGCTTCTTGATGCAGTCTGCATCTCCTCCCACCACGATGGTCGGCAACCATGTCTTCACCGCCGGAGCCCCTCTCCATCGATTTAGATGAGTGTATGTCAATTTATTCTCCCATGGCAAGTACTTGCTCCAATTTGGTTACATTTAGTACGGAATTTAGTTATCTGAATTTACATATATTACGTCCCCATATATGCAGAGGCGAATCATTGTGTTTTCGGCTTTGATCTTAGTCCCAAATTTATTTGTTTTGGCCATATCTATGCTACAAGCTTAGTACTTGTTTCGAGCCGAGGCGTACGATGCTGCCCACCTATCCCTTTCCATACACGACCATCAGCGACACCGTCGACTATGACGGTGGATGCTTTGTTCTCTTGTAAGGATACCTGCATCCTCCTCCTCTTCCTCTTCCTTGTACGGAAATCTAGGTTTATGAGATTTCATTCCATCTCTGCCAGATTCTCCTCCTCTCAGTTCTTGTGTTGTGTTATGTTATGTTAGGTGATTTAAAAATTGAGGAAAGGACCTTCACTATGTAGTAGTAATGTGCATCTGTTGAAGCTTACTGGCGCAACCTATTCACATATGTGCACTGTAGCTTTTCAAGCTAAAGTTGTCTACACAAGTATGGAAAGGACCTTCACTATGTTGCGTGGTTTTCTTCATGACTGTTACTGGTACATAAATGAATAAACACCTATTTTCTATAAAAGCTTAATAATTGCCAGTTGCAATGTCAACCAGAAAATGCATCATAATCTTACATGCTTGGTATTCAGAAATAATCAGTCTTGCTTAAAAATCAGTAAATATGAAAAAGAAACAAGGTTAAAGGCGGAAGATCCCTCCTTCAACTTTATGTTATTATGGAGAAGCGAGTTCTATTTGTGTGCATTGTACCATGGGAGAGTTCTCAAAATCAGTAAATATGCCCATCTGCTTGCCTATAAAATATTTGTTCACATCACGTCTGTTTTGTGGTTTCCTGAGGTTGCTTTCTTGGAACACGGCGCTGTTATTATGTTTTATGTTGCAGTGTTATTCATTATCTTTATTTTGTTGTGGATGACAGTACACCCTGTTTCTCAAAAGCTGAATCTCATCTTCTCTGTCCAACTGAATTTTATTATTGAACATTCGCATTGTCCCTGAACGTCCCAACTAGAATGAGGGAAAAGGTAAAACTGTAGCATCTTCTTTCATGTATAACTTTGTAATTATTTATTTCATCTTAGTTTGTACTTTCTAAATATTATATAGCTGATTCTCAGTATATTCCCCACATGATGTCGTGTTGAACAAAGGGTTCAGAATGGAAACTAAGTTTCTTCAAGTACGAGCATGGGTTTCATGTAAGCAACCGGCTTCGGTGTTCCTTTCTATAAATCATGAAAAGGCAACTTTAGCATTTTTGGCATGTAGCACCGTCTACAGTAAAAATCTATCAACAGCGACCAAGGCGAGGTGTAGAACGGGACTAAGCGTACTTGGTCGAGCATCCTCTACCATCGCTGAAATTGAAGAACTCGATGGTTTATAGAATCCATTTTATAAATCGTCACGTGTGCATCTTTCATACGTATGGGATTATCCTCAGATATTGCCTCCATTAATTATGTCAAAGAAAAGGAATTTATCTTGTGATAAATGGAAGAGGTTGAAGACTATGGTTGTCCCTGCAATTGTGACTCTGTGAGATGAATGTTTCTACAATGCTTACCATGGATAAATGCCTCATTGACTATCCCCCCGAGATGCGTTTGGATATGAAGAAATGAAGCAAAATTTGGCTGCCGTTCATCCAATCAACTATTTACTTTGTCCTTTATCCTGTAATAATGTAGAATCTTGATATCGGAGTCAGTCAGCCACCATGGAGGCTGATGAGATGACCTTCAGGATCGTTTAATGGAAATAATGTAACAAAAGAATTTGGAATATGCCGTGTAATTTAATACATTTGGCCATCGTTACACATCTTAATTCCTATGCTGACAGTACATTCAATCCGTGGACCATGCATTGGTGATACTCTTGTTTACGTCTGCTCTCAAATTTCCTACGCTGGCAAATTCCTACTCTCAGCTGAATTAGTAGAATGTGTATCTCGTTTGTGTTGGATTCTATATTTCTTACTGGCTTAGGAATTAACTGCAAGATTTCCTTTGTCCAAAAAGTTGACTGGTTATATAGAAATATCCAGTAGAGCCCGTTCAAAATTGATCGATGTCTTAGAAGAAACTAAACAAGATCGACGATAGAGAGACATAAAGTTACGGGTAGAGCCGTAGAGCAGTGTAGCATAGTGGTAATTTACCTAGTCTGTTGGTCATAAAGTTACGGACGTGCAGGGTAGGTGCGTGCATGTCTCTGATGTCCGTCCGTTCCACACTATAAGATTACTTCTGCATGCAAAGAATCTTACATCGGCCAGAATGAAAGCGTGCGAACTGGGTGGAAGGGGGTGCAAAGGCTGGCTGGGGTGAGGAATAACTATTCCTCACCCAGGGTGACGATATATATATATATATATATATATATATATATATATATATATATATATATATATATATATATATATATACATATATATATATATATATACATATATATATATATATACATATATATATATATATATATGAGTTTTCGATGTCCCCAATAGCATTCTCTTATTGCTAATTCTTCAAGTGAATGTGATCGAACCCGTTCCCCCTCTATGCCAAACTCAACCCATTCTGTTCACAAATTCTTCATATGTGTTCTATTTGAAACCCGTTCAAAGTCTTCATTGCATCCTTGTCAACTGAAGAATTTGCGAACGAAATATTAAAACTTTCATATCAATTTTTTTGAAGTTGCCGCTCAAACCTATCCCACTTCCCACGACAGGATTATAATACTCACCCACAATCCCCCCATGATCTCAACAACTCAGTACGTGGGTGACACATGTCGATAGGATAGCAAGGGTTAGGGGTATGAATGTGCAAATTCTTCTGGCGTTTAGTTTTTCACCTGCACTATAAATACGCCTCCCCTTTCACTTCTTCATTTACTCCGCTCGACCTCACTTCTCCTCACTCGAGATCTAACCTAGCGGCGTTGCTAAGCTTCGTCACCGCCGGAGAGGAAAAGCTATACTACCTCGACCTCCAGGCCGTCGTACTCGCACCGACCGCGGAAATCTTCACTCTGTCGCTTCCGCAGCTGTCTCCCACTGCCGAGTTAGGGCGTGAGAGATCTGGACAGACGAACTTCCTAGTTCTAACTCTCAGTTTGTCGTGTTCTTCATAAAGGGTAATTAAAGTATGATTTTACTGCCCTTCTTTGATCCTTATGATTTCACAAAATCCTCTAAAGGTCTTTATTCTTCAAAAATCTACTTAAACGCCGCAAAGCTTCTTTCCCTTGACTTATTTCTTTAAGCTCTGATTTTCCTCAAGATTCCTCAATTGTGTGGATTATCATATTTGTTCAACTCTGGAACCTGGGTTAAGAATACTTAGTGAAATTTTTCAAGACATCTATGGTCATATTCCTCAAACCTGATATTTGTTGAAAAAATTCTGAGAACACATATGACCTCTTCAAATTCTTCGCACCAATACTTTGTTCACAGGTACAAATGTCTGCTGATGAATCTCTAGGTTCTCATCAACTTAACTCATCTGCAGCGTTCTTTAAAGAAAAATTGCATACTTTCTCAGAATCTTCAAAAGTTCAAAATCCTTAAGTGAGGAAAATGGCAGAAAGGAAAAGACCTCAGAAAGGAGGAAAGAAGCCCGAGACAAACACAACACTTGAAATCCCTGAGGATCTATATGATGAATATTGTACTCCTGATGAAGATACTCATGGGCAAGAGACCAAAAAGCAGCGTAAGACGCGCATTCAGAGAATAGTGAGGAGATGGGCTAAAGAATGGAAGGAATATCATTATGTTACACCAAAGTACATGAAGAAATTTGCTGTAAATCCTCCATGCCCAAGACCACCTCTAGCTGATGATCAAGAGGTTGATCCTACCAGCATCAGGCGTGGTGAGGAATTTACTAAAGAATGGGCCAAGCGCCAAGCAAAGCTTCGAAAAGCGGCTGCAGAATCTGTGAAGAAATTCAATAGGATTCTCAAGCTGTTGTTGCCGAGGCGTCTGCTAGTAGGACTTCACCAAAGAAGGCCATGCAGAAGAAATCAACTGTGAAGCCAAAGTCTTCAAGCTCAATGCCCTCACGGCCAAGTCCCTCAACTACAAAGCCCTCAAAGCAAATTCCTTGGGCAACTTCCTCAAGGACAGCTCCTATGCCCTCTGTTGCTGCAAAATCCTCAGATGTTGCCACCATGTTCTCAACACCTGTGCATCTTGCAACATGTCAGTGGACTGCTGGATTCTCAATTGCCTCAGGGGCATCTACAACTTCCTCATCCCATAGATAAGTCTCCAACGTAGCTATAATTTTTGATTGTTCCATCATGTTATATTATCATTCTTGGATGTTTTACTATAATTTTATAGAAACTTTATATGATTTTTTGGGACTAACCTATTGACATAGTGCTCAGTGCCAGTTGTTGTTTTGTGCTTGTTTTTTACTTCGCAGAATATCAGTACCAAACGGAGTCCAAATGCAGTGAAACTTTTTGGAGATTTTTTGGACCAGAAAACACCCATTGGGCCAAAGAAGTACCACAGGGGAGTCGACAAAACACAATTCAAGCCTCTGCAATTTCTAGAATCACGAGATCCAATCTAACACCATCACGGAGGGGTTCTCATCCTCATTGGTGCCTCTCCGATGATGTGTGAGTAGTCCACCATAGACCTAGGGTCCGTAGGCACTAGCTAGATGGCTTCCTCTCTCTCTCTCTCTCTCTCTCTCTCTTTTGATTCTCAATACAATGGTCTCTTGGAGATCTATTTGATATAACTCTTTTCGCGGTGTGATTGTTGGGATCCGATGAACTTTGAGTTTTTGATCAGATCTATATCCATGAATATTATTTGAGTCCTCTTTCATCTCTTATATGCATGATTATTTATAGCCTCGTATTTATTCTTTGAATATTTGGTTTAGTTAGGCAAACTAGACCGATTTTTCTTGCCATGGGAAGAGGTGCTTTGTGATGGGTTTGATCTTGTGGTGTTCTTTCCCAGTGACAGAAGGGGCAGCAAGACACGCATGTATCTTGGCTATTAAGGATAACAAGATGGGGGCTATTCCTACATGAAGAGGTCTCGTCTACATCATGTCATCGTTCTTATTGCATTACTCCATTTCTCCATGAACTTAATACACTAGATGCATGCTGGATAGATGTCAATGTGTGGAGTAATAGTAGTAGATGCAGGAAGTAGTCGGTCTACTAATCTTGGATGTGATGCCTATATATTGATCATTGCCTTGGATGTCGTCATAATTATTCGATCTTCTATCAATTTACCAACAATAAGTTGTTTACCCACCATGTGCTATTTCTGGAGCGAAGCCACTAGTGAAATCTACGACCCTCTGGTCTATTCTTTATCATATTTTCTTTCAGATCTATTTTTATTTGCTTTTATTTTCAGATGTGTTAATCCAAAAACCCAAAAATACCTTGCTGCAATTTTTATTACTTATTTTATTTTGTGTTTTATCGAGATCTATTTATCCAATCTACCACAATTTTTATCCCGTCAACTTGACAATTTCTGGCGCCGTTACCCGAGGAGGGGTTGACAACCCCTCATACGCGTCGGGTTGCAAGTATTGGTTCTTTTTGTGCAGGTACTGTTTACATAGTGTTGCTTGGTTCTCCTACTGGATTGATACCTTGGTTTCACAACTGAGGGAAATACACATTGTAGCTGTACTGCATCACCCCTTCATCTTTGGGGAAATACCGACGTAGTTTCAAGCAACTTCAAAAGGAATTGCTGGTGCCGTTGCCGGGGAGACATGATCAACAACTATCAGGTTCCTAATCACAACTATCATATCTTTGCAATTTACACTATTTTCCATTTGCCTCTTGTTTTCATCTCCCCGACTTCACAAAAATATGCCGTTTTATTCGCCCTCTTTTTGTTTGCCTTTTTCTCGTTTGATCTTATGTTTGCTTGTCTTGCCATGTGTCTCCTACTTGCTTGCATCTTTGCTTGCTAAAATTCTATTGATATGTATCCTCATCCACTTGATAATCTTTTAAAAAGATCCAATTATGATGGCCCAATTGATAGTGAATTGAGTTCACTAGGTTATCTCTATGAAGTTTTGCTTGAGATTCATGAATCTGAAAATTGTGATGAAGTGTTAAACGAATAGATTTATAAAGTGATTCATGATAGCTCCTTGAATGAAAAGCATGATCGCAATGATGTTATTATAAATTCTATTAATGTGAATTATGTTAGTGATATGCAAAGCCCTAAGCTTGGGGATGCTTGTTTTGTTATGTCCACTACTTATTGCAATGATCATGATTGGGGTGATAATGATTCTTATGATCTTGAAAATTTATTTAAACCTCATGATGTAAATCCTTTCGATAATATTAAAAGCGGGTTTGGAAGAGTGTCAACTTTAGCTAAAAATAATCCCACATATTTGGAGAGTGTTCAAGGTTATGAAATTTTGATAAAAGTGGGCCTGGAGAGGTCATGACTTTATTTTATGATATTCCCACTATTTTGGAAGAGTGTCAACTCTGCATGCATGTGGATCATGAAGAGAATATTTTATGTGACAATTACATTGTTGAATTGATTATCATCCTACATGTAATTATTATGAGAGAGGAAAATATGGTTGTAGAAATTTTCATGTTACTAAATTACCTCTCGTTATGTTGAGATCGTCAATGTTTTATTCCTTTTCTTTGCATATGTTAGATGTTTCTTGTCTTGATAATTTGTTTGCTTATAAAATTCCTATGCATAGGAAGTATGTTAGACTTAAATGTGTTTGTCATATGATTCATGATGCTCTTTTTGTGCTTCAATTCTTATCTTTCATGTGAGCATCATTGAAATTTTAAGCATGTCTTAATGGCTATAAATAAAGAGCTTGTTGGGAGGCAACCCAATGAATAAAATATATTTTTTATCTTTTTCTTTTTATTTCTATGCGTTCACACAATTATGATACTGTTATAATTGCTTTTTATGTTTTAATTAGTGTTTGTGCCAAGTAAAGCCTTTGGGATCATGTTTGGTGATAGTTGATTTGATCTTGTTAAAAAACAGAAACTTTTGCACCCAGTAGCAGAATTGTTTAAAATCACATAAATGTGATAAAATTCTGAATTTTTTACACAAGATTGATATACAAAGTTCCTACGTTGTCCTAATGTTTCATAATTTTCGGAGTTACAAAAGTATACGAAGTTTCCATATTACTACATACTATTCTGTTTTTGACAGATCCTTTTTTCTTTGCGTTGTGTGCTTATTTTGATCAATCTATGGATTGTATCGGGGGGTATAAGCCATGGTAAAGTTAGAATACAGTAGGTATAATGCAAAAATAAAATATTAATTGGTTTGTAATAGTATTTAGAGTGGTGATTTGCTTTGTTAGACTAACGCATCTCACGAAGGTTTTGTTGAGTTTTGTGTGATTGAAGTTTTTAAGTTTTGGGTGCGATCACGATGGATGAAGGAATAGGGAGTGAAAAGAGCCTAAGCTTGGGGATGCCCCATGGCACGCCAAGTTATTATTCATGGAGAACCAAGCAACTAATCTTGGGGATGCCCCTGAAGGCATCCCCTCTTTCTTCTAACGACCATCGGTATTTTACTTGGAGCTATATTTTTATTCATCATATATCATGAGTTTTGCTTGGAGCGTCTTGTATTATATGAGTCTTCCCTTGTTTTTCTTTTTAGTTTGTGTCATCTATCCTTGTTCGACACACCTATTTGAGAGAGCCAAAATTATGATATGATTTGTTCGAATTGCTCTTTATGCTTCACTTCAATTTTTTGAGCTATGGAATTGCTCTAGTGCTTCACTTATATCTTTTTGAGCACGGTGTGCTTTAATATTTTTGAAGAAATGCTCTCATATTTCACTTAGATTTATTTGGGAGTTAGGAAATTTTTGAAGAAACTCTCTCATGCTTCACCTATATTATTTTGAGAGAAGAAATTTTTTATGCTCATGTTCTTCACTTAAATTTGTTTGAGCTTATCAAAGGCAATTTACACATATGAAATTAGTTCCAAAGTGATAGATATTCAAGAGGGATATAATAAAAACTTTCATATCATTGGAAAAAATAAACTTGATTCTTTGTAATAGTTTTGAGATATGATGATAGTGATATGTAAGTCATGTTGGTGAGTAATTATGCTTTTGTAAGAATATTGGTGTGAAGATTTGTGATTCCCTATGCAAGCACGAAAGTTAATAGTTATGCAATGAAATTACATCCTACTTTTGGTGCATTATTCAGTGTTAGTTATGCTTAATGCTCACTTATGTGATTTTTCGTTCCTGGGTTGGTTGCTTCTGAATCTATTTGCTAGCCTCCACTTGTCATAAGTAGAAATACCAATTGTGCATCCAAAATCTTTAAACCCAGTTTTGCCATATGAGTCCACCATACCTACCTATATGCGGTATTTCCGTGTCATTCTAAGAAAATTTGTATCTGCCATCTCTAGTTTTCAAAATGAATTTCCTTTTTGTGTGCTCGTACCGCTCATGAAGCAACAGGGGGTGGCCAATATTTTCCATGCTAGATGTGTTATTCTCAAGATGATGTTTATTCACTTGTCATTGCACGAGAGTATGGCTGTAATAGGGATGCGCAGTCCCGAAATGAAAAGAAATTTACTTTATGTTGTCAAATAATAAATTCCTTGGAAAGTGTTGACTAGCCATGGATTGTGAAAGAATGGTGGAAAAAGGAATAAACTTTATTTTCTGTTTGGGAACCGCCTATGATATATCTAGCATGGAAAGTGTTGGGAATTTTATCTCTCAATTTAAGCTTTGAGCTCTTGCACCTCTACAAATTCCTACATCCATCTGTGAAGGGACTATCTATTTACTTTATGCAATTTTTATTTTATTTGAGTCTCCATCTTCTTGTATAAAGCACCAATTAGGGAGCACTATTATACTACTTGAGCATTGGATGTAGCTAATATGCGAGTGTGTTTCATGAATGTATAATTGATTAAGCATGATGGGCTAGGGATAACTTTCTTCAGTGTTGATATTTCGAAGGACATGGTTGCTTGTTGATATGCTTGAGTATTGAAATCTTCATGTCAAAACTAGACTATTGCTTTGAACCATATAAAAGTCCAAATGTCCATGATACAAAAGAAAAGAATATGTGATGAACATTTTAGGCACCATTCCACATCAAAAATTCTGTTTTTATCATTTACCTACTCGAGGATGAGCAAGAATTAAGCTAGGAGATGCTGATACGTCTCCAATGTATCTATCGTTTTTGATTGTTCCATGCTGTTATATTATCATTCTTGGATGTTTTACAACCATTTTATAGCAACTTTATATATTTTTTTGGGACTAACCTATTGACATAGTGCCATAGTGCTAGTTGTTGTTCTTTGCTTGTTTTTTACTTCGCAGAATATCAGTACTAAATGGAGTCCAAACATAGTAAAACTTTTGGAGATTTTTTCCAGACTAGAAGACACCTAGTGTGCCAAAGAAGTACCAGAGGGGAGTCGACAAAACACAATTCTAGCCGTCGCAAGTTCCAGAATCACGAGATCCAATCGAGCACCATCACAGAGGGGTTCATCATCCTTATTGGTGCCTCTTTGATGATGCGTGAGTAGTCCACCATAGACCTACGGGTCCGTAGGCAGTAGCTACATGGCTTCCTCTCTCTCTTTTGATTCTCAATACAATGGTCTCTTGGAGATCTATTTGATGTAACTCTTTTTGCAGTGTGTTTGTTGGGATCCGATGAACTTTGAGTTTATGATCAGATCTATATCCATGAATATTATTCGAGCCTTCTTTGATCTCTTATATGCATGATTATTTATAGCCTCGTATTTCTTCTCTGAATCTTTGGTTTAGTTAGGCAAACTAGATCAATTTTTCTTGCCATGGGAAGAGGAGCTTTGTGATGGGTTCGATCTTGTGGTGTTCTTTCCTAGTGACAGAAGGGGTAGCAAGACACGCATGTATCGTTGCTATTAAGGATAACAAGATGGGTCTATTCCTACATGAATAGATCTCGTCTACATCATGTCATCGTTCTTATTGCATTACTCCATTTCTCCATGATCTCAATACACAGATGCATGCTGGATAGCGGTCGATGTGTGGAGTAATAGTAGTAGATGCAGGCAGGAGTCGGTCTACTAATCTTGGACGTGATGCCTATATATTGATCATTGCCTTGGATATCGTCATAACTATTCGATCTTCTATCAGTTACCCAACAGTAATCTGATTTCTCACCGTGTGCTATTTCTCAAGAGAAGCCACTAGTGAAATCTACGTCCCCGGGGTCTATTCTTTATCATATTTGCTTTGAGATATATTTTTATTCGCTTTTGTTTTCAGATCTATTATTCCAAAAACCCAAAAATACCTTGCTGCACTTTTTATTACTTATTTTATTTCGCGTTTTATCCAATCTACCACAAATTTTATTCCGTCAACTTGACAATTTCTAGCGTTGTTACCCGAGGAGGGATTGACAACCCCTCATACGTGTCGGGTTGGAAGCATTCGTTCTTTATGTGCAGGTACCATTTACATAGTGTTGCTTGGTTCTCCTACTGGATTGATACCTTGGTTTCACAACCGAGGGAAATACTACCGTAGCTGTACTGCATCATCCCTTCCTCTTTGGGGAAATACGGACGCAGTTTCAAGCAACATCACCCATACACATTCCTCAAGTGGTCCAACATTGTTGAAGGTGAAAACCACTTCTGGGCACGGCAAGTGACTTTCAAAGAACCATCAGATGATGAAACTGATGATGAGGCCAATGATGATGAACTTGCCGAAATCATCAGAGATAGGTAACAAAAGGCTGCAAGAGCCAAAGGCAGCCATGTTCCTCTTATGCTAGATCCAAGGAAGATCCTTGATTTCATCAAAATTTGGCAAAAGGATCTAAGCACCCCACTTCCTGACCTGAATCTTACTCCTGGAGTTTCATCAGAAGTTTTCTCCTATGCACCTAGTTCATCATGATCGGAATTATATACGAAAGGATGATGCAGCACAACTATGGTAGGTATTTCCCTTAGTGATGAAACCAAGGTTATCGAACCAG
Source organism: Triticum aestivum (assembly GCF_018294505.1). Lineage (NCBI taxonomy): Eukaryota > Viridiplantae > Streptophyta > Magnoliopsida > Poales > Poaceae > Triticum > Triticum aestivum. The sequence goes on along the minus strand of NC_057804.1, from coordinate 441,126,137 downwards.
TGGGAGAACCAAGCAACACTATGTAAGCGGTACCTGCACACAAAGAACCAATACTTGCAACCCGACACGTAAGAGGGGTTGTCAATCCCTCCCGGGTAAAAGATTGGTAAAGATATAATATGATAGATGCAAATAGAATAACGACAAATAAAATTCAGTGAGGTATTTTTGGTTTTTTTGATAATATAGATCTGAAAATAAAAGATGCAAATAAATAAGAAGGCAAATAACAAAATAGATCTGAAGATATTTGAAGAGAAAATAGACTCGGGGCCCATAGATTTCAATAGTGGCTTCTCTCGAGTAAATAGCATACGGTGGGTAAACAAACTATTGTTGGGTAATTAATAGAACTTCAAATAATTATGATCATATCCAGGTGTTAGGGCATATTTATCCCTAAGGTGTTTTGGTGATTGATGACAATGCTTTTGCGGACTAATCATGTGCGTTGAGCTTTTTAGAGATTCATCCTTTGGCATGAGACGATTCCCTCCCCTCGGTGTTTTATTCAAGACGGTGCAGCTCTTTCGTTTCTATGTTGGTGGACTAGTTTCATAGGACTCACCGTACTATCAAGAGGGGATCCACTTTGGTAAGGCTAGGGTGGAATCAACACTTACACATCCTTATCGCACCCGCTGAACCTTCCCGCTTCAATGGAGAACTCTTTCCCCTCCCTGCTTGCTTCGTCTGGCCCCAGCGGTAGTATCGTGGGCCACAGCGGTAGTACCGCCCAAGCGCAACAAGCGGTAGTACCGCTCCTTAGCGGTAGTACCGCTTGGAGCCTTCTGCCGTAGTACCGCTGCGGCCCCGTGCTCCTACTGCCTCGACTCGAGTGCCCCTTTTCTCTTGTCGGGTTTTGCGGCACTAGCTGCGGCAGTAGAGGCGGTATACCGCTCCCAAGCGGTAGTACCGCCCTTAACACCACGGTAGTACCGCTCAGGGGCCAGGACCTTGCTCCCCTCCTTTGCGCGGCAGTGCCGCTAGGTGGGACGGTAGTACCGCTGGCTCAGCGGTAGTACCGCCCACCCCAGCGGTAGTACCACTCGCTGCAGGACTGCTTGGGGGGTAACGGTTGGATTGTTACCCCCACTATATAAGGGGGGTCTTCTTCCCCAAAGTTGACTTACCTCTTCCCCCAAAAGCTCCATTGTTGCTCCAAGTTCCATTTTCGCCCGATCTCTCTCTCTATCCAATCAAACTTGTTGATTTGCTCAGGATAGGTTGATAAGGCCCCGATCTACACTTCCACCAAGAGAAATTTGATTCCCCCCACTAACCCCTAGCGGATCTTGTTACTCTTGGGTGTTTGAGCACCCTAGATGGTTGAGGTCACCGTGGAGCCATAGTCCATTGTGGTGAAGCTTCGTGGTGTCGTTGGGAGCCTCCAATTAAGTTGTGGATATAGCCCCAACCTTGTTTGTAAAGGTTCGGTCACCGCCTTTATGGGCACCAATAGTGGAATCACGGCATCTTGCATTGTGTGAGGGCGTGAGGAGAATACGGTGGCCCTAGTGGCTTCTTGGGGAGCATTGTGCCTCCACACCGCTCTAACGGAGACGTACTTCCCCTCAAAAGGAAGGAAATTCGGTAAAACACCCTCGTCTCCATCGGCTCCACTCTTGGTTATCTCGTGCCTTTACTTGTGATAGTTTATTTGTGTTGTCTCCCTTGCTTGCTTGTGTACTTATTGTTGTTGCATCATATAGGTTGCTCACCTAGTTGCATATTTAGACAACCTACTTTGATGCAAAGTTTAATTTGGTAAAGAAAAGTTAAAAAATGTTAGTTGCCTATTCACCTCCCTCTAGTCAACTATATCGATTCTTTCAATTGGTATCAGAGCCTCATCTCTTTATTAAGGACTTTGCCGTCCGAAGAGTATGGTTGACACCATAGACGGTGGGGAGGAGCACTCCGGTGTGAATCCGATCTTGTCTACGGGTGATGGGGGAACCACGGTGTCCCGTGAGGAGTTCAATGTGGATTTGGAGACATTGAAAACCTCCATGACAACCGAGGTTGAAAGCATGTTTAATAAATTCTTAGAAGGACTTAAACTATCTACCTCGCCATTGAAAGTGGGTGAACCCACTGACAAGGTGACGGATGCTAACTCTGACAAGGGGGAAGCTACTAGTGAAAAGGAACCTTCTACTAGTGGTAGAAATGGCACCGGCATCTTTGCCCATGTGGCACCTCCAGTTTATGGAGGACTGATTCCTTCTACTCATTTAAATCATGCCGGGCCTCCTCCTAAGATTGTGAAAAATGAGGACTTTGATTCTTGGGTGTATCGCTTCAAGCGTCATTTAAATCATGTGAATACTAACCTTTGGAGAATCATTGAAGAAGGTTTTCATCCACATGACCGAAGCAACTTCACCCCTAGAGAAGCCATGGACCATCAATTCAATGAGAATGCTCTCTTCATCATTCAAGATACAGTTCTTCCCAAAGATCTCCCTCATCTTCGACCCTTCGCCATGGCCAAAGATGCATGGCATTGCGTTGTTCCCTCTATAAGGGAAGTGCAAGCATTCAACTCTCCAACTATGAAGTGGTGCAAGATGAAGACGATGAGTTTGCAATGAAATAAGATGAAGAACCTCGTGAGCTATTCTGGAGAGTCACCAAACTTGCGGTCTCACTCCGAGATCATGGGAGCAAGGACACGAATGACAATTGGATCAAGCGCAAGTTTCTTAAAGCAATGATGCCTTACAACAAGGCCTTGTCCTCCGTCATCTGTCAAAGACCGGACTTCCACTCCTTGACCACAAACGAAGTGTTGGATGAGTTTGTGGCAATGAGGATCTTGGACAAGACCGCCGACAATGCAGTGTTGCGCTCACAAAGGGTAAAGAAGCCCAACCTTGCCTTGAAGGCCAAGGTTATTGTGGAAGAAGAGGAAGAAGAGGAAGATGAGGAGAGCAACCCCGAAGATACAAAATATGACTATCATGAACACATGGCTCTTGCGTCAAGGCAATTTTGGAGCAAGAAGAACACAAGGCCCAACTTCAACAAGAACAACTAAGTGGGCTCAAGGGCAAGCAACGTGTGAGAACATGTTACAATTGTGGCTATGTGAGCCATTTTTTTGTGGATTTCCCTTACGAGAAGCGGGAAGACAATGGTGGCAAGCTCATCTGAAAGGACAAAGCCAAGTCCTTCCCCAACAAAAACAACTTCACCAGAAAGGCTCCCACTCGAGGGTTGGTGGTTCAAGAAGAATACCATGAGGATGACGATGATGATGAAGATAATGAAGCCATGGCCATGGCCTCCGTTGCCATTGCCACAACTCCACGGGTGTGCCTCTTCGACTCACCTAATGAGAACATCACCGCCAAGTGTCTCATGGCTAAAGCCACCAACAAGGTAACCCCCAACATCAAAACCACCATCATTACTAGTCCCTCCTTGACGGATGGCATTGATGAAAGTGAGGGATCTAATGAGGAAGTGAATGAATTTGAGTCTTTTATGAGTAAGCTCAAGGGCAAATCCAAGAAGCACTTTGTTGCTCTCTTGGAACAACTTGGTGAAGCCAATGACATGATCGAGGCTCACGAAGAAACCATCTCTAAGATGGAAGGTCATAGTCGTGACTATGTCGATGAGATATCGGATCTCTCTAATGCTCTTGAGGAAGAGCGTGGGCATCGTTTGGCTCTTGAGGAGTCACACAACAATGACCATGCTAAGTTAAAGAAAGATCTTAATCATGCTCTTGTTGTGTCTCGTGTGCTAACTTCCAAGAAGGCTAAACTTGGTGTTGACCATGCTAGACTCAAGGAGGAGTTTTATTTACTTGACAAGGCCCACAAGGTCTTGAAGGGTGCTCATGCTAGCCTCAAGGAGTCTCATGCTCAACTCCAAGTTAAGCTAACCAAAGAAAAGGCCACCTTTCCTCATATGGTATTAATTGATAATGCAAATGCCACTAACCCGTGTTGTGATCATGTGCATCTTGTGGGGGAGAATTCCAAGTTGAAGGATCAACTTGAGAAAGGCCTTGTGACATGCATTCAAGGAGAGAAGAACCTCAACGACCTTTTGAGCAATCAAAAGGAAGTTGTGGCGAAGGAGGGAGTTGGGTTCGCACCCAAGTCCAAGAACAAGAAGAAGAACGACAAGACCAAACAACCTCCTCCTCTCAAGCAAACTTTTGTGAAAGAGGGAGAGGGTGCTCCTAAGGATAAGAAGAACAATGTGAAGGGTGGTGATGTCAAAAAGGGCTAAACCACCTCCTCCAACAAAGTTGGTGACTTTAACCCATCTTATGTGTTGTGCCATGCTAGTGATGGGCATGTTTATGCTAAATTTGGTGGTTCTCCTTATGAGTACATTGAATGGTCTATTTAGGTTCCTAAGACCCTTGTTACTAACATCAAAGGACCCATTACTAAATGGGTACCTAAAACCAAGCATTGATCTCTTGTAGGTGTTTGCTTCCGGTGGGGGATCATGGTTGCTCGATAGTGGAGCAACAAATCATATGACCGGGAGAAAGGACTTGGTGGTGGACGTGCAAAATATCCTATCTATGCCCACCAATGTCGAGTGGGGTGATGCCTCATCTTCTAAGGTATTGGGTCTTGGCAAGGTTGTCATTTCTCATGATCTAACGATCGAGAAAGTCATGCTTGTTAAGTCCCTTGCGTACAATTTACTTTCCGTTTGTCAACTTGCACTCATGGGCTTTGCCACTTTCTTTGATATTGATACTGTGGCCCTCTTGTGGAGCAAGACTCTTAAAGTAGCCTTTGTTGGGCATGTCGAGAACGGTCTCTATGTGATTAACTTTTCGGAGCGACCAACTAAGACTGCGATATGCCTAATGGCTAAAGTTGATGTGGGATGGCTTTGGCATCGCCGTTTAGCCCACGTCAATATGAGATCTTTGCAAAGTCTTCTCAAGGGGGACCATGTCCATGGACTAACAAATGTTAGTTTTGCCAAAGATCGTGCTTGCAGTGCTTGTATCGAAGGAAAGCTTCATGAGAAGGCTCACTCTCCCACGACTATCATCTACTCGAAGAGACCCTTGGAGCTCCTTCACATGGACCTCTTTGGGCCTCCATCCTTTGATAGTCTTGGGGGTAGAAAGTATTGCTTGGTGATTGTCGGTGATTATTCAAGATACACTTGGGTATATTTCTGTTGGAAATATGCCCTAGAGGCAATAATAAAAGCATTATTATTATATTTCCTTGTTCATGATAACTGTCTTTTATTCATGCTATAATTGTATTATCCGGAAATCGTAATACACGTGTGAATACATAGACCATAACATGTCCCTAGTGAGCCTCTAGTTGACTAGCTCGTTGGTCAACAGATAGTCATGGTTTCCTGACTATGGACATTAGATGTCATTGACAACGGGATCACATCATTAGGAGAATGATGTGATGGACAAGACCCAATCTTAAGCATAGCACAAGATCGTGTAGTTTGTTTTGCTAGAGCTTTTCAATGTCAAGTATCTCTTCCTTAGACCACGAGATCGTGTAACTCCCAGATACCGTAAGAGTGCTTTGGGTGTACCAAATGTCACAACGTAACTGGGTGACTATAAAGGTGCACTACAGGTATCTCCGAAAGTGTCTGTTGGGTTGACACGGATCGAGACTGGGATTTGTCACTCCGTATGACGGAGAGGTATCTCTGGGCCCACTCGGTAATGCATCATCATAATGAGCTCAAAGTGACCAAATGTTTGGTCACGGGATCATGCATTACGGTACGAGTAAAGTGACTTGCCGGTAACAAGACTGAACGAGGTATTGGGATACCGACGATCGAGTCTTGGGCATGTAACGTACCGATTGACAAAGGGAATTGTATACGGGGTTTGATCGAATCCTCGACATCGTGGTTCATCCGATGACATCATCGAGGAGCATGTGGGAGCCAACATGGGTATCCAGACCCCGCTGTTGGTTATTGCCCGAGAACCGTCTCGGTCATGTCTACGTGTCTCCCGAACCCATAGGGTCTACACACTTAAGGTTCAGTGACGCTAGGGTTGTATGAATACGAGTATGCAGCAAACTGAATGTTGTTCGGAGTCCCGGATGAGATCCCGGACGTCACAAGGAGTTCCGGAATGGTCCGGAGGTAAAGATTTATATATAGGAAGTCTTATTTTGGTCATCGAAAAAGTTTCGCACTTTATCGGTATTGTACCGGGAGTGCCGACAGGGGTCCGGGGGTCAACCGGGGGGGTCCACCTGCCCTGGGGGGCCACATGGGCTGTAGGGGGTGCGCCTTGGCCTATATGGGCCAAGGGCACCAGCCCCAAGAGGCCCATGCGCCAAGAAGACTTGGAGAGGGGAGAGTCCAAAGAGGGGAAGGCACCTCCGAGGTGCCTTGGGGAGGATGGACTCCTCCCCCCCTCTTGGCCGCACCCCTTCCTTGGAGGAAGGGGCAAGGCTGCGCCCTCCCCCTCTCTTGAACCTATATAAAGGGAGGGGAGGGAGGGGTGGCCGCACCTATAAGCCCTGGCGCCTCCCTCCTCCCTGCAACACCTCCTCCTCCTTCCGTAGTTGCTTAGCGAAGCCCTGCCGAAGTTCTGCTGCATCCACCACCACGCTGTCGTGCTACTGGATCTTCATCAACCTCTCCTTCCCCCTTGCTGGATCAAGAAGGAGGAGACATCATCCGCTCCGTACGTGTGTTGAACGCGGAGGTGCTGTCCGTTCGGCACTAGGTCATCGGTGATCTGAATCACGGCGAGTACGACTCCATCAACCCCGTTCCATTGAACGCTTCCGCACGCGATCTACAAGTGGTATGTAGATGCAATCACTCTCCCATGACTCATTGCTAGATGAACTCATAGATGGATCTTGGTGAAACCGTAGGAAAAATTTTAATTTTCTGCAACGTTCCCCAACAGTGGCATCATGAGCTAGGTCTATGAGTAGAACACAATTTTGTTGTGGGCATAGATCTTGTCAACTTGCTTGCCACTACTAGTCTTATCTTGCTTCAGCGGTATTGTGAGATGAAGCGGCCCGGACCAACCTTACACGTACGCTTACGTGAGACCGGTTTCACCGACTGACATGCACTAGTTGCATAAGGTGGCTGGCGGGTGTCTGTCTCTCCCACTTTAGTTGGAGCGGATTCGATGAAAAGGGTCCTTATGAAGGGTAAATAGAAGTTGACAAAATCACGTTGTGGTTATTCGTAGGTAAGAAAATGTTCTTGCTAGAACCCAATTGCAGCCACGTAAAAGATGCAACAACAATTAGAGGACGTCTAACTTGTTTTTGCAGCAATTGTCATGTGATGTGATATGGCCAGAAGTTGTGATGAATGATGAATGATATATTGTGATGTATGATATCATGTTCTTGTAATAGGAATCACGACTTGCATGTCGATGAGTATGACAACCGGCAGGAGCCATAGGAGTTGTCTTTATTTTTTGTATGACCTGCGTGTCATTGAAGAACGCCATGTAAACTACTTTACTTTATTTCTAAACGTGTTAGTCATAGAAGTAGAAGTAGTCGTTGGCGTGACAACTTCATGAAGACACGATGATGGAGATCATGATGATGGAGATCATGGTGTCATGCCAGTGACAAGATGATCATGGAGCCCCGAAGATGAAGATCAAAGGATCTATATGATATTGGCCATATCATGTCACTACTTTATATAATTGCATGTGATGTTTATTATGTTTTATGCATCTTGTTTACTTAGAAACGACGGTAGTAAATAAGATGATCCCTTACAACAATTTCAAGAAGTGTTCTCCCCTAACTGTGCACCGTTGCTAAAGTTTGTCGTTTCGAAGCACCACGTGATGATCGGGTGTGATAGATCCTTACGTTCACATACAACGGGTGTAAGACAATTTTACACATGCAAAACACTTAGGGTTAACTTGACGAGCCTAGCATGTACAGACATGGCCTCGGAACACGGAGACTGAAAGGTCGAACACGAGTCATATGGAAGATACGATCAACATGAGAATGTTCACTGACGATGACTAGTCCGTCTCACGTGATGATCGGACACGGCCTAGTCGACTCGGATCGTGTAACACTTAGATGACTAAGGGGATGTCAAATCTGAGTGGGAGTTCATTAAATAATTTGATTAGATGAACTTAATTATCATGAACTTAGTCTAAAATCTTTGCAAAATATGTCTTATAGATCAAATGGCCAACGCTCATGTCAACATGAACTTCAATGCGTTCCTAGAGAAAACCAAGCTGAAAGATGATGGTAGCAACTATACAGACTGGGTCTGGAACCTTAGGATCATCCTCATAGCTGCCAAGAAAGCATATGTCTTGAAGCACCGTTAGGTGACCCACCTGCTCTCCCAGCACTGCAAGACGATTTGAACGTTTGGCAGACACGTGCTGATGATTACTCCCTCGTTCAGTGCGGCATGCTTTACAGCTTAGAACCGGGGCTCCAAAAGCGTTTTGAGCATCACGGAGCATATGAGATGTTCGAGGAGCTGAAACTAGTTTTCCAAGCTCACGCCCGGGTCGAGAGATATGACATCTCCGACAAGTTCTATAGTTGTAAGATGGAGGAAAATAGTTCTGTCAGTGAGCACATACTCAAGATGTCTGGGTTGCACAACCGTATGACCCAGCTGAATATTAACCTCCCTGATGAGGCGGTCATTGACAGAATCCTTCAGTCGCTCCCACCAAGCTACAAGAGCTTTGTAATGAACTACAATATGCAGGGGATGGTAAAGACCATTCCTGAAGTATTTTCTATGCTGAAGTCAGCAGAGGTTGAAATCAAGAAAGAACATCAAGTGTTGATGGTCAATAAGACCACTAAGTTCAAGAAGGGCAAGGGTAAGAAGAACTTCAAGAAGGACGGCAAAGATGTTGCCGCGCCCGGTAAGCCAGTTGCCGGGAAGAAGTCAAAGAATGGACCCAAGCCTGAGACTGAGTGCTTTTATTGCAAGGGGAAGGGTCACTGGAAGCGGAACTGCCCCAAATACTTAGCGGATAAGAAGGCCGACAACACTAAAGGTATATTTGATATACATGTAATTGATGTGTACCTTACCAGTACTCGTAGTAACTCCTGGGTATTTGATACCGGTGCCGTTGCTCATATTTGTAACTCACAGCAGGAGCTGCGGAATAAGTGGAGACTGGCGAAGGACGAGGTGATGATGCGCGTCGGGAATGGTTCCAAGGTCGATGTGATCTCCGTCGGCACGCTACCTCTACATTTACCTACGGGATTAGTTATAAACCTTAATAATTGTTATTTGGTGCCAAGTTCGAGCATGAACATTGTATCTGGATCTCGTTTGATACGAGATGGCTACTCATTTAAATTCGAGAATAATGGTTGTTCTATTTATATGAGAGATATGTTTTATGGTCATGCCCCTATGGTCAATGGTTTATTCTTAATGAATCTCGAACGTAGTGTTACACATATTCATAGCGTGAATACCAAAAGATGTAAAGTTGATAACGATAGTCCCACATACTTGTGGCACTGCCGCCTTGGTCACATTGGTGTCAAGCGCATGAAGAAGCTCCATGCTGATGGACTTTTAGAGTCTCTCGATTATGAATCATTTGACACATGCGAACCATGCCTCATGGGCAAAATGACCAAGACTCCGTTCTCCGGAACAATGGAGCGAGCAACCAACTTGTTGGAAATCATACATACCGATGTGTGCGGTCCAATGAGTGTTGAGGCTCGCGGAGGATATTGTTATGTTCTCACTCTCACTGATGACTTGAGTAGATATGGGTATGTCTACTTGATGAAACACAAGTCTGAGACCTTTGAAAAGTTCAAGGAATTTCAGAATGAAGTAGAGAATCAACGTGACCGAAAGATAAAATTCTTATGATCGGATCGTGGAGGAGAATATTTAAGTCACGAATTTGGTACACACTTAAGAAAATGTGGAATCGTTTCACAACTCACGCTGCCTGGAACACCTCAGCGAAACGGTGTGTCCGAACGTCGTAATCGCACTCTATTAGATATGGTGCGATCTATGATGTCTCTTACCGATTTACCGCTATCATTTTGGGGATACGCTCTAGAGACAGCTACATTCACTTTAAATAGGGCACCGTCTAAATCCGTTGAGACGACACCATATGAATTATGGTTTGGGAAGAAACCTAAGCTGTCGTTTCTAAAAGTTTGGGGATGCGATGCTTATGTCAAGAAACTTCAACCTGAAAAGCTCGAACCCAAGTCGGAAAAATGCGTCTTCATAGGATACCCCAAAGAAACCATTGGGTATACCTTCTACTTAAGATCCAAGGGCAAGATCTTTGTTGCCAAGAACGGATCCTTTCTGGAAAAGGAGTTTCTCTCGAAAGAAGTAAGTGGGAGGAAAGTAGAACTCGATGAAGTACTACCTCTTGAACGGGAAAGTAGTGCAGCTCAGGAAAATGTTCCTGTGATGCCTACACCAACTGAAGAGGAAAATAATGATGATGATCAAGGTACTTCGGATCAAGTTGCTACTGAACTTCGTAGGTCCACAAGGACACATTCCGCACCAGAGTGGTACGGCAACCCTGTCCTGGAAATCATGTTGTTAGACAACGGTGAACCTTCGAACTATGAAGAAGCGATGGCGGGCCCAGATTCCAACAAATGGCTAGAAGCCATGAAATCCGAGATAGAATCCATGTATGAAAACAAAGTATGGACTTTGACTGACTTGCCCGATGATCGGCGAGCGATAGAAAACAAATGGATCTTTAAGAAGAAGACGGACGCAGATGGTAATGTCACCATCTATAAAGCTCGACTTGTCGCTAATGGTTATCGGCAAGTTCAAGGGATTGACTACGATGAGACTTTCTCTCCCGTAGCGAAGCTTAAGTCCGTCCGAATCATGTTAGCAATTGCCGCATACTATGATTATGAGATATGGCAGATGGACGTCAAAACGGCATTCCTTAACGGGCATCTTAAGGAAGAACTGTATATGATGCAGCCGGAGGGTTTTGTCGATCCTAAGAATGCTAACAAAGTATGCAAGCTCCAGTGATCCATTTATGGGCTGGTGCAAGCATCTCGGAGTTGGAACATTCGCTTTGATGAAATGATCAAAGCGTTTGGGTTTATGCAGACTTATGGAGAAGCCTGCGTTTACAAGAAAGTGAGTGGGAGCTCTGTAGCATTTCTCATATTATATGTAGATGACATACTTTTGATGAGAAATGATATAGAATTCTTGGACAGCATTAAGGCCTACTTGAATAAGTGTTTTTCAATGAAGGACCTTGGAGAAGCTGCTTATATATTAGGCATCAAGATCTACAGAGATAGATCGAGACGCCTCATAGGTCTTTCACAAAGCACATACCTTGATAAGATTTTGAAGAAGTTCAAAATGGATCAGTCCAAGAAGGGGTTCTTGCCTGTATTGCAAGGTGTGAGATTGAGCTCGGCTCAATGCCCGACCACGGCAAAAGATAAAGAAGAGATGAGCGTCATCCCCTATGCCTCATCCATAGGATCTATTATGTATGCCATGCTGTGTACCAGACCTGATGTAAACCTTGCCGTAAGTTTGGTAGGAAGGTACCAAAGTAATCCCGGCAAGGAACACTGGACAGCGGTCAAGAATATCCTAAAGTACCTGAAAAGGACGAAGGACATGTTTCTCGTTTATGGAGGCGACGAAGAGCTCGTCGTAAAGGGTTACGTCGACGCTAGCTTCGACACAGATCTGGATGACTCTAAGTCACAAACCGGATACGTGTATATGTTGAATGGTGGAGCAGTAAGCTGGTGCAGCTGCAAGCAGAGCATCGTGGCGGGATCTACATGTGAAGCGGAGTACATGGCAGCCTCGGAGGTAGCGCATGAAACAATTTGGGTGAAGGAGTTCATCGCCGACCTAGGAGTCATACCCAATGCGTCGGGGCCGATCAAACTCTTCTGTGACAACACTGGAGCTATTGCCCTTGCCAAGGAGCCCAGGTTTCACAAGAAGACCAGGCACATCAAGCGCCGTTTCAACTCCATCCGTGAAAATGTTCAAGATGGAGACATAGATATTTGCAAAGTACATACGGATCTGAATGTCGCAGATCCATTGACTAAACCTCTCTCGCGAGCAAAACATGATCAACACCAGAACTCTATGGGTGTTCGATTCATCACAATGTAACTAGATTATTGACTCTAGTGCAAGTGGGAGACTGTTGGAAATATGCCCTAGAGGCAATAATAAAAGCATTATTATTATATTTCCTTGTTCATGATAACTGTCTTTTATTCATGCTATAATTGTATTATCCGGAAATCGTAATATACGTGTGAATACATAGACCATAACATGTCCCTAGTGAGCCTCTAGTTGACTAGCTCGTTGGTCAATAGATAGTCATGGTTTCCTGACTATGGACATTAGATGTCATTGACAACGGGATCACATCATTAGGAGAATGATGTGATGGACAAGACCCAATCTTAAGCATAGCACAAGATCGTGTAGTTCGTTTTGCTAGAGCTTTTTCAATGTCAAGTATCTCTTCCTTAGACCATGAGATCGTGTAACTCCCGGATACCGTAAGAGTGCTTTGGGTATACCAAACGTCACAACGTAACTGGGTGACTATAAAGGTGCACTACAGGTATCTATGAAAGTGTCTGTTGGGTTGACACGGATCGAGACTGGGATTGGTCACTCCGTATGACGGAGAGGTATCTTTGGGCCCACTCGGTAATGCATCATCATAATGAGCTCAAAGTGACCAAGTGTTTGGTCACGGGATCATGCATTACGGTACGAGTAAAGTGACTTGCCGGTAACAAGACTGAACGAGGTATTGGGATACCGACGATCGAGTCTTGGGCATGTAACGTACCGATTGACAAAGGGAATTGTATACGGGGTTTGATCGAATCCTCGACATCGTGGTTCATCCGATGACATCATAGAGGAGCATGTGGGAGCCAACATGGGTATCCAGAGCCCGCTATTGGTTATTGCCCGAGAACCGTCTCGGTCATGTCTACGTGTCTCGCGGACCCGTAGGGTCTACACACTTAAGGTTCGGTGACGCTAGGGTTGTTTGAATATGAGTATGCAGCAAACCGATTGTTTTTCGGAGTCCCGGATGAGATCCCGGACGTCACGAGGAGTTCCGGAATGGTCCAGAGGTAAAGATTTATATATAGGAAGTCTTATTTTGGTCGCCGGAAAAGTTTCGCACTTTATCGGTATTGTACCGGGAGTGCCGAAAGGGGTCCGAGGGTCCACCGGGGGGGTCCACCTGCCCGGGGGGCCACATGGGCTGTAGGGGGTGCGCCTTGGCCTATATGGGCCAAGGGCACCAGCCCCAAGAGGCCCATGCGCCAAGAAGACTTGGAGAGGGGAGAGTCCAAAGAGGGGAAGGCACCTCCGAGGTGCCTTGGGGAGGATGGACTCCTCCCCCCCTCTTGGCCGCACCCCTTCCTTGGAGGAAGGGGCAAGGCTGCGCCCTCCCCTCTCTTGCGCCTATATAAAGGGAGGGGAGGGAGGGGTGGCCGCACCCATAAGCCCTGGCGCCTCCCTCCTCCCTGCAACACCTCCTCCTCCTTCCGTAGTTGCTTAGCGAAGCCCTGCCGAAGTTCTGCTGCATCCACCACCACGCCGTCGTGCTGCTGGATCTTCATCAACCTCTCCTTCCCCCTTGCTGGATCAAGAAGGAGGAGACGTCATCCACTCCGTACGTGTGTTGAACGCGGAGGTGCTGTCCGTTCGGCACTAGGTCATCGGTGATCTGAATCACGGCGAGTACGACTCCATCAACCCCGTTCCATTGAACGCTTCCGCACGCGATCTACAAGTGGTATGTAGATGCAATCACTCTCCCATGACTCGTTGCTAGATGAACTCATAGATGGATCTTGGTGAAATCGTAGGAAATTTTTTAATTTTCTGCAACGTTCCCCAACAATTTCTTTAAGAGGAAGAGTGAAACTCAACAAACCGTCATCGACTTTCCAAATGAAGCTCAACATCAACATGATTCAAAGAGCTTGACAATAAGAAGTGACAACGGCACCGAGTTCAAGAACTACACCTTGGATGAGTTTCTTAGTGATGAGGGGATCAAGCATCAATATGCTGCACCATATACCCCTCAAGAAAATGGTGTCGCGGAGAGGAAGAACCGGACATTGATGGATGCGGCAAGGACCATGATGGCAGAGTTCAAGTCTCCATACAACTTTTGGGCTGAAGCTATAAACACAACATGTCATGCATCAAATCGGATCTATCTCCGCAAAGGCTTGAACAAGACTCCTTTTGAAATACTTACTGGTAACAAGCCCAACCTCAAGTACTTCCGGGTGTTCGGTTGTAAGTGTTTCATTCTCGAGAAAGGTGTCTATTTGTCTAAATTTGAGGCTAGAGCTTATGAGGGCATATTTGTTGGTTATGCTACAAACTCTCATGCTTACCATGTCCTCAACAAGTCCACCAGACTCATTGAGGAGACGTGTAACGTGGAGTTTGTCGAAAATAACGGCTCCCAAGTGGAGCAAAGTGGTACTTGTGATGTAGGTGATAAATTCCTCCCCAAGCCATAAGAAGAATGGGCGTGGGTCATATCCTACCCATTGAGGAACCCCTTGTGGCCGAAGGAGAAGGACAATGCTCCACTCAGGTGGAACCATCACCAACCCAAGACCCACACGCTTCCAAAGAACAAAGTGAAGGCCCTCAACCTCGTGAACAAGACCAAGGGCAAGATCAACCCCAAGATGGTCCAAGATAGGAAACTTCTCCCATTTAACCAAACATTTTCCATGCTTGTTGATCCCCTTTCCATACCATAGGAAACTTCTCCCAGACTTCTCAAAATGATCCAAGATAGTGAATGGAACTCTAATACAACACATAGCAAAAATGGGCAAAGCAGAGACAATGGCTTTAAGACGTGTGAGTCTACCTGAATATGTCATCAAATTTGCAATGCCAGATAATCTGTGGTCCAACCTAGATACCATTAGCATGAGATCAACAACTTTAGGCCTTGTAGTGCCCATAGGCAACCCTAGGTATGTGAAAAGCATGCACTCCTTTTTACATCCAAGGATGTCAACTAATTCTTGAGCTCTATCCTCAGAGATGTTGATTGGTATGAGAGATGATTTACTATAATTAACAATGAGCCCAGTAAATCTTGAGAAGCTGTTCAGAATCTCAATGAAATTATTAATTTGCTCCTCCTGTTCAAGCAGAATTATAAGAGTATCATCAGCATACAGGATGACGGGGTAACTCTCATTGTTGCTGGCATCAATAGGTAAATTAAGAGTGCCATTTTTCCATGCTTCATTAACTAATATTTGCAGCAACTCACCAACCAACACATATAGCAGAGGAGAAAATGGATCTCCTTGCCTGACTCCACATTTACAATGGATGTTTTTCCCAGGAACTCTATTAAGAATGACAGAGGTTGAAGCAATGTATAATAACATGTTGACCCACCTAACCCATTTTTCACTAAAACCAAAGTGCCTCATCATATAATAATCTTATGGGGAGTGATGACTTCACATATAAGAAGTATGATGCATGAAATTTACTAAGGGTTGACAAGCATAGTATTTGTCATTGTTGCAATTAATAGGAAGTAATAAAGAGAGGTCTCACATATAAATACACTATCTTGGATATCTTTTGTGATTCTGAGCACTCATTAAAATATTGTATGCTAACAAGCTGATGTTGGACAAGGAAGACAACATAATGTGTTATCTTCCCTTATATCCGCAAGATATATTGTCATGGATCCTCCAAAATGTTGAGCTTGATTCTCATCCTATGCTAGCCAAAAATTCTGCACCAAGTAGAGATACTAATTGTGCATCCATAAGCCTTTAACCCAGTTTTCCATGAGAGTCCACTATATCTACCTATGGATTGAGTAAGATCCTTCAAGTAAGTTGTCATCGGTGCAAGCAATAAAAATTGCTCTCTAAATATGTATGATCTTTAGTGTGAGGAAAATAATCTTTATACGAACTTGTGATGAGGAAGAAATAAAAGTGACAGACTACATAATAAAGTTCTTTATCACAAGCGCCAATATAAAGTGACGTTCTTTTGCATTAAGATTTTGTGGATCCAACCATAAAAGCGCATGACAACCTCTGCTTCCCTCTGCGAAGGGCCTATCATTTATTTTACTTTCTACCCTTATGCAAGAGTCATGGTGATCTTCACCCTTCCTTTTATATTTTCTCTTTTTGGCAAGCACTATGTGTTGGGGAAAGATCCATACAAACATATCCACTCGGATGTAGTTGATCATAAATTATTATTGTTGACGTTACCCTTGTGGTAAATGGTTGGGAGGCAAAACTATAAGCCCCTATCTTCCTATGTGCCGGATTGAAGCTTTAATCTCATAGGTATCACGTGAGTGTTAGCAATTATGAAATATTAAATGATGGTTGAGTTTGTGAACTTGCTAAATAAAAGCTCTTACATTGACTCTTTCCGATGTTATGATAAATTGCAATTGCTGCAATGACCGAGATCATAGTTTGTTAGTTTTCAATAAAGTTTTTGGGTCTATTTTTTTCTTTGTGAATGAATTGTCACTTTGGCATAAGAAGTTATAATATATTGTCGTTATAAGGATGATCATGATGCTCTCATGTACGTATTCTATTTTATTGACACTTGTATCTCTAAAGATGTGGTCATGATTATCGATTTTGGTTTTCGCTTGAGGACAAGTGAGTCCTAAGCTTGGGGGAGTTGATATGTCCATTTTGCATCATGTTTTTATGTTTATATTTATTGCACTATGGGCTGTTATTTCACTTTAAGATACAATTCTTATGCCTTTTCTCTCTTATTTACAAGGTTTACATGAAGAGGGAGAATGCCGACAGCTGGAATTCTGGATTGGAAAGGAGCAAATATAAGATACCTATTCTGCACAACTCCAAGTGTCCTGAAACTTTATGGAGAATTATTTTCGAATATATAAAAATATTGGGCGAAGAAACAACAGAGAGGGGCCCACAAGGTGGCCACAAGCCTAGGGGCGCGCTCTACCCCCCAGGGCGTGCCTCCCAAGCTTGTGGGTCCCCTGGCTAGCCCCCGGTGTCCATATTCTGCTATATGAAGGGTTTTGACCTAGAAAAATCAGAAGGAAGCTTTCAGGATGAAGCGCCCCCGTCTCGAGGCGGAACCTGGGTAGAAGCAATCTAGGGCTCCGGCAGAGCGATTCTGCCGGGGAAACTTCCCTCCGGGAGGGGGAAATCGAAACCATCGTCATCACCAATGATCCTCTCATTGTGGGAGGGTCAATCTTCATCAACATCTCCATTATCATCATCTCCTCTCAAGCCCTAGTTTACCTCTTGTATTCAATCTTTGCCTTAGAACCTTAGATTGGTACCTATGGGTTGCTAGTAGTGTTGATTACTCTTCGTAGTTGATGCTAGTAGGTTTTTTTGGTGGAAGATCATATGTTCAGATCCTTAATGATATTCAATACCCCTCTAATCTTGAACATGAGCATGCTTTGTGATTAGTTACATTTGTCCCTGAGGACATGGGAGAAGTCTTGTTATAAGTAATCATGTGAATTTGGTATTCGTTCGATATTTTGATGAGATGTATGCTGTCTTTCCTCTAGTGGTGTTATGTGAACGTTGACTACATGACACTTCACCATGATTTGGGGCTAGGGGAAGGCATTGGTAAGTAATAAGTAGATGATGGGTTGCTAGAGTGACAGAAGCTTAAACCCTAGTTTATGTGTTGCTTCGTAAGGGGCTGATTTGGATCCACATGTTTCATGCTATGGTGTGATTTATCTTAATTCTTCTTTCGTAGTTGCGGATGCTTGCAAGAGGGGTTAATCATAAGTGAGAGGATTTTCCAAGTAAGGACAGCACCCAAGCACTGATCCACCCACATATCAAATTATCAAAGTAACGAACGTGAACCATATGAGCATGATGAAAACTAGCTTGACAATAATTCCCATGTGTCCTCGGGAGCACTTTGCTTTATATAAGAGTTCGTCCAGGATTATCCTTTACTATAAAAAGGATTGGGCCACGTTACTGCACCTTTGCTACACTTGTTACTTGTTACCTGTTATGAATTATCTTACTAATGAACTATCTGTTACCAATAGTTTCAGTGCCCGCAGAAAATACCTTGCTAGATACCGCTCGTCATTTCATTCTAGTCCTCATTGGGGTAGACACTCTTACTTATTGAAAGGACTATGATTGATACCTTATACTTGTGGGTCATTAGCCAACCAACAAGCCGGGCTCGTGTTAAGCGATCCACGGATTATGCTTCAGGTCAGCCCAGCCTATAACAAGGCCCTGAACTCCAAAGAGCTATCTCACCTCCATGAGATGTTGAATCACATCCAGAGTTTATCGATCTTTGATACGTCTCCAATGTATCTATAACTTTTGATTGTTCCATGCTATTATAGTATCAATCTTGGATGTTCTATATGCAATATTATATCATTTTTTGGGACTAACATATTAACTTAGTGCCAAGTGTCAGTTGTTGTTTTTTTGCTTGTTTTTGGTTTTCCAGTAAATCAGTACCAAACGAAGTCCAAATGCCATGAAACTTTTTGACAATTTGTTTTCTGGACATAAGAGACCCTAGAATCTTTGGGAGGAGGCCAGAAGGCGAAGGAGTAGGCCACAAGGCACATGGGCGCGCGCAGGGGGTGGACGCGACCATTTGTCTTGTGTGCCCCTCATTCCTCCACTTGACCTAATTCCAACTCTATAAATTATCCAAAATCGGGAAACCAATAGAGAGCCATGCAAAATACTTTTTCTGCCGCCGCAAGCTTCTATTATTGCGAGATCCCATGTGGAGGCCTTTTCCGACACTCTGCCAGAGGGGGAACCAATCAAGGAGGGCATCTACATCAACCTTGCCACCCTTACGGTGATGTGCAAGTAGTTTACCACAGACCTACGGGTCCATATCTAGTAGCTAGATGGCTTCTTCTCTCTCATTGATCTTCAATACAATGTTCTCCTCAATGTTCTTGGAGATCTATTCAATGTAATCTTGTTTTGTAGTGTGTTTGTTGGGATCTGATGAATTGTGGGTTTATGATTAGATTACCCATGAATATTATTTCAGTCTTCTCTAAACTCTTTTATGCATGATTGTTATAGCTTTGTATTTCTCTCTGATCTATCCATTTGGTTTGGCCAACTAAATTGATTTATCTTGCAATGGGAGAGGTTCTATGTAATGGGTTCGGTCTTGCAGTGCTCAATCCCAGTGAAAGAAAGGGACATGAAACATATTTGTATCATTTCCATTAAGGATAAAACGATGGTGTTTATTCATATTGGTTGAGTTTACTTTGTCTACATCATGTCATCTTGCTTAAGGCGTTACTCCGTTCTTTATGAACTTAATACTCTAGATGCATGTTGGATAGCGGTCGATGTGTGGAGTAATAGTAGTAGATGCATGTAGGAGTCGGTCTACTTGTCTCGGGCGTGATGCCTATGTACATGATCATTGCCTTGGATATCATCATAACTATGTGCTTTTCTATCAATTGCCCAACAGTAATTTGTTTACCTACCATATGTTTTTTTGTTCGAGAGAGAAGCCTCTGGTGAAACTATGGCCCCGGGGTCTATCTTTATCATATCTCAAAATCCAAAATACCTTTCTACAATTTATTTACCTTTATTTTATTTTGTGTCTTTGTTTACCTATCTATCACTATGAGATTTGATCCTTACAATTAACTGCCAAGGGATTGACAACCCCTTGTCTGCGTTGGGTGCAACTATTTGTTATTTTGCGTGTAGGTATTGTTCACGACATATTGCTTGGTTCTCCTACTGGATTGATATCCTTGGTTCTTAATTGAAGGAAGTACTCCTCTTCAAGGAAATCCCAACGCAACACACAAGTAGCAAGAAGAATTTCAGATGCCGTTGCCGGGGAGACATCACCAAGTACCATCCCATAAACTTTCATCTCCTTGCATTTACATTCATTTGTCATTTGCCTCTCATTTTCATCTCCCCGACTTCTAAAACATGTTCACAAAAACACACAAATATTATTCATTTTCCTTTTTTGCTTGTTTGTTTGCTTGAAGTTGCTATCATGTCTGAATTTGTTATCCAGAAGGTGAAGAGGGTCAAATCCCTAAAGGTTAAACTCCCTCAAATTTGGATGCTAAAACTTTTGTAACAGGGAGTGGTAACATCATAGGAAAAAGCATTATTCAGGAATTCTTTAATTGTACATGAACTTTGGTCCGTGATGATATTTGTATTCTTAAAAGAACCAAAAATTATGTTGAAGCTATTTCCACACTTGATATTGAGCTTGTGAGAAGATTTGTTTGCACTCATCCCACTTTGCAAAGATTATTCTATGAGTTGCCTGTTATAGATAACCCTAAGGCTAAAAAGATAGCTACCCTTGTCCTCATGAATTAATTTGATTATATAGTGCAAGAGGCTAGAGAGATATTTGAATTTTACAATATGTGCCATGAACATCCCGTGATTGATGAGATTTTACACAATGAAGATTATTTATTGAGGTATTTGTTTCGTGATAACCACACTTTTGATGAAAATACCAAGAAGGAATTACCACCTTTAAACATAATCCAACAAGTTTTCAATGGTATTAATCAAAAGTATTCTTGGATTGTAAAAGGGAACCAACAAGTATTTGAGGATAGCCAACTTAATGATGCTAAGATTTTGGTTGATTATGTGTTCCATATTGTTTTTGAAAAGCCTCCTAATGACACTACTGCAGGATGCTGCTAACGCGACATTACAATCAAAGACCCTTTGACGAAACTGTGTGCGATGCATTAATCGCAAACGGTGATGTAAAAAATCATAAAAAAAGATGCAAAACGTTTCTGATATTAGTTGCGTGTGCATTGTGGGGCATACGGTTTAGTTCAATGAACTGTTTGTGATGAGGCAGAACAAAAGAAAGGGCTGTCAGATGGAGGCGTATGCGATATATGGCATACAGTTCACTCCAATAAACTGTCTGTGATGGGGCGGAACAACAGAGACGGGCAGCCAGATGATGGTGTGTGCGATATATGCCATACAGTTCACTCGGATGAACTGTTTGTGATTAGGCAACACAAAAGAAAGGGTCAGCCAGATCAAGGTGTGTGTGATATACGTCATACGGTTCACTCGGATGAACAGTTTTTGATTAGGCAACGCATCACAAACGGTTCAGCCAAATCAAGGTGTGTGCGCTAGACGGGCACCGATTCTAATTAAAAGAAGTGTGCGTGATGGTAATAACGTGCGCACATGGTTGATGGAACAAGACGTGTGCTGACATCGCCTATTATGGTGCACCCTGCAAATGCCACGTACGCGGCCGAGAACACGAGCCCACGTCAGGCCGTCCGGGAATAGTGCCGCACTTAGAAATTATAGATCCGTCAATAAATTTGGAGCATGCATCCCGTCACATTCCAAATTACTACCATGCTATATTTAATTGCAAACCTGTTCACACCAATAAAAACCTAAATGGTTTACCACTTAGGAGCGTATTAGTACTCGGTTATAAATACTACCTTTTCTAAGATGACTGCACATTCCTCCTCAACTCCTCATCCACAAAAACAAACAAGTCATTCATCATCGTTCCCTTGCGTCTGCCATGGCCCGCATGAGTTCTGGATCGAGAGATTACACTACAAAAAAATACACTTCCATGATGATACGTGTTTGTCATAGTAGGTCACGTATTTTGTCATGCATGTACATCCATGATGATTTTATGACATAATCAAGATAGTCATACATGTGTTGTCATAGAAGTGTTCCATGACATTACCAAAATTATCATCACATAACTGTCCACTTTCATGACGATAAATCACGCGTCATAGAAGTGCTTTCGTCAAGGGTGACTGACACGTGCCATCCATCGTAATGGGTCGCCATTAAGCTATCAGGTTTCAATTTGGATCTGATAACCCGTTAACATCCCCGACCAATGGGGATTTTCCATGTGTAAAATTCTCATTCGCCGGAGGATCCACGTGTCGGCTCAGCGATGGGACAGATGTCATGCACTCATAGTACGGGAGGCGCCTATGATACGTCGGCATGTGGCAAGCCCCACGAGTGGCCCATTTCGGTGAAAAAGGCCGACGCAGTAAAAATTAGCAGGCCGACCCATATAAGGCCTACTTGTGTCAGGTCCATTTAAGCCCACAGCCCATACGTGATGTGCCAATTCGGCCCGTCAACGGCCCATTAACGATTTGACACCATTGCATCCCATCATTAGATCGAGCCCGTTAACAGCCCGCTATATATTTGGGCTCAATATCAGACCGATGTGGTTTCGGCCTATTAATGGCCCATCCAAGGGATGAGCCAATTTTCAGGATGTACGACTTTCGGCCTTTTAGCGAACCATTTAAGTGTTGGGCCAATTTCCGGCCCGGTGTGTCTTTAGCCTATTAACGGTCCATAAATGAGCTGGGCCACTTGTAGTCGGACCTGAGTTTTCTCCTTTTAACGGCCCATGCTCTTCATGGTGCAATACCAGCTCAGTTTCTCTTTCGGCCTGCTAAAGGCCCACAACATAGTTGGGGCATATACAGTACGACCTGACTTTCGGCCTCTTAGCGGCCCATGCTCTTCATGGTTTAGTACGAGTCCGCTTTCTCTTTCGGCCTACTAGAGGTCCACAATATAGTTGGGCCATATGTAGGCTGACCTTAGTATCGGCCTGTTAACGGCCCATGAAATCAAATGGGCCCACCTGTTGCCTGCTTTGATGTCGGCCTGTTAACGACCCGAGAGGTAACAGGGCCGATCATTAATTGTTGGCCGTTTCAATTATAGCGACCCAATAGAGCTTTCGGCCTGGTTACGGCCCATTAACTTAATGGGCCCATGATACGTCTCCATCGTATCTACTTTTCCAAACACTTTTGCCCTTGTTTTTGACTCTAACTTGCATGATTTGAATGGAACAAACCCGTACTGACGCTGTTTTTAGCAGAACTGCCATGGTGTTATTTTTGTGCAGAAATAAAAGTTCTCGGAATGACCTGAAAATCCACGGAGCAACTTTTCATAATTAATAAAAAATACTGGCGAAAGAAATAGCGTCAAGGGGCCCACACCCTGCCCACAAGGGTGGGTGTGCACCCCCTCCACTTTGGTGCGCCCCCTGCCTCGTGGGCCCCCTGGACGTCCATTGACCTCAACTCCAACTCATATATTTGCTTTCGTGGAGAAAAACTCAGAGAGAAAGTTTCACCATGTTTTACAATACGGAGCCACCGCCAAGCCCTAATCTCTCTCGGGAGGGCTGATCTGGAGTCCGTTCGGGGCTCCGGAGAGGGGGATTCGTCGTCATCATCATCATCAACCATCCTCCATCTCCAATTTCATGATGCTCACCGCCGTGCATGAGTAATTCCATTGTAGGCTTGTTGGAAGGTGATGGGTTGGATGAGATTTACCATGTAATCAAGTTAGTTTTGTTAGGGTTTGATCCCTAGTATCCACTATGTTCTGAGATTGATGTTTCTATGACTTTGCTATGCTTAATGCTTGTCACTAGGGCCCGAGTGCCATGATTTCAGATCTGAACATATTATGTTTTCATGAATATATGTGAGTTCTTGATCCTATCTTGCAAGTCTATAGTCACCTATTATGTGTTATGATCCGACAACCCCGAAGTGACAATAATCGGGATACTTCTCAGTGATGACCGTAGTTTGAGGAGTTCATGTATTCACTATGTGTTAGTGCTTTGGTCCGGTACTCTATTAAAAGGAGGCCTTAATATCCCTTAGTTTCCAATAGGACCCCGCTGCCACGGGAGGGTAGGACAAAAGATGTCATGCAAGTTCTTTTCCATAAGCACGTATGACTATATTCAGAATACATGCCTACATTACATTGATGAACTGGAGCTAGTTCTGTGCCACCCTATGTTATAACTATTACATGAGGAATCGCATCCAACATAATTATATATCACTGATCCAATGCCTACGAGCTTTTCACATATTGTGCTTTGCTTATTTACTTTACCGTTGCTATTGTTACAACTGCTACAAAACTGCTATCGTTACTTTTGCCACTATTACCGTAACTTCCATACTACTTTGCTACTAAATACTTTGCTGCAGATACTAAGTTATCCAGGTGTGGTTAAATTGACAACTGAACTACTAATACTTGAGAATATTCTTTGTCTCCTCTTGTGTCGAATCAATAAATTTGTGTTGAATACTCTACCCTCGAAAACTATTGCGATCCCCTATACTTGTGGGTTATCAAAACTATTTTCTGGCGCCGTTGCTGGGGAACATAGCTCTATTCTTTGAGTCACTTGGGATTTATATCTGCTGGTCACTATTTGGAACTTGAAAGACGAAAGAACTAAGATTTATCCCTCAACAACAAGGGGAGGTAAGGAAATGCCATCTAGCTCTGCACTAGATTCTCCTTCTGTTTTGAGTAAGCTTGCGACACCTAAACCTGCTTCTGCTATTAATTCTGATATGTCGCATGTTATTGATGATGCCACTTCTGCTATGCATGTTACTTATGATGAAACAACTTCTGTGCTTGATACTACTTTGCCATTAGGTGAATTTCTTGATGAACAACTTGCTAGGGCTAGAGAGAATGAAATTCTTGAAACTGATATTATTGAAGATAGTGATGATGAAGGTTCTCCCCCTAAGTATGAATTTCCTATTGTTCCAGAGGGTTATGTTATGGATGAAGAAACTACTAGAGCTATTCTTGCTTGCAATGATAGATCCGATCTTAAGAAGTTATTAGCTAAATGGAAACAAAAATCTCTAAATGCTAGAATGAAATATGACCCTGCTTTTGCCACTTCACCTTTTTTACTGATAAGGATTATGAATTCTCTGTCGATCCTGAGATAATTACTTTGGTTGAATCTGATCCTTTTTATGGCTATGAATCTCAAACCGTTGTGGCACATCTTACTAAGTTGAATGATATAGCCACCCTATTCACTAATGATGAGAAATCTCGTTACTATTATATCCTTAAGATATTTCCATTCTCATTAAAGGGTGATGCTAAAACTTGGTTTAATTCCCTTGATCCTGGTTGTGTGCGTAGTCCCCAGGATATGATTTATTACTTCTCTGGAAAATATTTCCCTGCTCATAAGAAACAAGCTGCCTTAAGGGAAATATATAATTTTGTGCAAATTGAAGAAAAGAGTCTCCCACAAGCTTGGGGGAGGCTTCTCCGGTTACTTAATGCTTTGCCTGATCATCCTCTTAAGAAAAATGAAATACTTGATATCTTTTATAATGGACTAACTGGTGCTTCCAAGGACCACTTGGATAGTTGTGCTGGTTGTGTTTTCAGGGAAAGAACACTCGACCAAGCTGAATTGTTATTGAACAATATGTTGACTAATGAAAATAGTTGGACTCTTCCAGAGCCAATTGAGCCAATTCCTGAGCCAACTCCTAAACCAACTCCGAAGAAGAGGGGTGTTCTATTTCTCAGTCTTGAAGATATGCAAGAGGCAAAGAAATCTATGAAAGAAAAAGGTATTAAAGCTAAATATGTTAAGAATTTACCTCCTATTGAAGAAATACATGGACTTAATTTACCACCTATTGAAGAAACACATTGTCTTGATAACCCGACACAGGTAGTAAAGGTAAATTCTCTCTATAGGTATGATAAGGTTGAAATCCTGTCTACTAAGTTTCCTAGCCAATGTTTAGATGAATTTGATGATTTTATGGCTAGACAAGAAAATTTCAATGCTTATGTTGGTAGAGAATTAAAGAGTAATGATTACATGATTGGATGCTTGAGTGATTATATGGCTAGAGTTAAAGGTGAACTTAAACTCATTAGTAAATATGCTTCTATGGTTACCACTCAAGCAGAACAAGTAATTAAAGCTCAAAGTGATTTGCTCGATGGATTAAACAATAAACATGACTTTGCTGTTAGAGTGACTTCTCTCAGGAACCTTTATATCCTGAAGGCCACCCTAAGAGAATTGTGCAAGATTCTCAGAGAAATAATTTAGATGCACCTGGTCCTTCTAAAAAGAAGAAAAAGAAAAATGATAGGACTTTGCATGCTTCTAGTGAACCTGTTGTAGACACACCTGAGAACCCCAATGATATTTCTATTTTTGATGTTGAAACACAATCTGGTGATGAACATGAACCTAGTGATAATGTTAATGATAATGTTCATGTTGATGCTCAACCTAGCAATAATAATGATGTAGAGACTAAACCTGCTGTTGATCTTGATAACCCACAATCAAAGAATCAACGTTATGATAAAAGAGACTTTGTTGCTAGGAAGCACGGTAAAGAAAGAGAACCACGGGTTCAGAAACCCATGCCTTTTCCTCCTAAGCCATCCAAGAAAAAGGATGATGGGGATTTTGAGCGTTTTGTTGAAATGATTAGACCTATCTTCTTACGTATGCGCTTGACTGATATGCTTAAAGTAAATCCTTATGCTAAATACATGAAAGATAGTATTACAAATAAAAGAAAGATATCGGAGCTGAAATTTCCACCATGCTTGCTCATTATACTTTTAATGGTGGAATACCAAAGAAACTTGGAGATCCAGGAGTACCAACTATACCATGCTCCATTAAAAGAAACTATGTTAAAATTGCTTTATGTGATCTTGGAGCCGGTGTTAGTGTTATGCGTCTCTCTTTATATCGTAGAGTTGAATTGAATAAGTTGACACCTACTGAAATATATTTGCAAATGGCTGATAAATCAACTGCTATACCTGTCGGTATTTGTGAGGATGTGCCTGTTGTGGTTGCAAACGTTACTATCTTAATGGACTTTGTTATTCTTGATATTCCAAAGGACGATAGTATGTCGATTATCCTTGGTAGACCCTTTTTGAATACTGCAGGGGCTGTTATTCATTGCAACAAAGGCAATGTCACTTTTCATGTTAATGGTAATGAGCATACGGTACACTTTCCGAGGAAACAACCTCAAGTTCACAGTATCAATTCTATTGGAAAAATTCCAACTATTATTATTGGAGGTTTTGAATTTCCTCTTCCTACTGTCAAGAAGAAATATGATATTCTTATTATTGGGGATGTTCATATCCCCGTTTAGGTAACCTAGTGTTATCCGAAATTTCTTCGGTTTCATGTTATTCAGAATGAGTTTGTTAACAAGACTTGATCAACCTTGTTAGTGGATTCCTTTTGATGAGCATGAGATGGACGAAATTAGAAGGCACAACCTTCTGTACCCTCCTTTTACTCTCTGTTATTTAGATTAAATAAAGTAAAAATATCCCGAAAATAAAAGTTCTCCAAATGCCCTGCAAATTTAGTATGATTTTTTCTGGAATATTTGAGTATATTTGGCACTGAGAACACAACAGGGGGAGCTGGCACCTAGCCACGAGGGTCCAGGGCACGCCCACCCTTACAGGGCGCGCCCCCTGCCTTGTGGGCCCATGTTGGGCCCCCTCCACTTATTCCTGCACCCACACACTTCATCTTCCTCCCAAAAAAATCACCATCCAGCTCAAGCACGAGTTCTAGCTCATTTTGCTGCGATTTTCGATCTCCTTGCTCAAAGCTCCATTCACAAAACTTCTTTGGAGATTGTTCTTTGGTATGTGACTCCTCCAATGGTCCAATTAGTTTTTGTTCTAGTGCTTTATTCATTGCAAATTTTTGCTACCTAGGTGACCCTGTTCTTGAGGTTCATGTCAAATTTATGAGGTCCCAAGTAATTCCAATGCATGATATAGTCTCTAGGCACTTGTGGGAGTAGTTGCTATCTGTTTTATTGAGTTTGATTCACTTTTATTTTGAGTTACTAAAAGTTTGAGAAATTTTCAGAAAAAGATGAAGAGATTTTTCTTGAGGGGCTCTTCTAACCAAGGCTCTAAGGATAAACAAGCTAAGGAGAATGAAAAGCCCAAGTATAATCTTCCTCGCGTGGCGGAAGTACGACTGTGTGAATGGCCTTGTGATGATTTCTTGAGAGCAGCCGAGATTTATGAAGACTTTTATTCTTTGGCTGATAATGCGGGCCTCACCGACTTTCTCCACGACCGGATCGAACAGTATCTCTTTCTTACCAATACTTTCGTGCAAAACTTCTACTATTATCCTAAGAATTCACCTCCTTCAGTAGCTTTCCATTTATATGATGTGGCTAGGGAGATGTCATTACGTGATTTTTGCACGGTCTGCAGAATACCCTTCGAGGGCAGCTTAGAGGAACCACATCATAAAGATGTGGATGGTTTTATTGATACTATTACTGTAGGGGAATCGAGGAAGGTTTCCGATGCAAGAATTACTAGCATACATTTTCCTGTTTTACGCAACTTTGCAATATTTGCTAGTCGATGCTTAATTGGTCACGGAAACTATGGAAACCTTAGTGTCCCTGATATTATTATTTTGTTCCATGCTTTATTTCATGACAACTCTTTTAGTATGGGTGATGTTATTGCTAAACGATTAAGCCTGAACCGTACAAAAGGCCCCATCTTTTGGGGTATCTATGCTGCATGCCTTGCTAAACACTTAGAGATACCCATTAGGCATTTTGAGAAAGAAGAAAAACTGCAGCCCCCCTACTTTTCTAGATTATAAGAGCATGGTAGCACATGAGTTTATTGTTAACAATGATGATAAGACGCTTCTGTATAATTTGAGATTTCATAAGAAACACAATAAGATTATTATCTTGCCTGCGCCTTCTTTGTTTGATTTAACTGCAGGCCGTTACTTCATCTTGCCGGCAGCCGTGTACGCGCTTCGTGGCCAGACATCCGCTCCAGAGCCTGAGCCGGAACCACCACTTGACCCTTATCGACCAACATCTTATCAGTGGGATCCGGAGGAGATCGCCAGTCAGTGGTAGTACAATGATGCTCCTCAGTACACCGGGGAGAGTAGCCGCGATCCATGGGCATAGACCAACTTAGGCAAAAAGCCTAAGCTTGGGGGAGTACATATTTCTCACCGACATTACATTCATGCCCACACACTCATTCTAGTTGTCAGTGCTCATACTCTTTCATTGTATTATCCATGCTAGTTTAATTTATTTTTCTAGCTTTCTTCTTGTGTGTTTGATAAACCTTAAGAAAAACAAATAAATTAGTTAGTTTAATTTCCATGCTTGTAGTAGTAATAACTAAAAGAAAACCCAAAAAGATTTCTCCTTCTTCTTTTGCTTGTTGGGGGCTTTCCTGTTAAATAGTTTTATTTTCTTTTTTTTCCTTTGGGGGTCGAGAGGAGAAGACCATAATGAAAATGTTTAGTGGCTCCAATATGCATGATTGTTGATTTAACCAAGAGCCCATATTACCTTGTCTTCTCCCTTGAATTGAATGCTTGCAGATTCCAGCTTAGTCCATTGCACGCGCACTATTATTATTATACACACCGTTCGGTCGTGCAAGTGAAAGGCAATAATGACGATATATGATGGACTAATTGAGATGAGAGAAGCTGATATGAACTCGACCTCTCTTGTTTTTGTAAATATGATGAGTTCATCGTTCTTGATTCAGCCTATTATGAATAAACATGTTTACAATGACAATTAGAGATTATAGTTTCTTATGCCATGCTTAATTAGCTAGGAGCTTATAATGGTTTACCTTGCATGCCAACATGCTATTAAAATGGTTGTGATGTGGTATGATAGGGTGGTATCCTCCTTTTAATGATTCGAGTGACCTCACTTGGCACATGTTCACGCATGTAGTTGAAACAAAATCAACATAGCCTTCACGATATTTATGTTCATGGTGGATTATATCCTACTCATGCTTGCACTCAGTGTTGATTAATTTTAATGCATGTTTATGACTGTTGTCGCTCTCTCAGTTGGTCGCTTCCCAGTCTTTTGCTAGCCTTCACCTGTACTAAGCGGGAATACTGCTTCTGCATCCAAACTCCATAAACCCCAAAGTTATTCCATATGAGTCCACCATACCTTCCTATATGCGGTATTTACCTGTCGTTCCAAGTAAATTTGTATGTGCCAAACTCTAAACCTTCAAATGAAATTCTGTTTTGTATGCTCGAACAGCTCATGTATCAACTAGGGTTGTCCGTATCTTCCATGCTAGGTGGGCTATTCTCAAGGGGAGTGGACTCCGCTCCTCATTCATGAGAAAATGGCTAGTAACCGGGATGCCCAGTCCCATGATCAAAAGATCAAATCAAATCAAAATAATTGCAAACAAAACTCCCCTAGGATTGTTGCTAGTTGGAGGCACCCGTTGTTTCAGGCAAGCCATGGATTGATGCTTGTTGGTGGTGGGGGAGTATAAATTTTACCATTCTATTTGGGAACCGCCTATAATGTATGTAGCATGGAAGATATCGATATCTCTTGGTTGTTATGTTGAGAATGAAAGTATGCCACTCAAAATTTTATTTATCTCTATTTCAAAACTCGAGCTCTGGCACCTCTGCAAATCCCTACTTCCCTCTGCGAAGGGCCTATATATTTACTTTTATGTTGAGTGATCACCCTCTTATTAAAAAGCACCCGCTGGAGAGCACCGCTGTCATTTGCATGCATTATTATTAGTTTATATTGGGTATGACTATGACTGGATCTCTTTTACCATG
This sequence comes from Triticum aestivum, assembly GCF_018294505.1. Classification (NCBI taxonomy): domain Eukaryota; kingdom Viridiplantae; phylum Streptophyta; class Magnoliopsida; order Poales; family Poaceae; genus Triticum; species Triticum aestivum. The sequence goes on along the minus strand of NC_057804.1, from coordinate 441,095,432 downwards.
AATTACAATGTTTAGTCAGTCCTAGATCTTTAAAGGTGCTCTGCATTTATGTTTTGCGGTCTCAGAAAGGGCTAGCGAGATACCATCTTGTTATATCATATTATGATTGTTTTGAGAAAGTGTTGTCATCCGAGATATATTATTATTGCTCGCTAGTTGATTATGCCATTGATATGAGTAAACATGAGACCGAAGTGTTATTGTGAATATTGTTATTTCATAATCTTTGCTAAAAACTTGAATGCTGGCTTTACATATTTACAACAACAAGAGCAAACAGAGTTTGTAAAAGTTTTTCTTTATCACTTTCAGTTTGTCAACTGAATTTCTTGAGGACAAGCAAAGGTTTAAGCTTGGGGGAGTTGATACGTCTCAGTCGTATCTACTTTTCCAAACACTTTTGCCCTTGTTTTGCACTCTAACTTGCATGATTTGAATGGAACTAACCCGGACTGACGCTGTTTTTAGCAGAACTGCCATGGTGTTATTTTTGTGCAGAAATGAAAGTTCTCGGAATGACCTGAAAATCCATGGAGCAATTTTCAGAATTAATAAAAAAATACTAGCGAAAGAAATAGCGTCAGGGGGCCCACACCCTGTCCACAAGGGTGGGGGGTGCGCCCCCTCCCCCTGGGTTTGCCCCCTACCTCGTGGGCCCCCTGGACATCCACCGACCTCAACTCCAACTCCATATATTTGCTTTCACAGAGAAAAAAATTAGAGAGAAAGTTTCATCGCGTTTTACGATATGGAGCCGCCGCCAAGCCCTAATCTCTCTCGAGAGGGCTGATCTGGAGTCCATTCGCGGCTCCGGAGAGGGGGATTCGTTGATGTCGTCATCATCAACCATCCTCCATCACCAATTTCATGATGCTCACTGCCGTGCATGAGTAATTCCATCATAGGCTTGCTGGACGGTGATGGGTTGGATGAGATTTACCATGTAATCAAGTTATTTTTGTTAGGGTTTGATCCCTAGTATCCACTATGTTCTGAGATTTATGTTGCTATGACTTTGCTATGCTTAATGCTTGTCACAAGGGCCTGAGTGCCATGATTTCAGATTTGAACCTATTATGTTTTCATGAATATATGTGAGTTCTTGATCCTGTCTTGCAAGTCTATAGTCACCTATTATGTGTTATGATCCGACAACCCCGAAGTGACAATAATCGGGATACTTCTCGGTGATGACCGTAGTTTGAGGAGTTCATGTATTCACTATGTGTTAATGCTTTGGTCCGGTATTCTATTAAAAGGAGGCCTTAATATCCCTTAGTTTCCAATAGGACCCCGCTGCCACGGGAGGGTAGGACAAAAGATGTCATGCAAGTTCTTTTCCATAAGCACGTATGACTATATTTAGAATACATGCCTACATTACATTGATGAACTGGAGCTAGTTCTATGTCACCCTATGTTATAACTATTACATGAGGAATCGCATCCGACATAATTATCCATCACTGATCCAATGCCTACGATCTTTTCACATATTGTGCTTTGCTTATTTACTTTATCGTTGCTACTGTTACAACTGCTACAAAACAGCTTTTGCCACTGTTACCGTTACTTCCATACTACTTTGCTACTAAATACTTTACTGTAGATACTAAGTTATCCAGGTGTGGTTGAATTGACAACTGAACTGCTAATACTTGAGAATATTCTTTGGCTCCCCTTGTGTCGAATCAATAAATTTGGGTTGAATACTCTACCCTCGAAAACTATTGTGATCCCCTATACTTGTGGGTTATGAGCCCAGTAAAGTTCGAACATGTCTGTAGGCCCAATTAGATAATTTGATCCCATTACGACGAGCAATTATGCACAGGACCAAAAGCGATCAATCAAAGGCCTATGAGAATTTTGGCCCCTGAGAGCCCATTAGGGAAGCCCATTAAGGGCAGTGGGTTGCTTCCCTCATATAGGGCCCATGACTGTTCATGCTAACTAATAATTTCACTTCTTTTTTAGGTTCCTAGCGACCAGTTAGCTGGAATGCTAGGCACGCTATGCAAAGGTACGGCATACAAGGAAAAACGTTGCACATCCAGCATATATTACAGGAAATTACATCCACTAGGCAATCAAAGATTGATGCCAATGCAAATAAATGAACAGAAGCTAACAATCTACAATGTCACAATCTGCAACCTCAGCACGGATGACACCCATAAGCATGTGAGCAAGTTCTTCCTTCTTTGCTACACTGTCTCTAAAAACATTGATTAGTTGTTGTTGCACAAGAATGTGCACCTCTGATTCATCCATGATTTCCATTATTGCTTTAGCCAGTAATTGGTTCAGAAACATACATCTTTTTCATTGCATTTGAGACAGAGGAAACTAAACAGATTCAGATGGCGATTTTGGTAGGCTTGTATTATTGATAGTGGAGAGTGTCTCGACCACTGCATCATAACATAAATTAGTAGGGGAACCAAACAGATTAATCAAAATTTATTTCCATATTACCTAGCCTAGATTTATTGGAAAGAAATAATGGGGTTTCCTTGCTGCTTTCAGAGTTTGTCTTCTTATCTTTAGCAGCCTGCACCAAATTAACACACTAGCATTGCTATCATTGGCCAGGTCAGATAATACGAAAGCAACATTGACACAATGAACGTTTGGGCAACCAGACCACACCAGCATACACCAAATTAACACAATATGGCATAGCTATCATCAGCCAGGTAAGGTAATACAAAAGCAACATTGACACAATGAATGAATGGGCAACCAGAGCAGCACTACAGTTTAGTAATGTGCATGATACGAGATAGTACACTCATGCAGCTCAGTATGCAAAACTACCAGGCAGTTTTCCTTACAAAAATCAACATTGTCGCCTTTAATTATACATTTTGGTACAACTAAATTTAGATCAGATAAAGGTTGGATTCACGCCGATTAACAAAATACATGCTGATGTAAAAATATAGTGATATACAACAGGTACTTACATCAGCATTGGAGCACAAAGAATTCCCACAAGATACTTTCCTTGAATATGATACTAGTACAGAAATTCTTCTATTTGTTAAGCTTATTTTCTAAAAGAGAGATGGGTAAGAAACATGTAGAAAATATGATGAGCATGCTATAAAATTTCATGATGCGAGGATACACACACGCTTCTTAGAATGGAGTTGACATATGTTTGCTGGACTAGAGGGGACTAGTTCTTTGGCCACTGGAATCTGCTTATTATCAGTAGGAGTTGAGTTTCTTTGTGCTGGAGCAGTATCTATGAAAACTGTAGTTGGTTTACAATCTCCTGACATTTGTATCTTTTGCAAATACCTTGTTTGTAACCCTTTAGATTCTAACATAGCCATCTTCCCCTTGCATGCCTTATATAGAAGAATGGTGCTTCAATTATAAAACATGCTACAACAAAGAGATGGAATAGGTACTGAATAATAGAATGGCATGACATATTGACATGTATTCCCTCCATCAGGAAATAAATGGATGGGTCTAGGCGTATTTTAGTTCTAGATACATCCATTTTTATCCATTTTTTATCCATTTCGGCAACATGTAATCCGGACAGAGGGAGTATGATGTAAGAGCTAGGGATACGGCAGGATAACAGAGTAAAAAACACTAGTTGAATGTAAAATTGTATGCCAGCGGAATACATACAAAAAACACTAAGGCACACTACAAAAAAAAGACACATCCGTGACATTTTGGGCCGAACGAATTTTTTTTCTGTCATACATATGACACTTCTATGACGATAATTGTGACAAGACCCGGTATCATCATAGATGTGGTGGGCCCCTACTTCTATGACAAAAAATCATGACAGAAAATGGGCTTTTTGTCCTGGGCGGGCCTGAGACGCAGCTGCATGACATTCTTTGGGCCGTCCATGATGGAAAAAACCATGGTAGAAGCGAGGGCAAGGAAAATTTCGGGGAGTTCCGGTTACGGTGGGAGGTCGGGGGCCGAGCGATGCGCGTTTCTCTCGTACACATACGCGCGTGTGTGCGAGGCATTGGCTCTAACTGAACCCGAGCGAGGCGTTGGGCTCTAACTAAACCCGAGCGATTGCACTGCAGGCTACGCGTTATTGAACCCGAGCGATCGATCGATGGCTGTTAACTGAACCTGATCGAGCAATTCCTTCGCAACTACTGCTAACTGAAGCCGGCCGATGCTACCTCTGGGATGAACAGTGAGTGTTGCGGGGGGGGGGGGGTTGGATGAACAGTGAGTAGTGGCGTTGCCTCTGGATTAACAGGACCCCGTGGTATGGAGGGCTGGATGAATAGTAGACGGTGGAGGGGTGCCCGTAGAGGGGTGGTTGAACAGGACCCCGTGGTGTGGACGGCTAGATGAACAGTAGACGGTGGAGGGGTGCCCGTGGAGGGGTGGTTGAACAGTAGCCGGTGGAGTAGCGCGCGGTGGAGGCTGGATGAACAGGAGCCCGTGGAGGCTGGAGGAGGTCGATGGTAGCCCGTGGAGGCTGGAGGAGGTCGACGGTGGAGATGAACAGTATCCCGTGGAGTCCCGTTTTGCGTTACGCCATGCCCCTCCCAATGAACAGGACCCCCGTTTTGACCGTAGGAGGTCCGTTTCCTCCGTTTTGCGGTATGCCACACCCCTCCCGATCAACAGGACCCCCGTTTCGACCGTAGGAGGTCCGTTTCATCCGTTTTGTGGTACGCCACACCCCTCCTGATCAACAGGACCCCCATTTCGACCGTAGGAGCTTCGTTTCCTCCGTTTTGTGGTACGCCACACCCCTCCCGATCAACAGGACCCCCTTTTCAACTGTAGGAGGTCCATTTCGTCCGTTTTGCGGTACGCCACACCCCTCCTGATCAACAGGACCCCGTTCCGAATGTAGGAGGTCTATTTCCTCTATTCTACGGTACGCCAGGCCTCGTTTCCATCGCCTGTTTCGTCCAAGTCGTCCCGATGAACACGACCACGCATTCCGTTCCGACCCAGCCGGTTGGCTCCCACGCGTTCCGTTGCCTCTCGATGAACACAACGCATTCCGTTGCCTCCCCATGAAAATGAGGCATTCTGTTGCCTCCCCATGAACACGACACATTCTGTTGCCTCCCCATGAACATGACGCATTCCGTTGCCTCCCCATGAACACGACGCATTCCGTTGCCTCCCCTTGAACACGACGATGACGCTGTTTCTCCGTTCCGACCCAGCCATGTACACGAGCCCTGGTCGTACGTATGCGTGAGTAGGTGTTTGAGACCCTGCCCGTATGTACATACGTGCCGTATTTTCTTTCTTGCACCCTAGCCGTTGTACGTACGTGTACATGCTATGTGTGCGCCTCTACTACGACACGTGCGCGCCTCTACAATGACCAGTATGTACGTACACGTTCGCGACCAGAATGACAACGCTACGTACGCTTCGACCAGGTGGGTCCCGACTGTCAGGCACTTCCTTGCCTACGAAGATGTAGCTGGTGGGTCCCAGCAGTCAGGGGGGCGAATCGTTTTGGTTTTTTTGCCCGGACGCACTTCCTTGCGTGCGAAGGTGTAGCTGCTGGGTAGCAGTCAGGGGGGCGAATCATTTTTTTTGCCCAGACGCACTTCCTTGCATGCGAAGGTGTAGTTGGTGGGTCCCAGCAGTCGGGGGGCGAATCGTTTTTTTTTCTGGACGCACTTCCTTGCATGTGAAGATGTAGCTGGTGGGTCCCAGCGAATCTTTTTTTTTTGGACGCACTTCGTTGCGTGCGAAGATGTAGCTCGTGGGTCCCAGCAGTCAGGGGGCGAATCATTTTTTTCGCGAAATACGGTGGCCCGTCCGATGGGTCCCCGCTGTCAGGTGGAGGAATAAATATTTTGCGCGTAATAAGTAGGCACTTCCTTGCGGCTGCCGTGGACCCAGCTGTCAGCCTCTCCACGTACAGTCCACGTCCGATGGAAGTCATTCCTTGACCATGTTGACCACGCTGCGTCGAGAGCACCACGGCGGTGGACAACGGCGAGGCCTAGGAAGGGGACGACGCGGAGCCGGGGAAGACGCGGCAGTGGATGCACACGCAGAGAGGAGTCCAAGGGTTCACTGGTTCGACTGCGCTACCATCGCCGCAGAATAACAGGGGGTGTGGGTGAGTGGAGGGATGGACTGGCCAACGGTAGGAGTAGTAGGGGCCGGTGAGGCCTCCGCGGCAGCACATCTGGCCACGGGATGCAGGAGCAGGCGGCACGACCGGCGCTGCTTTGGGCGACTGGAGCAAGAAGACTAGAGATTGAAGAAGCACGACGGCCATTGGATGGACTTCGTACGGTCACTGCAGCTAGAATCGTTTATATTGACTAAGTTGACAAAGCCCTTGGTACGACAACTTAGTAGGCCCACAGGTCAGCTTCCAAAATCGTACGCCCCAGATGTCAGGGGGAGGAATCATTTTTTGGGCGGGTGCAACTAGAATATCTGAGATTGAAGAAGAAGCACGACATCTGTTGGATGGACATCCAACGGCCACTGCTGCTAGAACCGTGTGTTGACTATAAGTTGACAAAGCCTTGCATACGCGTCAACACTATTTCTTTAGGGGACGCGTCAACTTAGTAAGGCCAAAAGTGTGTGGCACAGAACTTATAGCCCATTTGAGATTTGTAAGAATGTGTAGCCCATTTTTGAATTCTAATGGAATTTACTATAGCCCATTTACAGTTTGTTAAAAGTACAACCCATTTCAACCAACCGTTCAAAACAGAATTCAATAAAATTTCCCACATTTTGATGGGATCCGAAATATTTTTATCCCGAAATTTCTAGTCAGATTAAATACAATTTCAATATAAATTTATATTACGTAAAAATCCAACAAAACATTGCGCTCGCAACAATTAATGAAATTAAAATTTTCAATATCCAAAAATAATATTTTATAAAGTAATCACGTGTTTGGTGCATTTTTTTATAGTTACTGCCCAGTTTTTATAATTACATCCCATTTATTATTTCTTAAAGCCCATTTTCTTGTTAAGCCTAATGCATCCCTCCTAGGAAAGATTTGCAGCCCAGCGGGGCGGAGAATAACAACTTGACCTTGCCTGGGTATTCCTAAAAAAATTATAGCTGGGCTAGCCATTTTCAACTTGAAAAAAATTAATATCTGGGCTGGATATCTGGCCTAGGATAGACGGGACACAGCCCGCCCAGTTAATACCTGCAGTGATGTTTTCGTTGTTGTTCAAAAGAGAAAAATTAATATCTGGGCTAAACATCAAAAAACTCTACAGTGCTCACACCTCAAAAACACAAATACTGCTCGAGTTGCTTGGTCCCAGCTGGCGGCCGCTTCTTGTGCAATTCTCTCGTTTATTGACTACTCCCTCCTTTCCGGTTTATAGTGCTCAATTCAAAAATCTCACCAATCAAGGTAGATGGCGAGTGGTGGAATACTTTTTGTAGTTTTGCAAAAGCACCTAATTAATGCTCTTGTTATCCTCAAAAAATTATGTTTATCAATGCATTAAGTGCAATGCATGCATGCATAAAGTACATGCATTGGTCAATTTTCTCTTAATAATTGCATGCAATGATTTAATGCACCTTGGAATTTGAACATGTGATGGAAAACAACCAAAGTGAGCCTTATAAAATGGAAAAACTAAAATTTTGAGATAAGCCCTATAAACCGGAAAGGAGGGAGTACATAGGTTGACAATGGTGTGGGACCGTGATGTCAGGAAACCAGGAGGAAGCAAAATAAATTATAGTTATATATATATATATATATATATATAATAAGGAGGCACCGTACGTGAGGCTATGGACCTGGTGGGTCCCCATTGTCATCCTCTCCAAGCAAAGTCATCTCCTCGCCCACGCGTGCTTTCCGCCCGAAACAGTCAGCGCCGCCCGCCCCGCTTCCCGGTGCAGGCGATTGCTCTGCCTTCAAACGACACAAGTGCCGTCCGTCTGTCCATCTGCCACCCACATTAATGATACACAGTTGCCGAGGCGGCAACTCCGGCGCCACACGTCCGTCCCTCCGCCCACCCACCATTGCTATATAAACTGTTGCGCCGGCCATAGCCACAGTCATCTGCATCTGTTCCCTTTCTCCTGTCCACACCACTAGTGCCCACCATGGCTTCCTCGTGCTCCAGCGCTCTTCGGGACGGGCGAACGATGGACCACAAGGAGATGGCAGCCATTGTTGCTGACCGGCTGGCCGGCAGGCAGCTGGAGGACGACGACGTCCCAATGGAGAACATGGTACTCGACGATCCGGCGCCAACCCCCTCCTCCGCGCCATCCTCGCTGGTGCATTGTACCATGGCCATCGGCGAGGCCCGTGCCCAATATATGGACAGGGTGAGGCAGATGCGTGAGGAGCAGTTCCAGAAGGCGCAGGCCGATGCCGCCTACGACCACCATCTCCTCCAGGAGCACCTGCAGGCGGAGGAGCAGATCGCTGCGGAGCGGGCGGAGCAGGAGGCGTTGCTCGACTCGTACCGCTCCGCCCGCAAGGGCCGCCTCGAGCGCTGGTGATACCGCATGCGGGTGGAGGAGGCTGCAGCCGCCTACAAAGAGGCTAGCAAAGAGGGCGATGAAGTGGGCGAGGCGCTGTTTGGCGAGACCGAGGACGAGGCAGAGGACAATGCCGGCTCCGATGAGTCCCCGCTCCGCTGGCATCGACGAAGCCCTGCTCTGCCGAGGCCCCGCGGCGCCAACAACGAGGCAGAGGACACCGCCGGCTCCGCTGAGGCCCCGCTCCGCCAACAACGAGGCAGAGGACATCGCCGGCTCAGCCGAGGCCCCACCCTGCCGGCAACGTGGGGAAGGATTTCCACCGCTCCACTGAGGCGCCGCCCGCCGGCAATGAGACAGAGGACATCGCCGGCTCTGCTGAGGCCCCGCCCTGCTGCCAACGAGGCCGCGCCACACAGAAAACAAGGAAGAGTAGAACACGGTAGGTCGCCACCGCTCGGGTCCAAGTGAGGCCACCGCTGCTACCCTCCGGTTGAAGCGAAGCTAGGCGGGTTGACCATTGACGGCCGGTTAGCTTCTTGGCGGTGACGTTGAGTCGGAGAGCTGCGCTGGAGAAGAACGCTGCTTCTACTTAACTTCTAGTGCAGTTGGCTGACTGACATGTGGGTCCAATAGGCCACATGTCAGTTACACAACTGCACATGCAGTTAAGTCACTGAAGCTTCTGTTCGGCTCAGCGGGACACAGGTGGGTAGCTTCGGTTAATTAATTATACCTCCAATGCACCCCTTTTTAGTTGAAGAATGTATGAAATGTAATGAAATCCGACATGTTTATATGAAATCTGACCATGTATGAATGAATTTATTTCGATTAGTTCGAATTCCTATATCACTGGCATTGGATGAACATGCAAAACAATACGTACTAGCATTATTCCCAGGGTGATCACCTCGTTTGCAACAATTTCACATGTACTCCCTCCGGTCCTTTCTAGTCTACATACAACTTTTGTCTGCAGTCAAAGTATCTCTACTTTGACCAATCTTATACAAAAAAGTATGCACTTTCACAATGTGCAAAGTAAAAAGGAACAGAAGGAGTACAAAGAGTTTGAGTAGCTTTTTAGCGTTTCTGTACATTGCAATCAAACACACAGGCCTGGCAATTCAAAGAGAACATTCAAAACAATCGATGATTATGCATCTCAGCGACTCACATGTCAGAGGCAATATTTACTTCACAACTAAAGAATAAAGAAAAAATTGATTGACACTGCTGATAGAAAAGGGTGTCCCATTCGAAAATATCAAACGCATGTCTTGCTAAAATCAATGAGCAAAATTTGACAAGGTTGTCCCATTCCAAAATATCAAATGCCTACGATTGTGGAATGGGCAGGGTTTGCCATCAGTTCGGACATTGACATGGCACCTCATGCTAAATACACCAGCTGTTCTTTTTGTGTAGTTCCACCAAAATCAACCAAATTCGCGTGTAGCTTGTATGATTTCGCCCTTATATGTTGCAACGCCTAGAACTTATCGGCACCTCCGTTCCTGTGGTGGAAATGAATGATTCAATGTATTCACAAATTTTTTGTGCAGTTCCCATTGAAATCAAGCTGAGCACCCCTGTTTGCACAAATACAAAAAAGTGATTAGTATAAAGCAAATTGTACTATGAATTGACAGTTTCAACAGGCACATACATGGTCCATGTAGAGCACACTTTTAGAAAAATGGAACTCACCAGAAAGAATCCTAGAACATTATACTCGCGCATCACAGAAAAAAAATGGAGATTTATCAGTCCTTCTGAGCTGAAGTTAGTTTGGTCTTGTGGGGAGTAATGTAACCGTCCTTCAACTGCTCCTTCTGATGAGAAGATAGACAGGGCTTCTTCATCCTGGCATAATCGGAACTAGTCACTTGATGTACTCCATATTCTTCTTCAGAGGAAGATGATCCTGTTGTGCAAAGACAAGAGGACTACTAAATGCTAGCATCCTTGTTTGCTCGGAAAAAAGGAAAGGAAATATTTAAAACAACACAGATGAAGCACTTCTCAAGGACAATACCACTTTTTCATGACAGTATCTAAACAATAGCACAACACCAATAGAGATGACAAAGCTCAATCATATGGATGAAATCAGTTGGCGAGTACCAACCTTTGTCAGGAGGCTTATTGTGTAGAGCATATAGATGAAGCACTTCTCTGGAACCATCTATTGCTATCTACGGTGGTGGCCATGCTTACTATATACTCCTCGATTAGTTTAATGTTTCCAACATCTTCTTCTGTAGTTTCACTAAAATATATGGTATCTTCAAAGAAGATCCCTATTTGCACAAGTAGAGATAATTATGTATTACATTAAGAGTGGCATCAAATCAGTGGCTAAACAATTTCTCATTCCAGCCATAGCAATAAATTAAGATGCAGAACTATATCATTACTTGCGTCATCACAGTTCCAGTGCTTCATTACAGCACTGGGAGTTGATTTTTGTTTTTCTTCCGCTTGTTCTTCCCCTTCATCACTTGGTTCAATAACATACAAGCTTCGCCTTCAATGTAAGATTTGGAATGTCAATTAGGGAGCACAAGTATAGTACTAAACTTAATTCTCTAATGAAAGTGGCAAAATACATGCCAACATTTGTGAAATATCCTTATCTTACCTCAATGGGATATTACGGTGCACATACAGATTGGAAGTCTTGTCTCCATTTGTGCAGTTCACTATAATCAAGCAACATTATTGTACAAGTAGCACAACATATGAAAGCACACTGCAGAATCATGTGAAAGAAGGCTAGTACTGACCTCTCATGATGCGGAATTCAAACAACTCACAAGAAGAAGATCTGAACCAAATTCGCCTTAACGGATAGGAAGTAAGATCTCCTCTTGTGCAGTTCCACTAAGATCAAGGAATCAAGCAACGTTGTCGGTGTGACATTTTGGTTGAACTGCACAAAACACTCTTAAAACAAAAGTGTTTTGTGCAGTGCAACAAAGGTCACAATGGCAACGAGGTGAAGTAGATAACCATGTTTACACAGAGGTGCAAAGGAAACAATTAGTGGTTAATAAAGGTGGATGACACAGGAGCAACAAAAAGAAGCATCTACCTTATCTAAATGGTAAAGAAAGTAAGACAATAGCATTTCTCAAACGGTGGCATTGATTAATATTAACATAGAGATTATATTAACAATAAAATTCGTTAAACATGTAATTTGCTTTTAGCTATGGCATTGCATCAATTTTCTAGCGGCATTATTAGAGGGTGTTTGTTTACAGGGACCTTTTGGTGTAGGGACTAAAACAACTCCGTATCAGTCCCATCTAAACCAAACAGGACGGACTTTTAGGGACTAAAAGTGGGCATTTGGGACTAAAGAAAGAAGACCCCGAGGGAGTCTTTTTGGGACTTTTTCCAACAGTTGCCCCTGCCACGCATCGCACCTTGTCTCTATTAGTTCATTACTAGGGGTAACATGGTCTTTTAGCATGTCATTTAATAACCTCTAGTCCATGTTTAGTCCCTGGAACCAAGCAGGTAGGGACTAGGGAGTTTTTAACCAAACAGGGCCTTGGATTAACAACAGCTAATGAGTTGCACGGGACAGTGGACGCACCAGCAACATGTGCATCTACCGATGTACTGTGGTCATGCACAGTCTGTTGCTACAAATAACAAACAACCAAGGAGCATATTTGTGTTGGTCCCAGTTTTGTTATCTTTAGACACCTTTTCCTATGTGAGCGCAACAAATCTAGTCCTGCTCAAACTCTATAGCCTTGCACCTTCCTTTCCTTTTTGAACTAGTACTTTCGCCCCTTCCTTTCCTCTTTGAGCCACATCCTAGATTTATGCGATACAACTTTCCCCACTACTTTCCCCCATTCCTTTCCTCTTTGAACCACGTCCTAGATTCATGTTATACAACTTTCCCCTGCATTTCCTCTTTGAACCACATCCTTCGTTCATGCTAGATACAACTTTTCCCACTCCTTTCCTCTTTGAACCACGTCCTAGATTCATGGCATACATGCAGCTCAAGAAATGCATGTGGAGTAAGTAAATTATACCTTAAGGTTCTTGGGGCGTGGTTTGGTGGGCGACGGGCCAGCGGCGAAGAAGAAGGGGTCAGAGGCCCTCCCGCGCCGCCACTGGGTGGAAAGTGAACAGCTACGTCGGTAGTCGATTCCCTCCCTCGCCGACGGCGACAGCGTCAAGCCTCCTTCCCTTCCCGGCGGATGGATCCTGCTGGCTCTTTGAGCAGTAGTGAGGGGAGAGAGAGGCCAACGAAGTCTTGTTTAGATCTGGAGAGGGCGAGAGAGTGTGAAGAGAGCAACTACAAGCGCTGAGGCTCCAGCGTGTATATATATACTGGAGAGAGAGTGTGAAGCGTGCAAACCCTAGAAAACATTTTGACCAGTCAAAGAATCCTCCTAGCACAAATTTTGCTCAAGTGTAGTTATCGAACCCGAGACCTCAAGTTTGATGAGCGAACAGGCTAAACAGCTACACAACCCTCCCGTTATGTTCAACGAGAGGAAAATAACCTTTTATACATTCCTGCATTCGTGTGACAAGAATGTCGTGTTTTTTGTGTGTGTGTGAGAGTCATTGGGATTTCAATAATAATCGTGTCATGTGGCTTTGGTGGTAAGACTATCCACAGTGGTGCAGAAATAATACAGCCTTAGTCACCTTACCTCTCTCCACGTAGTACGTTGGGTCCCACCAGTCAGAGGGTGAAACAAACAAATTAATAAGAAAAATTAAAAGCGCCAGCGGTGTATCTTACCTCACACATCTCGCTACTGCTCGGGAACACTGTCCAATTGATCCCTCTGTTCACTCACGTACTATTTTAAGTGAATCCTTATTATAACATGCACACAAATTTTGGGCACTTGTATTCAACTTAAGTCAGTGTGCCACCATATCTCGTATACTTACTACTCCCTCCGTCTAGGTGTAATAAGTCACGTTAGAAGGTGCAACGGGACCAAGGTGCGTGCGTGTGTGTGTGTGTGTGTGTGTGTGTTTAACAGCATGTGTGTGTTAGAGAGAGAAACAGATCGACCTACTCCTACAGAGAGATGGTGTGTATTGTAGGATTTTAGCCGCAAGAGTCGGTGCATCCTCTCGTTTCCGGGCGTGTCCGGTAGGGACATGCGGACAGCTGCCATGCCCGCTCCTGACCAGCCTGACCCACCCAAAGCCCCTCCATCACCGGTGCACGCTTCCCACCAGAAACGGTCAGTGCTGCTCCAAAGAATCGGTGCCGCATTCATGCCCGGGCAGAGCGGACGAGACCTCTCACTGGCGCGAGAGTGATGGTTTCTTCATCCGTCCAACTTACTGCTGGGTCTATGTGATTGACGGCTCATTGGTCTTTATTACTGAGGTGGTAGGACTGCTAGATGTCCCACGCTTTCGGGCGAAAGGAGGTACTACTACTACTAGATTACAATTTTCTCCATTCTTACAGCGGAGACGTGCAAGAGCAGTGAAAACACGAAGGCTCAGTGATTACATGGCCCACCTCACACTATCACCGTGCGACACCTAACTCTTTACATAGTACTCCCTCCGTTCCTAAATATTACTAGATGAGTCCCCGCGCGTTGCCGCGGAACAGTGGTATATCTCTCTGCGCAAAATTATCGATTTCATAGAACTAAAAAAACTCTATAACCGCATGACAAATGTGGTAGCCAAACTAAATAAACTCCCATCATCATTTAGATCATCCCACATAAGGAAAAAAGATCAGCCACCTCCTACTGCATAATGGGATTATATTTTTCTTTTTGACATGTTAATGGGACTTAAAAGCTCACTTACATGCATGCTACCGATGCATGCTTGCATGCATAAGATACATCTCCAACGTGTCTACTTTTCCAAACACTTTTGCCCTTGTTTTGGACTCTAACTTGCATGATTTGAATGAAACTAACCCGGATTGACGCTGTTTTCAGCAGAACTACCATGATGTTGTTTTATGTGTAGAAAAGAAAAGTTCTCGGAATTTCCTGAAAATCCACGGAGGCACTTTTGGAATTAATAAGAATTTCTCGGTGAAAGAAATACACCAGGGGGGCCACGGCCTGTCCACGAGATAGGGGGCTCCCCCCCTATAGGGCGCGCCCCCTATCTCGTGGGCCCCCTGGACCTCCATCGACCTCAACTCCAACTCCATATATTCACGTTCGGGGAGAAAAAAATTGGAGAGAAAGTTTCATCACGTTTTACGACACGGAGCCGCCGCCAAGCCCTAATCTCTCTCGGGAAGGCTGATCTAGAGTCCGTTCGGGGCTCCGGAGAGGGGGATTCATCGCCGTCGTCATCATCAACCATCCTCCATCACCAATTTCATGATGCTCACCGCCGTGCGTGAGTAATTCCATCGTAGGCTTGCTGGACGGTGATGGGTTGGATGAGATTTACCATGTAATCAAGTTAGTTTTGTCAGGGTTATATCCCTAGTATCCACTATGTTCTGAGATTGATGTTGCTATGACTTAGCTATGCTTAATGCTTGTCACTAGGGGCTGAGTGCCATGATTTTAGATCTGAACCTATTATGTTTTCATGAATATATGTGTGTTCTTGATCCTATCTTGCAAGTCTATAGTCACCTATTATGTGTTATGATCCGACAACCCCGAAGTGACAATAATCGTGATACTTCTCGGTGATGACCGTAGTTTGAGGAGTTCATGTATTCACTATGTGCTAATGCTTTGTTCTGGTTCTCTATTAAAAGGAGGCCTAAATATCCCTTAGTTTCCACTAGGACCCCGCTGCCACGGGAGGGTAGGACAAAAGATGTCATGCAAGTTCTTTTTCATAAGCACGTATGACTATTTACGGAATATATGCCTACATTACATTGATGAACTGGAGCTAGTTCTGTGTCACCCTATGTTATAACTATTACATGAGGAATCGCATCCAGCATAATTATCCATCACTGATCCATTGCCTACGAGCTTTTCATATATTGTTCTTCGCTTATTTACTTTTCCGTTGCTACTGTTACAACTACCACAAAAACTACAAAACTATTATCTTTACTTTTGCCACCGTTACCTTTATTATCATACTAATTTGCTACTAAATACTTTGCTGGAGATACTAAGTTATCCAGGTGTGGTTGAATTGACAACTCAACTGCTAATACTCAAGAATATTCTTTGGCTCCCCTTGTGTTGAATCAATAAATTTGGGTTGTACTTCACCCTCAAAAGCTGTTGCGATCCCCTACACTTGTGGGTTATCAACAGGCATGTTGATGTGATTTAAAACCCACTCACATGCATGTGCCACGGCATTTCTGCATGCTTGCATGTGGCTTAGTGCGGAGCCTCTCAACGTCTAGATCAGACGACTATTAAGGACTGATTTACTTCATCTAACGGCTACATTAATTTTGATGATGTGGCTCATAGAGAGGATAGAGAATTCCTAGTAGTGGGGGCTAGCTATTACTAGTAGATAAGTCTGTGCAGAGATTCCACTAGGTGAACTACATACAGAACAAAATCAATGAATCTACACTTACAATGCATCTATATACATCCGCATGTGGTTCATCACTACAAAAAAATACACTTCCATGATGATACGTGTTTGTCACAGTAGGTCACGTTTTTTGTCATGCATGTACATCCACGACAAATTTATGACAGAATCAAGATAGTCATACCTATGCTGTCGTAGAAGTGTTCCATGACATTATCAAAATTATCATCACGGAAGTGTCCACTTCCATGACAATAAATCACGCGTCACAGAAGTGCTTTCGTCAAGGGTGACCGACATGTGGCATCCACCGTAACGGAACGCCGTTAAGCTATCGGGTCGGGTTTTGGATCCGATAACCCATTAACAGCCCCGACCAATGGGGATTTTCCATGTGTAAAATCATCATTGGCTGGAGGAAACATGTGTCGGCTCGTTGTTGGGACAGATGTCATCCACTCATTGGACAGAAGGCGCCTATGATACATCGACACGTGGCACGACCCAATAGAGGCCCATTCCTGTGAAAAGGCTAGCCCGTTTGACTTGGTCAAAAGGTGACGGGCCGGCCCATGGAAAGCCTGTTAACGGCCTGTTCGCATATAGCCCATTTACAGCCCGCTAACCCAAGGCCCGTTACGCCCTATCCGAATTAGTCCTAGTAGCGTCATCTGGGCCATCCAATATGATTCTAGCCTGTTTTCACTTCTGGCCAATGTATGGCCCATGACGTCTTTCGGCCCATATGAGGCCCTATGTAACTCTTGGCCTATAAATGGCCCGTGGTGAAACTGGCCTGCAATGAACAGTGTATCACTTTAGACCCATTAACGGCCCGTGGTGAAACTGGCCCGTAATGAACAGTGTATCAGTTTATACCCATTAAGGGCCCGTTATTCTGTTGGGCCGTTTCCAGCCCATGTTATCTTTCGGTCTTCTCATAGCCCATTTATTCTTGGGCTCATTTCGAGCATTCGTTTACTTACGGCCCATTACTGTGATTTTCTGCTTGTGGCCCAAATTCAGCCTGTGGTTATAGTCGGCCCGTTTGTGGTCCGTTAATACATTGGGCCATTTTCATAGTGTCATCAAATACAGCCTATTAACGATGGCCCATTATGGTCGGCCCATGAACGGATGATTCCAACTCTAGCCCGTTTACGGCCATAATGCGGCCTGTTATTGGCCCATGTTTGGCCAATCGATCATACGGCCCGTATAAGGCCCATTGATGATACGGCCCGTAGAAGGCCTATTGTTTCTATGACCCGTAGAAGGCCCAATGTTTCTACGGCCCGTAGAAGGCCTACTGTTTCTACGGCCCGTAGAAGGCCCACTATTTCTACGGCCCGTAGGAGGCCCAGTGTCACTATAGTAAATATTAGCCCATGGTTATTGTGGCCTAGTTTTAAAAAATAGGTTATTGCAGCCACTAGCAAACCGCGGAAAAAGAACTGCACTGACTACAAGCAAACAAATAAACAAGACAACAAGGAAATAAATAAGCAATTAACTTATGCTAGGCTATCACGGCTATTGCACGTATTATATCCACTGGGCATCAAAGTTCACCACCAGTGCAAATAGAGGGAACACAACAGCATATAAACGCCGCAGCAAAACAAGTCCAGAACTGAAACCAGTTCAGAAGAGTTCAAGAAACAATATGCTGGGTACCCATAATGCTGGCAAGATGCTTAGCAAGCTTATTAACTTTCTCTTGTTTGGCGCTTAAATCCTCCAGCGCTTGCTGTTGTAGAAGAAAGTACGCATCTGAATTCTGCATGGACTTCCTAAGTCCTTCGGCTTCTTGCCGCAGCACAACTAACTGATGCCTTTCAGCTTGTAGCTGAGAGTGAAGAAGCCGAAGTGATTCAGGCAGCGAGTTCGAAGAGCTTGTGCCAGCAGTACTGGCCAGTAACTCGAACACTACATCAACGCAGGACTGTGGGGTTTTCTCACTGTCTACAAGATCGTTTTTATCACCTTTCTTGGAGACCAACAGGGTTGTCTCACTATCTTGAACCTTATCTGCATTACTTTCTCTACCATTGCATAGTGGGGTGCTCTTCTCCAATATTCTGTTTGCATACTACAAGAGAAACAAGCAGACACATCACAGGTTTAGCTTGTAGTATACCAAACTCATTTTGGTAAACCGGTTCAGTAGTAAGGTGGACAGGATAACAACATGAAACAAACATATATCTATGTACTATGGTCACTGTATTGTCCATATCATTCTAGTTTATGTTCCCTAATCAAGATAGAGACACAGTTCAACTCATATATTTTTAAGACACAGCAGCATAGACAGAATATAAGTGTGAGAAACTACACAACATTGGCAGCACTTGTAATGTGCATCACATGAGAACATAACTGTTTATACAACTTAAACTGAAATCAACATAGAGCAAGAAGTTAGAACACAATCCAGTTAAAGAAATAGGTTTAAAACATACCTGTTGCGCCATTGGAGTTTCAATTGGATCCTTCAAATTCGAAAGTAGTTGGTATGAGTAAATACAGTGATGCAACAGCAAAGGAGTATGGACCATAGCTACGGAATCTGACCTGAGAACAGTTGCTCTTCTGCTTTAAACGTGGAGTTTGGGTTAGCTGTGGTGGTCTTCGTGCTTTGGGCACTGCAGTAGCTTTACAAACTGCTCGTGTGGGGGTACTCTGTGGTGGACATGGTGCTTTGTCAACTATAAGTGGGTTACTATCCGCTGGGGTTGCGGTTAGATGGGTTGTAGCTGGTTCTCTGCCCAACGGTGTAAGTGTGCAATCTGGAAGAGTCTCGATTATGTGTGGTGGGGCTAGTTTGTGGGCCAGTACAACCATGGTTCTATCTGCATCGACGGGTAGCACTGTCTTTTGTGAAGAACGGGTTTTTGCTCCCTTAGATACTGCCATCACCCCCTCCAATTCAAATGGCTGATAAACAAGAAAAGAAATTGAACGTACAGACATTGTATGATAGACAGATGTGGTAATTCACATATATGTTGTCTAACCAAACAGGACAGCATGACACAATTTCACATATATGATGCCTAACTAAACATGATAGCATGACACAGTTTCAGATATATGATGGATAACTTAACAGGATATAATGGCATAATTCAACATATGATGAGTACCTAAACAGGATGACATGACAAAACTATATGATGTCTTTCTAAAATAGGTTGGGATGAAATAATTCACATACATGTTGTCTAAGTATACAGGATGGCATGATATAATTGACATAATTGATTCATATACTAAGCAGCTGGCACTCGCATGTATGATCTCTAAACTAAGCAGATAGAATTCAATATTGTGCATATGATGTCTAAACTAAGCAATGCAAGACACCATATGCATCATATGAGAAATATAAACATTGCAACTTAGAGCATACACCTCAGGTGGGATATAGGACTGGTCATCTGTCTCTGAATCCTCCTCTGAGGAGCTCCCTGTAACCATCGAGATATATGCTTCAACAGGTACCATTGCCTGCTCTGAAGACCTTGTTTTCACTCCAGATTTTTCCATAACCGGCTCAAATGGCTGATACACATGAAGAGTAGTTCAATATACACAGATTGTCGACAAATGGAATACGTAATGAAAAAAAGATGGCATGAGATAATTCACATATATGATGCCTGGCTCCATGGCGGTGCATAATTCACATATATGATAACTGGCTGAAAAACATGGCATTGCATAATTCACATATCTGATATAGAAAGCAAACAGGAGGCATTCACACAAAGCATGTCTAATCTAAGCAGATGGCATGGCAATGCAAGACACCATATGCATGATATGAGCAATATAACCCAGCCAAGTTAGAGCATGCACCTCGGGGGGGGGGGGATACGACTGGTCATCTCTCTCTGAATCCTCCTCTGAGGAGCTATCTGTAACCAGCAAGAAATCTGCATCGACAGGTAGCACTGACTGCTCAGAAGACCTTGTTTTCACTCCAGATTTTCCCATGACCGACTCAAATGGCTGATGCACAGGAAGAGTAGATGAATGTATAAACATTGTTGACAAATGGAATACATTATGGAAAAAAATATGGCATGATACAATTCACATATACGATGACTGGCTAAACAGGATGGCATTGCATGATTCACGTATATGATGCCTGGCTAAAGAAGATGGCATTGCATAATTCCCATATACTCCCTCCGTTCCTAAATATTTGTCTTTTTAGAGATTTCAAATGGACTACCACATACGGATGTATATAGACATATTTTAGAGTGTAGATTCACTCATTTTGTTCCGTATGTAGTCACTTGTTGAAATCTCTAAAAAGACAAATATTTAGGAATGGTGGGAGTATGATATAGAAACCAAACAGGTGGCATTCACACAAAGCAAATCTAAACTAAGCTGATGACATATAAGATGTATAATGTAAGCAATGCAAGGCGCCATATGCATGATATGACCAACATCAGCATGCCAGGTTAGAGCAAACACCTCAGGTGGTAAACAGGCATGGTCGGCTCCTTCTGAATCTCCATCTGAATAGTTATCTTCCTCTGGAATACAATCTGGAAATGCAGGAGAGGGGGGGCACTTCGCCCACCATGGAGCAGCGTCTGCATGACATTATATTCGCACGCAACGGTCTTCTCTTTTTCTCTACATGTTCAGTACGATTGTGTACAATATCTGACATGCATAATAAAAAAAATAGTTAGATTTTGTAAGGCCTAAGGGGTGCATGCAAAAATCAAGACTGATGGTAGCAAACGAGTGGATGGATCCAAAACTAATGATAGCAGGTAGATTATAGCTTCAGTTTAAAAAGATAGACAATGTATCATCTATTGTTTGTTGCCCACCCAACATGAACCACATAGAAGACCCCAGATGAACCAGATAGTAGACAAATACTATTGTTGCTGGCTCTATATGAGACCCATGGGCAATTCAAAACTCAAGATTGAACGATAAAGTAGCAGGTAATAATAACCGATGTATAACGTAAGCAAACACGAAAGACTGCGACCTCTCTTCCGGAACTGTGTAGTCCTCAGGTTCATCTGCTCAGTCAATGATGTTAATGCAGTTGGTGTGGCTGCCGGCAATGGGGAAGATGATCTGAGGTGGCGAAAGAAAGTCTGCAGGGGGATCTCTGCTGCACTGAATGCTTCTGTCGATGGTGTACCTCAGGTGGGGTGGATGACGGCATGGCAGGAGCAGGACATAACACACAGAGTTTTCTTTGACGCCAATCTGAAAATGAAGTAAATCTGTAAGGGCTCCTTAGAATTGGAGGATTCTATAAATGCAGGGACAGGAAAAACATAGGAATAGGATAGGAATGCACGTGCAAAACAGAGCATTTGGAAACATAGGATTTCAGTCAACCTGGGTGTTTGGCTCACATGAATTGGAAGAACAGAGGAATGGAGAAACAAAGTGATGTGACGAGTGTTCAACCTCTTTGGCATAGCCTTGTAGACCTCAGCATCATTGGGTTGGACGTGGAGGATGGTGATGATGCTGGTGTGACTGTCAGAGGCGGGGAAGAAGATCCGAGGCCTGTGGAAACAACGTCGAGGGTACTGCTCCGTTGTGATGGACGGTTCCGTCGTTGGAGCCGCTCCGCTAAGGTGTACGGCGACGAGGCTGAAGCATGACAAGACAGACAACTTTAATCTGAAGTGGGACCCTAATATCATCTGCAATAGATGATGTAAAATACATCACCAAAAAGTGCTAGATGTGAAACGCATCAGCCGCGCCACGACCGCTCCGACAGATGCTGTAAGTACTGTTCACTCTGAACTTAACTGAAGAAAATGAACTTCACAGTCGAAACTGAATTTTACTGTCGAAACTGATTGAACTAGTAACAGAGCATTGCAATAGATGTTTAGGGCGTTCGAGCACTGGTAGCAGAGAAGCAGTGATCTAAATCAGCAGACGCTCAAGCAGGGAACGCACTACCAAAGAGCAAGTCGTGCAGTAGCACCACGAGCAAGTGCTAAAGTAGCAACTCCTATAGCTGCCGGAGGTCGTGCAGCAGCAGCAGCAGCGCAAGCGAGAGCAAGAGTAGAGCAGCAGCACGAATGAAAGCAGGAGCAGTGCAGCAGCGCGACCGACAGCAAGAACAGAGCCGCATCGCGAGCGAGAGCCGGAGCAGCTGCAGCTAGTGCCGTTATGGAAGTCGCCGCCGAGGAAGCAACAAGATGGGGGAGAGACGTCGTGGATGATGTGGCCGGCGATGGCGCCGTTGATGGAGATGCCATGTATGCTCGGTATCGAGCACCGACAGCCTCGTGAGATTGAATAAAAGATAAAATGCAGCGGTGAATGCAGAACATCCTTGGTGGCGCCGAGTTGGCCTTGGCTTCATCGGACGAATTGGTGAGGGTGCTGCGGTTCCGATGGGGCAGGTCAAGACGGCGCTGTGGGGATTGAGGTGGCGCGACAGACGAGGCGAACGACGGGGCAACTCCTTGGAGGTGGAGGACGGGGCGGCTGATCTAGCGGGACGACAAGATCGACAACGGATCCTCATCCGGTTCGGTGGATGGGGGACGGCAAGCTGTTGTGGTGGACGACGTAGTCGGGGGAGAGTTTCCGGCTGGGCGGCAGTCGGGAGGCCGATGGAGGAGCATGGGGTTTCGCGGGTTTTGGCGGCCTCGGTGTATGAATGGGGGGGGGGGCGAAGGGGGAGGAGGGAGCCAAGCTTAGGGACGCGCTTGTCCGAAATGTAGGGTTAGTTACCAGCATACCCCCACCGGTTTTGACACCGCGACGTGGAGCTTCATTTCCAGCTGAGGGGTAGAAGGGGGATTTCGCGTGTCTGGGCTGCGGGAGCAATTTCGGATGAGGAGGGAGTTCTCGCGCGTGTCCAAATTTCGGGATAACAAGGCGCGGCGCGGGTTGAAGAAGCGGGAGTTTCAAAGCGGGTGAGACAAAAGATACTCAAGCTTGAAAATTTCGGGATAACAAGGTGCGGATTCCTTGTTCGGCAGAACAAACTCAACGTGTAAAAAAACATCATACAAGACACAAGAGAGTCACATCCCCTTTTACTATATTGCTATAGATGCCATTCAGAAAACTACAAGAAAAATGTAAAGAAATCGGGAGAACAAGATTACCCTGCATAGTACCAAATCGATTCACACTTCCCTCAACAACAACAAAAAACAAATCAATTCCCACCAAAGAAAGAGTAATGTCCCTTTTTATATGATTACAGATGCCATGATCTCGAATTTCAATTTTTGAATCCACGTTATATTGAATTCGAATATATCATTAGGTGACCTTGTGGTTTATAATTGATGTAGTCGTACATTTTGATCTTCCATCATATATGAACATTTTACTCCACCATGTGAACATATATATTGTCGTCTACCATATGGACTAAATTTGAATCAATTTTCCTTATTTTGAATACGATTGTTGTCAAGTTATACAATAATTTAAATATTATCTTGACAACAAAAATACATGCATATAGCAGTAATCATATTTCACTATGAACTACATGTACCATACGCTCTCCAATTCAAATATCTGTATCCATTTTATGTTGAATTCAAATCATAGTACATTATTGGTCTAGGTAGCGAGATGTTCGGGATAATCTAAATCCTGTTTTCATACGTATAATTTTTGGCTGAATTGGGACAAGTTTTGGTATAAGCCTCTTGCAAAACTGGAGATTCTCTCAACAAGCCTCATGGTTCCAAGAGGGAATGTGTCACCTTTGTGTGCGAAACGATATACGCTGCCTCGCCCCTGATTTTATTTACAGAGGCAACATAGAACTATATGAGTGCCCTGTTAAATTTTGGAATTATTTCGGGTTCATTTGGCCTTTTTATACATTAATTGAGTTTCTGGACTTTTAATGTGCATAATCTAAATATGAATTGCATGCACATGCTCCGGTGCACCAAAGTGGGTTGAAAAATCACATGTGTGTCCTTGGTTGAATTTTTAGGTCCCATGGAAGAAATGAGAATGAAATTCAAACATCTGGGCGTCGTGACTCTGCCGAGAACATCGAGAAACTTAGATTTTAAATTCATGTAAATCCAAAACTCGGCTGGAAATCATGAAACTTGGCATGGTGTCATGTCATGGCACTAACATGTTGTGGTAAAAAATTGGGCCGATTTGGAAGCTCGTGGTTCTAAGAGGGAACGTGCCACCTTTGAGTGTGAAACGATATACGTTGCCCCCCTCCCCCCCCCGCCCTTGAGTTTCTTAACAAAGGCAACATAGAACTACATTAGTGCCATGTTAAATTTTGGAATTATTCCGGGTTCGTTTGTCATTTTTTATACATTAATTGAGTTTCTGGTCATTTAATGTGCATAAGTCAAATTTGAACTACAAGCACATGCTCTCGTGCACCAAAGTTGGTTGAAAAATCACATTTGGGTGAATTTCTAGGTCCCATGCAAGAAATGAGAATAAAATTAAAACAACTGGGCATCGTGGCTCGGCGAAGAACATTGAGAAACTTGGTTTTAAAATTCTTGTAAATCCAAAACACGTCTGAAAATCACGAAACTTGGCATGGATGTAATGTCATGGTATTACCATGTTGTGGTAAAAAAATGGCCGAATAGGAACAGATTTTGGTATAAGCTTCTTGCAAACCGAAGCTTCTCTCAAGAAGGCTCGTGGTTCTGAGAGGGAACGTGTCACCTTTGAGTGCGAAACAATATACGTTGTCGCCCTTGAGTTTATTTACAAAGGCAACATAGAACTACATGAGTGCCCTATTAAATTTTGGAATTATTCCGGCTTCGTTTGGCCTTATTTAAACATTAATTGAGTTTTTGGTCATTTAATGTGCATAATTCAAATTTGAACTACAAGCACGTGCTCCCGTGCACCAAAGTTGGTTGAAAAATCACATTTGTGTCCTTGGGTGAATTTCTACTCCCATGCAAAAAATGAGAATAAGATTCAAACATCTGGGCATCGTGGCTCGGTCAAGAACATTGAGAAACTTGGATTTAAAATCATGAAACTTGGCATGGTGTCATGTCATGGTAGTACCATGCCGTGGTAAAAAAAATTGGCCGAATAGGAATAAATTTTGGTATAAGCTTCTTGCAAATCGGAGCTTCTCTCAAGAAGGCTCGTGGTTCTGGGAGGGAACGTGTCACCTTTGTGTGCATAATTCAAATTTGAAATACAAGCACATGTTCCAGTGCACCAAAGTTGGTTGAAAAATCACATGTGTGTCCTCGGGTAAATTTCTAGGTTCCATGCAAGAAATGGGAATGAAATTCAAAATTCTGGGCGTCGTGGCTGGGTTGGAAACATTGAGAAACTTAGTTTTTTAATTCCTGTAAATCCAAAACATGCATGAAAATAATGAAACTTGGCTTGGTCGATGACATGGCACCAACATGCTGTGGTAAATTTGCAGTCCGATTTGCGAAGGCGCACACATTAACAATCAACAAAGTCATTTTGGAACAAGTGCTGTCACATTACAATCGGAAACACAAGTATTATTGAAACCGTGGGCGTTCTACTTACTAGTACCATTTACGTGCCGCCACACGTCCCCATTTTTTATTAGCTAGGAGGCGCCATGCAGGGTAGCTATTTGAGTACGAGAGGCGTGCGACCAGACCCCTGCGCGTGCTTATCGGGAGGAGAGCCCTTTGACCTCCATCTGCCGTCCACCTCTCTCCCAAGGTCTCCATTAATGGCGCCCGAGCCTCTGTTTAATGGTGTTGCTATGTCTCACTCGACTGAGATTTAAGAGAGAAAAACGAAAATCTGAAAGCACGGATCTTGATGAAAGATTCGACGGACCTATATAGCATCTACTGCGACTTATAGCAAGACTAACAAATATATAAGGATGATCTATTTATTTATTGATCAAAGAAGGGCTTGCCCCTTCCGATTAATTGTCTTACATAATTAGAAAGATAATTAAAAAAGCCACATGCGGCTACGCCCGAAATACACAAGAGCAAAAGAAGAAGGAAGAAAAGGATCTGGCTCGCTGATATCTACTTTCTTGTTGCGTTGCTGCAGGCCACGGGAACAAGTCTCCGCGGCGAGCAGCGATGAGCTCTTTTGTGTCCTCTAGACGCTGCTTGAGAACATCCACAGATTCCTCCACCAGCCTTTGGCGCTCGTTGCGGAGCATGTCATTCTCGTCCATAAGTTTCTTGACGATGACGCTGGTCCTCTTCAACAAGGCACTGGTCTCCTCCTGCTGGTCTGCACTTTGGACGATCTTCTCCCTCAGCAGGTCGCGCACGGCCCGGAGCCTCTCATTGCCCTCCCTTAGTTGCCAGATGATGCTGGTAGCCTGTTCAAACAAGGCTTTCACGTCGTCCTACAACCTCGCCAAGCCGGAGATCTGATCCATCTGGCTATGGATGATTGCATGCATGCGCTTGTAACAGTCGTCGCCTGCCCGCAAGAAATTTTTCTAGGCCGCCACGGCGCGGTGGGACATCTCTGCTGCATCCATGGCGCGGCGGGACATTGGTGCTGCTTCCGCGGCGCGGCCGGACCAGTCTGTTGCATCGACGGCGCGGCGGGACCTCCGTGCTGCTTCAGCGGTGCGGCGGGACCTCTGTGCTACTACTTCCGTGCTACGGGACATGTCGGCTGCTTTTGCAGCGAGGCGGGACATCTCTTGTGCTTCCGCTTCCATGCTCGCCTCTCCCTGGTGGCAATCTCTTGACCCAGAACTCACGCTGGCCATGACAGATGCAAGGGAAGGATGTTGAATGACTTGTTTGTTTTTGTGGATGAGGAATTCAGGAGGAATGTGCAGTCATCTTGGCATACTAGTATTTATAACCGAGTACTAATACACTCCTAAGTGGGAAACCGTTTAGGTTGTGATCGGTGTGAACAGGTTTGGAATTCAATATAGCATGGTTCTAATACGCTCCTAAGTGGGAAATCGTTTAGGTTGTGATTGGTGTGAACAGGTTTGGAATTCAATATAGCGTGGTTCTAATACGCTCCTAAGTGGGAAACCGTTTAGGTTGTGATCGGTGTGAACCGATCTGCAATTCAATATAGCATGGAGTAATTTGGAATGTGATGAGACGCAAGCTCAAAATTTATTGACGGTTCTAGTTTCGAAGTGCGGCACTATTCCCGGATGGAGTACTTCTTTTTCTACTCCCTCCTTTCCGGTTTTATAGGGCTTATCTCAAAATTTAGTTTTTTTATTTTATAAGGCTCAATTTGGTTGTTCCCCAACACATGTCAGATTCCAAGGTGCATTAAATCATTGCATGCAAGTATTAAGAGAAAATTAACCAATGCATGTACTTTATGCATGCATGCATTGCAATTAATGCATTGATAAACATAATTTTTTGAGAAAAACAAGAGCATTAATTAGGTGCTTTTGCAAACTACAAAAAATATTCCACTACTCACCATAAACCGGAAAGGAGGGAGTACTGCTGTGTACATGCAATAACTGGCACCGTTGTATACATATCTTATGATTAGTGGGGCATTCGACAGGAATACCCGCGTGGCGAGCTCTAGGCTAGTCCTTCTTTCAGACGCATTAAACCTATCTCTCGGGACTTCTCACACGCACCATCGTGCCACCCACAAAAACTTGTACTCTGAGTTTAGTAGTACGTTATACAGGAAGAGAAGAGGTGCACGCACGCACTCGTCCTCTCACACACGTGTCTGTTTTTTCTCGAAAAGGAGGATGATGACCCCCGGCCTCTGCATCTGGGAGTCACACACGCATCTGTAGCTACGAATTGTAGTGTTCTCAACCATCCGATTGGC
The DNA here is from genome assembly GCF_018294505.1 of Triticum aestivum. Taxonomy (NCBI): domain Eukaryota; kingdom Viridiplantae; phylum Streptophyta; class Magnoliopsida; order Poales; family Poaceae; genus Triticum; species Triticum aestivum. The sequence continues at coordinate 441,067,622 of NC_057804.1, read as the reverse complement.
TCTATCATGGATGTACCTATATACTAAAACATGTCTAGATACATCTATATTTTGACAAATGGAAGGCATGTATTGTGGAACGGAGGGAGTGCTTGTCATAAAAATGGATAAAAAGGGACGTATCTAGAACTAAAATACGTCTACATACATCTCCTTTTATCCATTTTGATGACAAGTAGTACTTCTTACCCAAAGGAACTTTATATCCAACAGACACAAAATATCCGTTCGACTGTTAGAAATTACTGATCTGATGTCGAAGTAATTGCTACATCGCCACCAAAACCCACCATTTCTTAAGCTAAAGTAGACCAAGGTAATCCCTATATTAGCATATTACTAAGATAAACAGAAGGCATTGTCGAAAGATTTAGGACGTGAGCTTGTCAATCTGAATGTGGAGGGATACAAGCTTAGCCCCGGCCAGCAGCTTGGGCAGAACTGTCAAGAAGGTCAGCTCCTACACGTCGACGTCCCCGGGATCCTTGCTTCTTGTCACCTCCATTTCCACCTTGACGGCGGCGGTCGTGCCTTTGGGCTCCCCCGGTGGGCCGTTCACCCACAGCTTGGCCAAGTAGTGCGGCAGTGGGGACGCCCCCGCTCTGATGCAGACGACCGACACGGCGATAGGCATGCCGATGTCGAGCACGCCGCCGACCAAGAAAAACGTGCGGCAGTCCTCCTCCGCGAACAGCAAGAGCCGTGGCTCCGACAGTGGCACTTGCAGCTGGAGCACCTTGTCGTACTGGATCCTTTGCACGGGCATGGGATGCTCGTTGCTGATGTGGTGGTAGAGCGCCGGCGATGGTCCTTCATAGCCGCGGACGGGCACGGGGCATTTGCAGGGCGCGAGCAGACACACGCTCTGGTGATCGGCGAGCTTGTGGTAAGTGACGTAGAGCCCACAGCATTCATGCGGGCACTCCACCCTCAACAAGGAAATGACGGGCGTCCACCGCCGTGTTCTGCACGTTGAAGCCATCGCCGCGCTCGCACTTCTGACACTGCCGCTGGTTACGGGGGCGCTCGACACGGTAGTCCGCGCAGGCTAGGTTCCCTCCCTTGCACTGCAGAAATCAATCAAACAGCACATCAATCAAGAAACCTGCACCTTGCTCAATCAGCCGAATGGACGAGGTGTATTCGAACCTCATACACAGGAGGCGTCAAGGGGTGGAGGCACAAGGGGTAGTGGAGCACGGTGAGGTCCATCGAGACCTTAGTGAGCCTTCTCGTCGGTTCCTGTTCCGTCTGCATGATCTCGCCTTCCTCGTGCACAACCATCTCTCGCTTGGGCCGGGGCATTACAAAGCTTTACCATCACATATTGTATACTCTGCGCATAACTGTCCTCCCGCATACCAAGGAAGGCAGTAGTTTGAGTTTTCTGGACAAATTTTCCCCTGTGCATGAGTAGGCTGCATAAATATCGGCAGTAAATGTGCATGCAATGGTTGGCTGGTCCTCCTTCCTTTTCGCTTGAGTTGGCTTCCCCAGGCGGTCAAGCTGCATCCGGCGGTGCACGCGTTTGCCTGTAGCCATTTTCTGCTTTGGAAACTGGCGCGATTAGTGTGGGCAGAACTAATCGAGCGGGGGCACAGATGGAAACCAACGCGGACGCACAGACTAATCTGAGAAAAACAAGAAAAAGTTATACGCAAAGTAAAAGGAATCGGAGGGAGTACTACTTCAAGGTGCATTAAATCAACACATGCAAGTATCAAAAGGAGAGTCACGGCATGCATGCATGCGTTGCAATTAATGCATTGGTAACCCTAAATTATTGAAATATAACGAATGCAGTGCTTTGATGTGTCGCGTCAACTCGTACATCAACGAGAAGTTTGATTATCCTCTCCCTCGCGGACTTAACTGCACCTGCCTTTGGCTGTATGACAGGTTGGCCACACACCTGTCGGGCCCACCTGTCATACACGCAAAGACAGGAGCGTCCCTCCCTCGCCCATGAGCGTGGTGGCTGGCAAGACTAGGAGAAGCTTTCGCTACACGCTCTCCCTCCCGCACGCGGTGGACATGCAGCAGTTCAATCGATGTCAGATGGCTAGAAGCGTATTGTAGTACTCCTCTAGTGCAGTAGTACACCATCATTGTTCGAGTTCCCGAAGAGGCGAAGAGCCAAGCGCAGCCCGAATGCTTGTGTGGCAGTTTCATGTGTAGAGTAGTCTAGATAGCGTGTACTGTGCCTATAAGCTTAAAATCGTTGGGATCGGCTCCATGCTATGTGGCCGTCTCGAAGTTTAAAAAATAAATTAAAATAGTCTTCTGGACCTTCCTGTCACCCTGGTGATTGTAGTTTGCATGCTCACCTGGTCAATACAGGAATATATATTAGTTTGGTTTTTTCGAAAAGGGGGGACTCCCCGGCCTTTGCATCAGAACGATGCATATGGCCACATATATTTTAATTTGTGGTGGGTAAATGTTAGAGGTTGCAGCAAATATATTGTACACTGCGGGTCTTTCAGCCAAGTTTAGAGGCAAGCATGTGGGGCCAGTGCTATGATGTGTCGCGTCAACTTGTAGAACGAGGAGAAGCTTGATTTTACTACACGCCTTCTCCCTCGCCCATGCACGCTATTGCTCATAAACGAGGACAGGCTTTTGCTTAGTAGTACTTCTACAACAAGCTATCCGTCCCGCTCGCGGTGGATGGACATGCAGCAGTGGATTCAACACTGTAGAAGCAGTAGTAGTAACATCATTGTTCGTCTTCTCAAAGAGGCGAAGAGCCAAGCGCAAACCGAATGTTGCAGTTGCGAACATTGGAGCACGCATATAGCCAGGCTCTTGCATGAGACAAAATTGCTATGTGAGCCCACTATTGTACTAGTACGTACAACTACTTGCTAGTATAGCCCTGTAAACCTCAAAGGAGTATTTGCCCTTCTAGAGATTTCAACAAGTGACTAGACTACACCGATACGGAGTACATATGGAGCAAAATGAGTGAATCTGCACCGTAAATAAATACGTACTAATTCTATCGTTTTCCTCTCTGAGATGCACAATATTGAGTATACTGACTAGTCTCTTTTTGACACACGTTTACGTTGTTTTTTTTGACATAGTACAGACACAAGGGCTCATATCACTACTAGGAAAAGGCCTACTAATGGCGCACTACCGGTGCGCCATTAGTATCACGCCACGAGTATTTTTTACTAATGACGCACCACTGGTGCGCCATTAGTATCTGGTATACTAATGGCGCACCACGCAGTGCGCATTAGTATGTAACACCATGCGCCATTAGTATGCCTCCCGGGGGGCCATACGTAACCATGTGCTTTGTCATACTAATGGCGCACTCTGTCGTGATGCGCCATTAGTATCCTTTGGCATACTAATGGCGCACCTTGAGGTGATGCGCCATTTGTATGAATATTTGTTTTTTTTACTTTTCTGATTTTTGCACAGGTTACAAAATATATTATTGGACAGAATATAGACAGCAGCACACATCAACAACAGATTCATCGAATACAATAGAAGATTAGTCTCCGAATACAATTCATCATATTAGTCTCCGAATTCAAAAGACCGAACAAAGATAAAACATTACAAGTCTCAAGACCGCGAGTATCGAGTTTGTCTTCACATTACAAGTCGATATCGATCATCTAAACTACCATCACATAGAAGAGAGTTGCGGTCATCATGATGAGCATCATCGCGATCAAACTGGTCTTCATCCGGTTCCTCCAACGCTCCCTCCTCTCTCCCGCTAGATAGCGGGCGTATCTAGATTCCGCCTCCGACCTAGTGGTGTACCCTTTGTAACTGTTACCACTGAAACGGTGAACCTGTCTCCGACACTCCTCCCAGTCCTCGTAGACTCCGGGAACCTTACCCTTGTACACGACATACGACGGCATCTCTATGCACAAGCCAAACAACAGACAATACATAAGCAATATGTAAGTATGCAACAAAAGGATCGGAAGAGAAAAGCAAGACATTAATAGCACGATTCATGGTCCTACTAATAAATAGCATCGATTACATCTAAGTTGAACGACTGTCCAAACGAAAGAGACATACGAATTCATTAAATTTTAATTACAACATGAGCCAATCAATGTTTCAGAACTACACATCACTACTTTCGACTCGACTCATCGGACAGGAGCATGGATGAAGCCGCCGTCTGTCGTGATGGTCATGAAATCGCGATCGTTGTCACCCTGCATTTGTAGCGTTCCATCTATATCACTGTTGGACGGTTGATATCTGAGGAAGAACTGCCCTGGGGTATGAAGGACATCTTGATGGATGATGTCTGCAAACTCCGACTGGTTGCGAAAGAATTCTTGTCTGAGGTCTGCGTCCTTGATTGCCGACAAGCTGGCGGCCCAATCTTTGAGATTATCTAGTAGCAGAAGGTGATGATGGTCCCTTACGATCGCCCGCATGTGATGGAGGGCATAGTAGGCATCCTTCTGACCGCCAGGCGACTGCTTGACGTAGCAGAACTTCGTATTGTGTGAGAACATGTGCTTGCCGTACTTACGAACTGCCCTGGTGAAGGTGCCTCCAGATTTGGCGTAGCCGGGGAGAACATCATCAAGAACTTTCCTGACATTTGTGTAGTCTGTCTTGGAGTTACGGTTCGGGTCGAAATACGTGGCCATGGAATATTTCGGGCTTAAGAGGATGAGTGTGCAATGTGTGTCACTTCACAGAACATGGAATGTTAGAAAAAAAAGAACGATCAAAATCTAAGAAATGATATGTTACGGGGCGGTTAAGGGATGACTTACTCGGGAAAGTAAGCCACAAGGAAGTTATCCTTATCTGGGTTTGCCAGAATGACGCCTTCGAGGTGTGAACTCGCAACTTGGCGGTCCCCAGCGTTGCTCAAGTGCTTGGCACACATGTAGAAGGGGTCGACTATCACGATGTCCGGGGTCTTGTCTCTAATGATCCGCATCTCCATACTCAGCGAAAGCAGCCGAACGAAGGTGTAGTGCAGCGGATGAAGGTTAAACATAGCAAAGATGTCATCAAACCGTAGGACGATCGTACCCCCGATGTCGCCATCCACAAAGCCCTTGCCCTCTGGCACCTTGGCCACGAAAACCGGGTATGCCACATCATTCTCTCTGAGATGCCGCTTCTCCAAAGAAAGAACACTGTCGTGCAGACTCTGCATAGCACCGGTTGCAGCATTGAGCATATTTGGCGGTAGCATCACCCTACCCGCCACATGCACCCTCCTCGAGATATCCTTAGGTGAAGGTGGACCATCCTGAGCACGGATCGAACTCGGTGTCGGCTGGCTCGCACCGGTGCCCTTGTTAGTCTTTCGTTTCCGTCCCTTCTTCTTGATCTTCTGTAATGGGACCGAGTTCTGCTCACAGACCGCCTTCTTGAGTGTGTTGGGGCTGATAATATTTCGCACCTCAGCTATCTGAGGCTCGGTGAAGGCGGGAGCTGGAGGCGTCTCCTGAGAGCTGAACGCCAGACGATGCCTGTTACAATTGGATTTCTCCGCCGTACCAGCTAGATCGCAGTCATCTTGGTTGGGTTCTTGAGAAAGAGGCCCGCAGAACTCGCCAGTGTACCCATGTTCGGCAAAGTACTTATCGAGTTTGGTAAATGTACCATCGTCGTTGTCGTCGTCGTCCGGATCCTGTGCCATAGGGATGTCCGGATCCTATGCCATAGGGATGTCCGACAGGTCCGGTAGCGTTGCGGCGTTCTTGCCATGGCTTGGCGCCGGCACGACCGGCGGTCTTGTCTGTGGGGTGGTGTCCCCCGCCCCCAAATGAATCTGGCTCTTCGGCCAAAGCAGGGGCCAGTTTACGCAGGCACTGAGGGTCATCTCATCTTCTTCGTCAGCCCCAGCGGGTCGAATCGGAGGTAACAGCTTGTCGCAGCCTGGCAGCACCCGAACCACTTCAACCCTATACAATGTGGGTGGCATCGGATTACCGTGGAACATGGGCTTGCCCGGTTGAACGATTTTGCCCTTGGCGACATCGACCAACTCGCCGCCCACGAAGTGCAGAAGAGTGCAAGGAACGTCGACGGCGCCCTGCGAAAACATGTAGGGCGTCAGGGATGCCCAGTCAAAGGCAAGGAGATGAAGTCATCGGCCGAGAGGCTTAGTTACCGTGATGCCGTTGAGCTCGGCTAATGTCGAGGCACCGCCAATGGCAGGCGTGCAACAGACGGAGGTGCCGCTTGCTAGCGAGGTGCCGGCCGGCGTACACCCGGGTGCATTAAGCTCCAATGCATGTGCTGGCGCCGGAGACATGAATACCGCCTCCACCGGAGACACCAATGGCGCCGCCGAAGACACCAATGGCGCCGTCTGTGTGTTGTGCGAGTTGCTGGCCGTGAAGCTGGGAACCGGGGGAGGCCCCTGTTGGCCGCCCCCAATCCACGTCGTCATCCCATGAATCAACGTAGGCACCATGGCGTTGAGCTTCGTTCCCAGTTGTTGTTCCACTTGCTCTTGGACAAGCTCCGGAATCCATGCCACTTGTGCCTTGAGTGCTTTAACCTCGCGCGACTGGCTTTCTGAGCTGGTCTTTTTCTCCTTTCGCCCACCAGCGGTATAGTATGACAACCATTTTGTGGACATGCCTTTGCGAGCCACACGACCAGCTGACATCGGCTTACTGAGGTTATCCTTGTTTTTCATTACGTTCAACGCCCTATTTAAAGGGGTGTCGAAAGGGGAGCTCTGAGACGACCCCGCGCTACTGCTTTCAGTGTCCTGCGGAAGGAACGTGAACCATTTAGAAATATTGGGGATTAATTAGAGTGCAACCATATGGAGCTAATTACGCGGGGGTGTATTCCTTACCAGAACAAGCTCGAGCGCCCTGATCTTCGGATCCGTGGTAAGCTCCTTTGTTACCGGGTCCTCCTTGTACCGGGCCTTGAGAAAGTTCCTGGTCTGCTTGTCACGGTATTTCTCAAAGTGGGGCGGTAGGCCTTGCTCGGCACGCTCCGCGTCCTCCTTGTCCCATATAGGCTCTGCCACTCTGTAACCGCCGGGACCGAGTTGGTGGACCCCTAAGTTCAACTTCCGCATTTCTTTCCCCCACTGACTTGATTCGGAGGCTGCGCTGCTCTCGCACTTGATCTTGAACTCCTCGTACTCATCTTCGCTCATCAAAGGATATTTCGCCTTGATCTTGTCATAATTACCACCTTCGTAAATCATTGCCTTCACCGTGTTTCTCCAAGTAGACAGGGCCGTGCTCATCCTCGTGAGGGCGGTACTATTCACTTTATTCCCTGAGAGGCGTGTGTTTGCAAACTCAGCGGGGAACTTGTATCGTTCGTGCAGCTTCGTGAAGAAGAGGTTGCGCAAATTCCCGTGGTCCTTATGCCTTAGGTTCTCGGTGTTGATCGAGACGGTGCTCCGGAGAATGCACACGAGCTGAACCGAGTACCCCTTGACTACTTGTTTGGGCACCGTCGGGTTCCCATCGGAGTCCACTTCAGTAAATTCCTCCCTGACGGTGCCGAGCATGCGCGGGCGCCGGTCCTTCCGTTGCCTCTTCGGTTGGCTGCCATCTGTGTGTGCGCCGCCATCATCAGTGGTGGAATCCTCGGCGGCGCCATCAGTGGTGTCATCCCCGACGCCACTAGGTGTTGTGTAGTCAGGATCGGTGTCTTCCGCGGCGTCCTCATAGCGGTGATGTTCTTTCTCCAACTCCTGGGACAGCTCCCAGAATTGCTTGCTGGCCGAACCGCCGGCCTCATCGTTTTGGGCCATGTTTCGCTCTAAATAGGAAAAAAGTTTGGTCAAAAAGTTGGTTATTGTCAAGGAACAAGATCATGGTCTCATCATTTAGGGTTTGTCGACACAGAGGCATCCTAAAAGCTAAGGTTTTATCATTTAGGGTTTGTCGACGCCGAGGCACCCTAAAAGCCTAAGCGTACATCATTTAGGTTCTCATCGACAGCGAGGCACCCTAAAAGCCAAGGTTTCATCATTTAGGGTTTGTCGACGCCGAGGCACCCTAAATGCTAAGTTAAGTTTTCATCATTTATGGTTTATCAATGCTGAGGCACCCTAGGTTGGGCCTAATCACTTGGGACTAATCACTTGGCTCTATTGCCACCTATGTTGGGTTTATCATCTAGGGTTTATCGATGCTGAGGAGAATTCTAAGTTGGGCCTAATCACTTGGCTCTATTGCCACCTATGGTTTAATGCAGCAAGAATAAAGGGGTAGTTGATCATACTTAATTAAGTACTAAGATACCCCGGCCCATGCATTAGTAGCAAGTACCCCATATGTCCGATTTTTAGCAAAGTCATGCTAAAATTCACGGAAAATTTCAGCATGACCTTTGCTGAAAATAGGACATATGGAGTACCCGAATTCGCCAGAACGGAAGTTAATCGACATTCCGGCAAACTCAAGGGCCTCTCGGGGTACCTGCAAAATCATCACGACACGAAGGGCCTCTCAAGGGCCTCAAGCAGCAGCGGCGTCTCCCAGGACCCCATTTTTTTGCTAAATTTCTTTGAGCAACAATTAGAGCAGAAAATTCAGCATATTTCTATACAACAGCACTGTAAATGTGAAGAACAGTTCTACAGCAGCCCATTTATATACAATAGCATCTTTGGTCATACCAATTTCTGAAACAATTCAAATCTGAACTGTATCTCTGGTCATACAAATTTCTGAAACAATTCAAATCTGAACTGTATCTTTGGTCATACAAATCTCTGAAACTATACAAATCTAAAATATATATTTGGTCATACAAATTTATGGAACTAATCAAATCTAAACTATACCTTTGGTCATACAAATCTCTGAAACTATACAAATCTGTGGTCATACAAATTTATGGAACTAATCAAATCTGAACTGTATCTTGCGTAGGAACCACTACTGCAAGTGCCATACTACTGCAAGTGCCATACTACTGCAAGTGCTATACTACTGCAGGAAAGGAGGATCATCATACACATATATATGTATAGCAATTGACAGGAGCTTCATCATTTTTAGTAACAACAATACATATATAGCAATTGGAACCAAACAGATGTACACATAAGATAAAAATGTAGTGCTGAAAGTTTAATGCTTACAAAAGACTTGCTGAAATAGTGAAAAATATGGAGTCACCAAGCTGGCTAAGAAACTCCCAAAGTCCACTAGCAAATCCAAGATCTAATCCTGGTACACACATCATAACAATTTAAGATAATTAGGATAAGGATAGTAGGAAATGAAAAAGAAAGAGCTCAAAAAACAATCACAATAGAAAAATAATAAAAACCTAGTCCTAGAAGAAAATAAATCCTAAAAGAAAAGAAATCCTAAAATCTGGAGCAAGTCCTAGCAGTAGTAGTCCAACTAGATGGCCACCACTACTACTCCTATTACTAGAGTAAACAACAGTTGTGTGTTCAACATCTTTACTAATGAAACATTTTCATAGAAGGTCAACATTTGCATCGAAGCACTAATGAAACCAATAGCTATCTTGAAGAAAACTGCGAACATTGTTCATACGGTCCACAACAGCAAAACTAAAGCACAGACAGTTCCTAGTAAACGAACAATCTACCAATAATGTAAACAGATAAAAATTAACTGTACAACTGATGGTCCAATGAAGCTACAATCCCTGTCGTACTTCTCTTTTGTGGGGAGACATTAACTGTAGGAGCTACAAAATACAAATCCCGCAAATATTTCACACACTTCTCATTCACTTTTAAGACTCTACTTGATACAGTGAACATAGGCCTACTTAAATTCACTACCAAGAAAAAGAAATCAGCAGGCAGCAGCTCTGTCAGCAGAAGAAGTGCAGAACTGTCTGGAGAGGTGGACCAGTTCATTACCAGGCAATCAGTAGTGACTATGAGATGGCATGCAAAATGTTGTGTCTTTGAGGTATAGTAGCATACAGGCTGACTCTAACCATGAAATTCAATACGATGACATTTCTCAAGATGCTTAAATCAAAACTAGACGAAAGCCTTGCTCAGGATCTGCAATGTGCAACATATCAGGCCCTGAATTTTTACCTACCAACCTTTTTCAGAAAACCCGCCCAGCAATAACACTATCGTTCTTAAACATAACTACCTTGCAGTGATCAATTACAGATTTCATCACTTTTACTTCATTTACCCCACAATATCGTATCCCCACAGGTAAACCCAACAAAATCATCATAGATATGTTCTAGTTAAAGCAGAGTGCTTCCATGATCCAAACCGTCCGGGTCTGGATAGATTTTACAGAGTAGGAGCACAGAGCAATGGGTCTCTGGTCTAAGAACATAGCACAAATCAACACTTCATCACCGGCATCAAAGCCCCAACCAAATCGGCACCGGCTGAAATCTGCGAGACGCTAACAAAATCGGCAGCAATCGGGCATGCCTCCCAACCACAAATCACAAAAGGGCCTCAATTTCCAGGATAGAAGGAGCATGTACTGTACTGCATGCTTTGGAAAGTAATGGAACAGCAGGAGCCCGAACCCTAGGCCGAGGCAGGATCACCAGCTAAAAGGAAAACGCCACGGATTAAAGAGAGGGGAAGAGATTCACGGGGGTCAGGGCACGCACGTAGGTCCCGAGAGGTGGTGGCCGGAGGTGGAAGAAGGAGCAGATGCCGTAGACGGTGGAGGCGTTGGTGTCGTAGAGGCGCAGGAGACCTTGCCCCGTGAGACAGAGAAGTGGCTGTGTGACGCCCCCGATTCAATCATACACTAATCATGCACGCAAATGTGTACGATCAAGATCAGGGACTCACGGGAAGATATCACAACACAACTCTAAAAGTAAAATAAGTCATACAAGCGTCATATTACAAGCCAGGGGCCTCGAGGGCTCGAATACAAGTGCTCGATCAGGAACGAGTCAGCGGAAGCAATAATATCTGAGTACAGACATAAGTTAAACAAGTTTGCCTTAAGAAGGCTAGCACAAACTGGGATACAGATCGAAAGAGCCGCAGGCCTCCTGCCTGGGATCCTCCTAAACTACTCTTGATCGTCGTCTGCGGCCTGCACGTAGTAGTAGGCACCTCCGATGTAGTAGGAGACGTCGTCGACGGTGGTGTCTGGCTCCTGGGCTCCAGCATCTGGTTGCGTCAACCAGGTAGAAAGGAAAGGGGGGGAAGGGGGAGAAAAGCAACCGTGAGTACTCATCCAAAAGTACTCGCAAGCAAGGAGCTACACTACATATGCATGGTATATGTGTAAAGGGCCATATCAGTGGACTGAACTACAGAATGCCAGAATAAGAGGGGGATAGCTAATCTTGTCGAAGACTATGCTTCTGGCAGCCTTCGTCTTGCAGCATGTAGAAGAGGGTAGATTGAAGTCCTCCAAGTAGCATCGCATAGCATAATCCTACCCGACGATCCTCCCCTCGTTGCCCTGTGGAAAAGTGATCACCGGGTTGTCTGTGGAACTTGTTTGGGTGTGTTTTATTAAGTATCCAGTTCTAGTTGTCATAAGGTCAAGGTACAACTCCGGGTCGTCCTTTTACCGAGGGACACGGCTATTCGAATAGATAAACTTCCCTGTAGGGGTGCACCACATAACCCAACACGCTCGGTCCCATTTGGTCGGACACACTTTCCTGGGTCATGCCCGGCCTCGGAAGATCAACACGTCGCAGCCCCACCTAGGCACAACAGAGAGGTCAACACGCCGGTCTAAATCCTATGCACGCAGGGGTCTGGGCCCATCGCCCATTACACACCTGCACGTTGCAAGGGCGGCCGGAAGCAGACCTAGCCTCCCTTATACAAGAGTAGGCGTTCCAGTCCAATCCGGCGCACGCCGCTCCGTCGCTGACGTCAAGAAGGCTTCGGCTGATACCACGACGTCGAGTGCCCATATCTTTCTCGCGTAGTTGGTTAGTGCGTATAGGCTAGTGGCCAAACTCAGATCAAATACTAAGATCTCGTTAAGCATGTTATTATGAAGTAACCACGGACGCCGACCAGGGCCAGGCTCACCTCTCTCCTAGGTGGTCTCAACCTGCCCTGCCGCTCTGCCACAAAGGAACAGTCGGGGGCCGTCAGGAACCCAGGCCCACCTCTACCGGGATGGAGCCAACTGTCCTTTCAGCCCCCACATCTGAATCACTTGCGGGTACACAACAAGCTGACCCGACTTTAGTCACCATCGGTATAGTATGTATATATGAATAGTATATACCCGTGATCACCTCCCAAGTGGTCACGGCCGAATAGTATAGCAAGGCAGACTGACAAGAATGTAGGGCCAATGATGATAAACTAGCATCCTACACTAAGCATTTAGGATTGCGGGTAAGGTATCAATGACTGTAGCAACAATGACAGGCTATGCAACAGAATAGGAGTAACCCAACAGTAACATGCTACACTACACTAATGCAAGCAGTATAGAGAAGAATAGGCGATAT